>NW_026623533.1:378327-686295 GCF_030028575.1 Malurus melanocephalus
TTGTTGTTGTTGTTTTGTTAAATAAATAGGTTTTTTTCTTTTTCTTTTCACTTTCCTCTCTGTGGAAAAGTTTGTCTCTAGGACCTGGGTGGGGAAAGGAGGGGAGTTTGCTGGAACTTGGGAGTGTTCGCCCCCATTAAATTTGCTCAAACCACAACACTAGCCTAAGCTCACAGCTTGATTTTGGACAGCTGAAGGTAGAGACAATGAATCCATCAAGCATTTATCTAAATCCTTCTGCTAGCTCAGACTGCATTCACTTCATGGACAAGTAGGGTGAGCATGGGTCTGCTTGCAAGACTGTTTGAGCATATCCCTAATTCACCCTGACCTTCTCATGGCTAAGTACAATGAGCTGTTATGTCTCACCAGACATGTACAGCAGCAGGCACTACATTCTTGCAAACTGAGCCCGAGACTGCTTTCAGGGTTCGAAATTTATTTTATTGAATGCTGGATATGGAAATGGTCTCAATAATACTTAGGGAGGGACAGTACTATTTCTAGCTAATAATTCACTGCTTACACATGGAATGGTTCCCTTAGCATTTCCAGACAATTCTGAAATTATGCTTAAAATCCTGCTTTATTTCAAACAGGCAGGACCACTCCCTTCTTGTTTAGCTTTTTTGTTATTTTAGGAACTTGGTTTGATCATGAGATCTTAATTTCATTTAGAACTCTAAAATCCCTAGTTAGCAGATGAATAAACAGTCTTTCTCCTGCAAATGAGGCATATAATTTTGTGCCTTCTGTGAGAGTTCTCAAAGGTTCCTAAGTGATATTGGAATCTTGGCTCTGATAAATATACATATGAGGTACAATGCATAGGACTGTGAGACCTGTATATTAGTCCCTAGGGAACTGCAGGTAGATTTTTATGTCACTTCTTCCACTCATGGCCATTTATTGACCTTTTATCTATGATTTGTCACTGCAGAAGGAAAAGAGAAAAATTCAAGCTGGTGAGATTTTTGCTTCATCAAGGGCTATGGAATTCTTCAGTGCCCTATAAAATGCCAGTCATTTGGCGTAAGTGAACATGATGCAAGACTGTGTAAACACTCCTTTGGTTACTGTGATTGAGACAGAAAAGGCATCTTGGATCGCCTACCTCAGTTTGCTGCCAGTGCAGAGAAACAGGAGGGAGCCGCAAAGATAAATACAGGCAACAAACCTCATTAAATCAAATGAAAGAACATCAATTTAGTGCAGTGGAACAGCAAAGGCCAGAAGACCACTGAGTTAAAATACAATGCAAAAACACCTGCAGACCTGAATCTGGAAAGTGTTTTCTTCCCTGCACTTCTTTTGGATACTGATTCAGCTGCGCACATGTGGAATTGCCTTACTGAATCAGGACCAAATACATTTAAATCACAAATGAAAATACCAGCTACAAGCAAATGCATGTCATAGGCATAGGGACAGTGGTTATTCTGTGATTAAGTAGCTGTGTGTTTTACAGATCAGTAAGGGTATGAATGAAAGGGCAACAGAAAGTTATTTCTTCCCGTTTTCACTTCAAGGTCATTGACAGTTCTTATTGTATGTTGGCAAAGACTAGAATGTTAATTTTAGTGTGTATAAATAATTTATTGAATAATAATATATGAAAATGAATTTGATATTCTTCTCTATATGAATGACAGTCTGTTATTGAAATTCATTAATCAGCACATTCCACTCAAATTTTTTGAGGAAGAGGAGGGAAGGAGGTGGAGTGGTGGTATGGAAAAAAGCAGTACAGTGGGCTGACTAAATCTGAATACTTGGTCTATGAAAATGAAGCTATCAGTGTAAGTCAAATCATACTGATGAGATACAGAACAGTTATATGCAGTCCTAATAACAACTTATACACTGTCAATATTAATAGCAATGCCTGTTTGAGAACAGTTTTAAAATAGGTACGTACAATTTTATTAAGTATAAAAAGACACCGTGCAGAGCACAATACAATTTATTTCATCTTCAGTTCTGGTACTTTTCAACCTCCACTGTCTTAATTGATATTGTCACCAATGACCGCTGAATATAATTAGCTCTCTGTATAAAATGAGGTTTCTCTAGATGAATTCATGCTGTTTGGTTTTAAAAATACAGTCATTTCCTTTCAATGGCTACTTACACTAATCAAACACTGTCAAGACTGTTGGCTAAGCCTGCATTTGGTTTCTAACATATGCTATGATA
This sequence comes from Malurus melanocephalus, assembly GCF_030028575.1. NCBI lineage: Eukaryota > Metazoa > Chordata > Aves > Passeriformes > Maluridae > Malurus > Malurus melanocephalus. The sequence continues at coordinate 380,524 of NW_026623533.1, forward strand.
CTGCCAATTTCCCCCATTTTGCTTCATCCCTCTCTGTTTGAGGGAAGATCCTTCAATATATTGTTTCTGACTTTGTTCAGTTTACAACCAGAACACTGGTTTTGACCATTTCTAAATTTCATTCCTTACATTACTGAACTTTCATTGACATCAGAAGGAGTTTTCAACATGCAATGACTGTATGTTTTTCCCCTTAGCTCCTTTTCTCCCCAGTCTTTTCTAATAAAGCATAGAAAACATGAAAAAAAATTTCAGAATTTGGGTGTCTGTTTTCTTATTTTCTTGAAAGCTGATGACATTTATAGCCTTCCAGCTTTGACTATCTTCTTTGGAAAAGCAGACATGTAAACTTAACAACTTACAGATTTTGCTTGCACATTCCAATTTGGTTTAATTAAAACAAAAAAGTCAGAACTCTAATTTCAAATTGATTTAAATGATAATGAGTAAGTCTTAAAAGAAACAACTTACACTTCCTCCTCTCTAAAATATATTAACATTAGACTGGAAAATAAATTAAAGAATACAGAAATGCAGAATTTATGCTATCACAGTAATATCTGCCAAACAAAGCTTGGTCTTTTGCTAACATTAGCTTACTATATTTGCAATACATGCTAAGCAAAGACCCTACTTCTCTAACAGGTACATTCAGACAATAAATATTTTATGGAATAAATATATAATATATCCAGTTATAGATTTCTGAATAGTAACTATAATAGATACAAGCAATACCTACGTTTAAAAATACAGTTCTAGGCTTCCCTAACTTTACTACTAATAAAATTAAAGTTGACCTAAAACTTTCTCACTCTGTTGATGCATAATAAAATATATGGAAACACCAAGAGTAAAAAGCCAATTGCTTCTACAAAGGGAATACTTTATAAATATAGTAAATTGCTATTTCCAGAGGGAAATCTGAAAATTATAAACAGGAAGTTAGGTTAAAACAGCTCTACAATATATAGTACAAAGTGGTTATGATGTGTGATGTACGAGTTTGATGCCTGTGGCAAAATTTTGAACTGATGTTTTTAATTTCTGGAGATAACTGTAGAGAAAGATCTGCCCTCAAAAGCAGCCAATCTTAACATCCTTAAACAAAACTTTCAGTGACCAGAGAAAACCAACTAGCAAATTTGTCAGAGTAAGGAGTGCAAGATTAGATCAAACAGAATTATTTGGAAGCCCTGGACTTGGCTGTTTCATAGGGTTTACCAATCAGGCTGTTCTCATTAGGAATAGACTCACAGAAGTAAAAGGTATCTGTGACTGCTGTGTGCTAAAAAGCCTTATCATGATGGCACCTACCCTATGGCTCACTTAACATTAATCTTGTACTGTGCATTCCCCAGATGAATTCTGTTTCATGTTCCTGTGGTTGTTTCCTTTTGCTGGAATACTGGAGTAAAGTTCTGGCTGCTTGATTACTGAACTCTTGATTGAGGCTTTTTCTTTCTTGAGAAAAACCTAGAATTAAAGAAACACATTCCTCAGAGCAAGCACAAAGAACTGAGAAATTAAGCTGCTGGCTGTTTCAGCCTGCCTCTCTTCCCTTTCAATTCAAAATCAGCAAAAAGTCTTTACTTGCTCATGAAATGATTTAGGTAAGTGAAAAAAAATAAAACTTCAAGTGTATATCTGTCTCCTGCAATGGCCTTGTTTAACACAGAAATCCAAAACTTACTTCATGAAATACTGCTGTTTATACCTCCTGTCTGAGTTGAGGCCCTGAGGTGGAATTCATAGCCTTTTCAGAGCCCTTGTCTGCATCAACAAGTCTGGAATTGCGGTGGTCACAGGACAGGGTGTTTATAAGGTGGGTGTTTTCCCCTAAATACCAAAAGAGGTCAGTGTCAACACCAATAACGATGAAACCATCACTGGGAGCTCCAGACTTTGACCATTTGGGGACTTTCCAAGAGTCTGACTAGAGTAATTTGACTCTAGTACTGACATACTGTTTTGGGAACAAACAGGTATGAGATGGGGAGGACTGGGATTTAAGTCATTGAACATGCTTCCTATTTGATTTTATTTCGGCAAATGGAGCGTATCTATAAATATATTCATGGCACAAACACTGATTTCAGAAAACCCGCATATACAGAGAACCTCTCAACCTCACAAGCCACTGGGAGACCTGCAAGCCTCTTGGAAGCTATTGTAATATTGAATGTCAGTCAAGAGTGCACTAAATGCTTCTTACCAAACTGTATCCAAAAGCAAGCATTTATAGGAGTCCTGCAGAGTAACCAAAATGAAATCTGGGCTTCCTGTAGCAAGGAAGAGGCTTGGAATTCTTTTCTTCACCTACCACCAGCACATCTTGATGTTTTATTCCAGAGTGGTAACAGATTAGTTGAGAATGCTTTAAACTATCAAAATTTGGTGGCATATTCTTACTTGTCATAAATGCTCTGGTTGTTAAGACAAAAAACATTCCCAGAAACTACAGACTTCATTCATTCGCAGATACGTCAGTACTGTACAGTGGCTATTGATCTCAGGGTTATTAGCTGGAAAATGGCTACAGAATTTGCTAGTGCCTTTAACCTGTTCTCAAAATGCATTTTTACTGGGAAAAACCTTGTGGAAAAAATGTACCAAAGAATGAGCTCTCCTCATCCTGACTCCAGCAAGTGCTTGCTGAGGCCCCAAGGATACCTCCAGGCCCCTGACTGTCCCCCCCGGGGCTCCCTCCATCCTGTGCACAGCCCAGGACCTCATGTGAGCCTCCACAACCACCATCCCCTACCCCAGCAATGCCTCAGCATGGCCAGTCTCCAGCACCCCATAGCCCTGCCCTGCCCAGCCATGGGGTCCCACTAAACTGGGCCCACCTGTGCGCTCATGTCCCAGCCTGTCTCCGTCCCCAGGCAGGTGCCCAGCCTGCGGTTGCCCTGCTCCTGTCTGGGGCTGGGATGGGCTCTGGCACCAGATGTTGTACTGACAGACCCCTAGAAGCAGCTGACCCAGATGGGGTGCCGTCAGTGGACTTTAGGGAAGGACAATGAATCCTCTCACCTACGACATATGATTTTGCTGTGTACTTTGCTGCTGCTGCTGCTGCTGCTGAATGAGCAATTGCTGCTGCTGCCGGCGCCGGGCTGTTCTGAGTTTTTCGAAGCGAGCCTCCATCTCCTCCAACACCTTGGGAGTGTAGCGCACCACTAGCTTCACGCTGTCCTTGGCCGCCTTCAACAGCTCCACCGCCTTCTCGTGGTGCTCTCCTTCCACACTCTGGGAGCAGGCAGAACAGATTTAACAGTGAAAATGGTGCTTTGATCTAAAGCTGTGTCTTTTTCATATAGAAAGCCTGTCAGAGTTTTAGGTGGTTTCCATACCCTACATTTTTTAAGGGATCACTAAAAAGAAAGGGGTAAGTAAGATTTATGCACTGCTGCTCATTTTCAAGCAGCATTTCAATCTCTTGAAATCAGAGATTTTCAAGCTCTGATTTCTGTGTTGCTTGAAACAGTAAATTATGAAACAGGGAGGTGACTCGGCTGTTAAGAGTATTCAATTTCTACCATGAAGTGGACTGACTGGAGTACTTTACAGTTACATACCTTAAGAAAAAGGGAAACATTTTTAATGCTGCATGATTGTCCATATGTGTCGTAGGATGTATTCCAAAAAACAAAAGTATCTCTGCACAGAAAAAAAACCTAACAGCCTGAATATCAGCTACCTTCACATGGATTTTATATTATCTAAAAATAAGTCATTTTCTTCCCACTTAAATCAAAGTTTTACTACCTGCTGTGTTTTAAAACTCTTATGTGCACTCCATTTCAAATGAAAATCTAGCCATAGGCTTCCAAAGAGAAGAACCAGCATTCAGAATATTAAATTCACGCAAAAAGAGTAACTTAGCATCATTACAGCAACTGTCAGAAGAAAATTCTTTCTATACTCATCTCTCCTTTCTGACTGAGTAGCATTGTGCAGGAGCAGTAAGAACTACGTCTGATGTGACACATTATGACCTAGAACTAATGATTTAGAAGTTTCAAAAACCAAGCACAATACACTCTATACAGATAGTATAAGCAATTCAAGGTTATTGCTTTGCTAGTTATCTTCCCTAAATGTTAAACATCCTTCAATATATTAATACAAACAATTATTTCATGTCCGAGTTCACTGACTAGACTCAAGTTTCTATGGAAATTTTAAGATGCTTTGAAAACATAAATGAAACACAGAGAAATAATGAATGACATTACCTGGTGCTGAAATGATTACCAAGAATAGAGAAAACCTTCAAGAAAATAGACATTTTGAACTGTATGTTCACTAAATCCCTCCAGTAGGTCCAAAGATCTTCAAGAAAATTCAAGATCTGTGATGACCAGATTGGTTAGAAATTGCAACTGGGATAAATCTGCTGGAAAAGCACTGGTACTCATAAGTAATTTGGAGAAATAAATTGTGTCCTTACAAATATTTGAAACAAAAAGGAAACTCTTGTTGCATAAGAAACAGTGAATGTATTCAATGTTCCAAAGTGAACTAAAGGAAAAAGCTACAGATGAACAGCATGTTTTGTAATTGAAATTGCTGTAATGAACAAATCACAGATACAAATGAAAATTTCTTGCCCACATCCCCTAGTCTGTAACTGTTCAATGTTAGGTGATCATAACTAACACATACTGCAACTAGCTCTCTTTTATAGCACCTTTTTTGTGACTGACTTTGATACTAGCTTTTGAAAATGTAAGTCCAACCTTAAGAGAGAGTGTAAAAAATTTGGCATTGTTTTATCTTTCATTTTCTGCTTCTAAATCATGGTCAATACGGCATGGCATGGACATTTAGAAGACGTGGCAGGGTATTCAGTGGTGTCACTGAAGTGGATTGGTTTTGCTGTGCAACAATGTGAACTTAGAACAGACTACGAACAAACATTTTAAGTTGCCAAGCTACATGAAATAGAAACATCTGTTTTCTTTCAAAGAGCTGAATGGTCTTTACTGACACCAATAAGAAAATGTGATTTTTCTGTAGGGGAATAACAAGATGGTGTGTTTTAATACTTCATTCAACAACCTAGCAAACTGCATTTAATTTATGATTGTCTACTCTAGTAATAGAGTGTTTTCTCTCCTGCTTATCCCCAGTCTTGTTCTTCTTTTCAGACAGTATTTTCTAATCAGAAATGAAGAGTTTGACTTTGTTGAGATCCAGGTCAATGGAAAACTCCCATTGATTTGAATAGTAATGACACAGAATTAAGCCTAATGCTCTAAGCCATAATCGAAGAGGGGAAAACAACATAGGCAAAGATAGCACTGCTAAATACAAATCCTGCTCTCTGAACACACCTTACTCAGATCTTGACATCCACAGTTTTCAGCTGTTATTAATATGATTTTTATACTTCCTCTTAATGTCTTTATTGCTACTTGCACTCCAATTTTCAAGGTATTACAAAAGCTCTTCTTGCTTAACAGCAGCTGCACAAGTGAAAGAGGAGAGCCCCTCGGACTGGGAAAAAGGAAAGGGCAAAGGAAGTTGCTTTGTTTTTTCAATTCTTCTGCCTCTGCAAAACTCTGAGGTTGTGCTGGCAAAGGACTCCTGCTGTTATTGGTCATTCCTGTACAAGGTACTTTGCTGACTGGATTATGCCAGCGGGGGACATTGCAACGATCTGACACTCATGTTACTTTACAAACACCCACCAAATGGGTAAAATTGTTTTGGAATGTATGTATTTACTTAATATATGATTTTTTATTACATATACTTATATATACTTATTCATTTTTTCCCACTATTCCATTGGCATATTGCATCATAGAGAAGCATGCAAAACACCATAGAGACAAGAACAGCTGAAAGAACTGCAGATATAGTGTGGGCAAATACCAACCATTACTCTATCTTGGTTCACAGACTTGTCATAAATCTAAGAGAAAAAAATTCTCTTTCTTGATGACAAAGAAGTAAATCTGTCTGTTAGCCCACAAGTTGAGAAACTGRGAAGAATATTTCTATTAGGTATCTCTAAACAAACAATTGTTTGACAACTGAGTCATTATACATCTATTTTGCATCATTTCTATATCTGACTCACACAAGGTTTCTGACAAATGCAGAATCTTTGCCAGATATCAACAGGCACCAGCAAGTGTTTTTGTCGAGCCATCTGCAGGGCTTACTGCTTTCAATGTCCTTTATTTTTAGGAGAGTAGAACAAAAGTATGTAACAAAATTCCCAGCATAATGAGTATACACTGGTTTTTAACATCAGGTGAAACAGCTCAAGTAACAGGCTTCCCAGTCATGTTGGGATAACAAATCTGGATTCTGAACACACAGCTCTAATTCTATGTTGCTAATTATGAAGTTGGATAACCATCAATGGTTGAGCACAAACAAGTACAGATATTTCATTTTCATTTCATGTTCCACTGCTGAGCCGTCTGTTCTATTGTACAGACTGTATATGATTGGCTTTCCTCTGGCTAAATTAAGAGAATCACAGAGTGAATTAGTCCCAGTGAACAATGCTAAATTTACATAATTTCGTCCTGTCTCAAGCTGTCTGCAAACAAATAATCATGTCTGTAATTTTTGCCTTTTTACAAATTATATTGTATGGGATTAATTTAGCCCAAGACTGGTTTATGAACTGTTGCTCATTACTGTGAGGATGGTGAAGCCCTGGAACAGGTTGCCAGAGAAGTTGTGGATGTCCCATTCCTGGAAGTATTAAAGGCCAAGTTGGATGGGGTTCTGAGCAACCTGCTCTACTAGAAGGTGCTCCTACCGATGATAGGGGGGTTGGAACAAGATCATCTCTAAGGTACCTTTCAACCCAAACTAGACTATGATTCTGTGATTATTTCAAGTATGCAACTTCAATTCAAATTGCTTAAATTTGAACTTCAAAACTTCAAATTCTGTTGCTTAGACTCTGAATACAAAAATATTTTCCTTGCATCTCTAAATCAACTTTCTCATGAATCCACATGCAATTTGGAATTTTGCAATGTGTTTTTCTGCTGTGCTACCTAAATATATATTCTAGAGCACATGTATCAAATTTTTGAATGGAGAATTATAAAATASAGGTGACAAAAGGGTCAAAATTCAATACAGCTTGATATCTGAAGGTTCACCTCTTTCCTCTCTGGTATTTGCCCAGACATTAAAGGATTTTTCAAGAACCATCCATCAATTAGTAAATTAAAACTCTTTTTGTCTGCCTTTTTAATCACATTTTGAAAGAAACAACAACAAAATTCTTTGACTGACTTTCAATCAGTGAAGTTCAGGCAATCAACTTCCTTAAATATTCAGTTTATTTCTTTTTCTTTGAGACTAAATAATCTTTTCAAAGGGTTTTTATTTTCTTTCTCATTGTGTATCAGTGCAAGCAAGTTTCCAGAACTAATATTTCTCTTTTGAGTACATGATAGTCGATAGAAGAAGTGGTAAGAAGTCTGTCTCAAGTGTTACACAAATATTTTGTTACAAGAGAAAGAGGATAGCTCAGATGAAAACATAAAAACATTTTGATTGTTTATGGGCTGGCAACAAAGAAGAATTTAAGCTGAAAAGTCTTAGATTTCTGACTGGACTCAGAAACTGTTACCATGTGCCCTTGATACAATTAAATACACAGTTATATAGAGATTTGAATGGAAATGGACTGCATGTTTATAAAGGAATGCATAGGGTTATATGAATGTGTATCCTTACCATTTCAGAACTTTGCACTGATTTGTAAAAGGGAACGCAAAGCAAAATGAAAGGCAGAATTTGGCCCATATCATGGAGTCAGAGCCTTATTTGCCCTCTACTCCAACAGCCTTTTTTTTTATTGCCTCCATATCGACATTCACAGTGAAACTACTGCAAAATACTCTACCTTGACTTACATGAAAAATGACCATGTAAAAAACGTATAATTTTACCAAGCATACATGCTCCCTGTATATGAACATTAGTACAGCTGATTTATCTGACAAAGCTATCACAGCTGGACAAATACCAATAAAAGAAATCCAGAATGTACCTTCCACTGCAAATCGGCACCAAATGTGCTTACCAAATTCCTTTCAGTTTTATGTGTTCAAAGGCTCTGAAGGTCACAAGACTACACAAGTGCCACTGCGGCATCACTGTGCTTAGAAAGGGCTGTGTGCCTTGAAGGCTATGAAATGAAAGAACGACAGTCTGTTATTAGGCTTTTACTGCAAGAGGAATTTACAGCATTATCGATTAAGGACATAGGTTCCTTGTAAATAAGGCAGGTGGTGTGAATTTGAAATGAAGCTCTTCAAGCGCTCTCCATTACAACAGAAATTGTAACGGCACAACAGTTGTTGGTGGAGCTCTGCCTCACTGCACCACAAATGCACTCTGAAGGTCTCTCACAGAGCTAATTGTTTTTGTTTCATGTGGCTGCCTTTTAAATCATGGTATTAGAACAGCTGTGAGAAATGAAAATCCAGATGAAAATGAAAGCTCTATCAAATTTCCACATACCACTCCATTAACTGAAAGCAGCTGGTCCCCACGTTTGAGCCCACCATGCCTTTCAGCCACTCCTCCCGGAATGATGCGAGAAATATAAATAGGTGAATTTTGTTCCTTTCCTCCCATCACATTAAAGCCCAGGCCTTCCTCAGTCTTTGGCAGCTCCACCACTCGTGGGTGTGAATGGCCTTCACTTGCAGCAAATGCAGCAACTGTTGCCTGGAAGAAAAGAATTGGTGATTTGGCTGTTTAGAGAGAACAATGATAGACACTTCGTTGTTCATCTGCAGGAAGAATTCCTTCCTGTGAAAATATCTCAGTATCTTATTTTGACATTTTGTGATTATCTGAAAATATTTATAAAACATGAAGTTCTAAGCCATTTTTTTTTAAATAAAGGAATAAACAGAGAAACAGAGAGTTTAGGAGACTTGTCAAAGATAATACAGAAAGTTACCAGCAGAGCGAGAAGTAGGCACCAGGAAGCCTTACTCTGTGGTGGTGCACCCTTATGATCATTAGTGCATTTCTTCTTTGCTTTTTCACAGGGAGAAAATTTATTCCTGTGGGACAAGATAATGGGATCTCTAATGTATTCCTAGTTGAAACAAAGTGGATGAACTGAATTGTTAACTCTCTGCTTTGCTTTTGGAGTTAAGAATTATTTATTTTAAATCCTCAAATTACATTCTCGTATTAAAAAGTTTAATTTATAATCTTTGTGAAATCTTGCAAACTAAGTAACTTCTGGAATTGGAATAGGAGGTTCTATTATATCATTCCATCAAATTTTTTATTGAAAAATTAAACCTTAAGACAACAGCAGATATATAAATCAATTAGAAAAATCCTAGACCATTAATCGTATTCCGGGGGGGAAAAAAAGTTAACATACTGTAAGGCTTGCATCCAGGAAAATATTACATGAATACATGATTTTTTACTACAAGCATTTTCTTACTTATCTATCTTAATAAAACATTAATAAACTTTAGGAAAATATTTTATACTTTTTAACATGTGTTTGTGGTTCAAACTGCTTGAACAATTTTGCATTACACTAATAATTTTGAGCATCCTATATACTTATGCTTAATAGAAGCTAGTGGATGATGCGATATAATGGATCATTCTCAATTAGGTRTTTTTGCACATGCAGAACTTGTCATCATGCACACATTTTATGTCAGACATGAATGCACTAGGAGAATGAAATGCAGACAGCCCAGAAATAACCAGGAAATATTGCGATATTGAAACATTGCTCTGTAACCTGCTGTTCTATATGAGTAAGAAATGAGAATGGGAAACACTAATTGGACTTCTCCCCATTTACTAAATAAAATAGCAATAATTTCTATGTTTATCTGCAGTGTAAACAGATCAGGATTTCAAACACACATTTCTCTACATAGAACCAAAGACCTTATAAATTTACAGTGACCATTAACTTTCAATTAGAAGATTAAAATCAGAATTACGGCCTACAGAAAATAACGCCCTATTTAATACAGAAAATACACTACAATTTAGAGTATATTAGGTTATTTGCTGTTATTATAGAGCTCTAAAATACTCTTAAATCATTTTCTAACATACTCCTGACCTTCCTCTTCTGATACAGCTTTAGATTAAAATCTCTGAACATAAATACTTAATGGTAAGACATCTTAGTGCCATTAGGACGTCAGGGAGTTTATGTTCACAGGAATGGGACCATAAAAAAGTATCTAAAAAAGATTTATGGGTTAGCAAGTTATTTTGCTAGAATCTGCTATACCACATTAAAGACTGTGTTTTGCACAAAAGGATAATGGGAAAAAGAAAGCTATGGTAGATCCCCTTGTTTGAAAGCATCTATGTTTCAGTGCATGTTGTGAAAATACAGAGCATATTTCATACTGGCACACAGAATGGGTTCTTTCATGGTTGTGTGAATTCCCTTATCATTTCAGTAGTAGCAGTAATGTAGCTGTCTTAGGATATAAGAAAGGCAGGTCCACATGGACAAAGAGACAATATATTTTATTAAAACAGGCAATGTATTGGGAAAAAAGCAGGCTTACATTGGCTGTGGAGTCAATAAAATGTTGATCAGGCCATTTCTGTTACTGTACATCCTTACCACTTGCTCAGGACCTACAGCTCCCATTACTTAAAAGGGGAATTTCGACTGTTTAGTTTCTACCTCCCAAATAATTGTGTCCTCTCTGGATGAGATGTATGGGAAAACAGTCCATTAAAATATTGGGTGTTGCAGGCAGACTGCTACAGAAGAACCAGGAGATATGCTTTTGCAAAGCAACTTTTCAAAAAGCATCATATTCCATAAAATCATTCTCTTTTCTTAAGCTACAGAAGCAGCATAAAGGTTGAAATTTTCCATTATGATTGTTACCTGGGAAGTAGCACTGGTTCTAGACTCTGGGCTGCCACTGATGTCTAAATTTTCTTACAGTGTACACACGAATACCTGAAACACACACGCGCACAGTCAATTACTAGATCACTTTGGTAATACATATTTCAACAGCTGCACATATCCTACCTTTGCAGTGGCCCTGGCTCGGAATTCGGGGCAGCCATTAACAGTTATGGTTTCATGCATGTATTGATACACCTAAAATGTTCATGAAAATAAAATGAAATTAATTACAGAAGCAAAACAAGGATTTTATATCCAGATAGGAGAGTCCCCTTCCCTCATAGAAATACTTTCATTAATGCTGTATTCATGCAATCACATAGTCAAGTGTCTGCTAAGCTTGAGCATGCTTAGGTTAATAGAGAGCAGCAAGCTGTGTTTCTCACAATATTTTCCAAACTTAACTTAACTCCCTTCCGTTCTCTAGCAAGTAGTTTCCTAAAACCAGAACAGTTATGTTCTATGTTATCAAAAGTTCATGTTTCCAGGCAACTGACTTGAACGCAAATGATCTCAACTGACCTGAGTGGTGTCTCAGCCTCCAAGAATGGCTTCTTTGATCTCTGAACTTTCTTAAGAACTAAAAGACTTAGGAAACTGCTGTTAAAAATATAAGTTGCTCAGCATACAGAAGAGGAAGAATGCTGCTCAGCTGAAGAATGCAAGCAAAAATAGAGTTTTGGAGAAAGGTCACAGTACTGCCTTCCATCAACCTCAACTAAGAATAGTGAAAAGGGGCTGACAGTCTGATAGATCAGGTCAGACATGGTCAATGGGTAAGATTACCCTTTAGAAAGGAATTGCACATACACATAAATTACATAAAATCAACACTGCCAATATATATAATTTTCTGTCATTTCTGGTATACACTTTTGGCCCACTTTTCCTCAACTCTCCCTTTTAAACATCTCCAATAAGGTGAAAGGAAAAGGCTTGGTCTTACACTGCCTTTGTTCTCTAGATTTGTTACACTCTTAGGTATCAACCAAAGCTCTGACACTAGGCAGTTATTTTGAAAGCAAACTTAAAAAATAAAAATACTTATCTATAACATAGAGATTTTTTGAAAGACAAAGATGAATCTAAACAAATCAAAACTTTTATTTAGTTTTATTGTAAAACCACCAAACTTATAAAGAAGGTCCTATATGCCACTGATTCACTGTGGGCCTTTTCTCAACTTAATTAGTCAGAAATTTTTTCTTTTCATGTGCTTTATGGCTTAGGCTGCACTCCTCAGAGAGATTTTTTGCTGGTAGAGTATGTTAGTTTTTACAGCAATCTCCTTAGGTTCCTTGAGGAGTGCAGATTCAAAAATGCTTTCAAAAATGTATTTACCTTTCACTCATTTGCTGATACTTTAGCTGGAGTGCCAGAACTTTCGTCTTTGGTAATGTAAATGTTACTTTGGCAGAGAAGGTGTCAAGTCCTGCACTTAACTGACCTACAAACAATGTCTTGTCTCAATGATGGATAAAGTTCCCCATGCCCCTTGTCCTGATGACTTGTTATGCAGTACCATAAYGATGCATCTCTCACCACTGAGCCTGTTAATATAAAACTTAACACACTGACAAGCAAGCAGATGCTACAAACATCGAAACAGAATTAAGATTTGTGGCTCATTTCTGACTTCTGTGGACAGACATAGTGTTAATCAAGCACTCTTAAGTAGTAAAATGTTTGCGGATGATAGACACCCAAACCTTTTTTCTTGGGATAACATACACAAGGAAAAGCAAAAGAAAGAAAGGAGATAACAAATGCAATCCATTTTAGAGATCTAAAATATGATAAACACCTCCAAAATACAGAAAAAAGAATCTTTGTCTTGACTGTTGTCAGCACATATGTCATTCAAGAACTAAATTTTAAGAAAAACCTGGGCCAACAAAGAAAATGGAGACAATGGGAGCATGCTGAAAATCTTCCTACTTTCCCCATTTGAAATGAAATCTTGCTTCCATTGGTAACATGGACATTGATCACAGCAGAAAACAGGATTTTCCCCTTATTTTTATAAATTTGGGAAAAGAAGGCTCTTTTATAGTCTCTGAAGGGTCTCTGGTTTCTTCTCTTTTAGTACTGGATGATGCCAACAAAAATCGGTTGAGCCTATATACTCAGCATTATACTGCACAGATCAGTGCAGTGTTTATTGTATTATGTTGTAGAACATATTATTACATAAGAAGAAATACATTATATAGGAAGAATACTGTGTAATTGCAGTAATGAATCATTACATACTTGTTTCTTTAAAACTCATACTGTACCAAACCACTGATAAACCTGTATTTTCTTCAGGTTCCCCTTCATCTTAAAACATGACAGCAGATTGCACGTACTGCTTTTACTTGCACAGCTTTAAATGCTGTGGCTTGCTATAATGTCTAAAACCACATATTTGAATATTGAACTATTATGACATTAACTTACTTGGAAAACAGGTCACAGTATTTCATCTAGAGGAACAGTTACTAAAAAGTTCTTTAAAGTATTCATGATTAAGGTCAATTATCACAAAGGTGAGCTGATAATGATACATTCATGTCATCATTTGCTAGGTTTGAAGACATATAACTTCCTGATCACTGTATCCTACAAGTATCTAGCTGGTAGACCATTCAATATCCAGTATCCTGGTAACTAACCTTTATACTGGTGAAAGAACACACTCACGAGTGTGTGATTGAATTAACAGGTTATAAAATAATCCAGCAATTCAAAAACTTGTGGAAAAATATGATCAAGAGTGTCATATAATCCTTCGGTTAATCAGTAAATTCTCAATGCTAACCGATTTAAAATGTTCTGCAAAGAGCCATCCGTGATCGTGGTATCTATAACACAGTTCTTACAAAAAAAGAGTCCTGCATGTCAGATCTCACTCTCTATCAGTTACAGATGCAACTAGTCTTGAACATTTGCTTGAGGCATTTGTGTATCTAATCAGTCTATTTGACTGTTACATAATGCTTAATGTAATATGGGTTTAAGAATGATAAAACATTTACACCCACTTAACTTTCTTATTACTAAGTCAATTTAACAACCAAACACAGATTAATTGTACCTGTTCCACCAAACCCCTTAAACTCTTTGTAGGGTTCAGATCTAATCATGGGTCATTTCTGCAATGCACTGAAGTCTATAAACAAAGGTTGGTTGTTTTCCTGTAGCCACACTAAGCCCTTTCTCTACGCTCTTCTCAGCACCACCTTAGCAATGATTTCCGCACAACAAATCCATTCTGCTGCCTCTTCTATGCACACGGAACACATAAACTGAAAATCCCTTTGTTCTCAAGCTGAGCAAGGTGGCATTTAAATCCTCCTGGTATGGAATATAGCTTCTTGTTCAATCCACTGTATGTAACAAGTAATTGAAATGGATCTATAAAATATTTTCTTTCAATTCCTACTATTATCTGTATATCTCATTATATTTTTACATATAGCAATTCTCCTGAATCTAATGATGGCATCCTTAAGATGCCCTATAAGACCTACTGCAGATTTCTTTACTTAAACAAAATATCAGTTACAAAGAAAAAGGCACAGATTTTAATTTAAAGCATTTAAAAACCTCCCCTTTAGGATATTTAATAAAGAACTCGTTTAAAATAGTTATCTCTGTTGGCTATGACAGATGAATAATTTTGAAAGACATCATTGTATAATATGATTGAGCTGAAGAAAGAAAATTAAGAAAATTAACATATCGCAGAATCACAGACTGGTTGAGGTTGGAAGGGACTTCTGTCATCTCATCAAACAGCCTTGCTCAAGCAGGGCCATCTAGAACCAGTTGCCCAGTATCTAGACGGTTACTATATGTTACTAACTTGAAAAAGAGCTGCATGTCTATTTTTGTATGTGTAGCCATTTCTTTTTTCAGTGTCTGAAAGACTACATGGGTGTTTGTTTAGTAATATTTACTGACATACTCCATACACAGTTGGATGGTCTAGTGCCTAGGGAAAAGAGCTTCCACAATTCATTAATAACAGAGATTAGATTACAGGTGAAATGTCAATGTTTCAAGACACAAAACTGCAGCTGAAAGGTAAATGGCAGTGTTTCAGATAATTTTCTACCCCAGCGATTTCTACCAAAACTGTGTCTGTGTGCTGAAAGTTTATTGGGTAAAGCCGTGCTGCAGACAGGGGTTTGTTCACACAGATCTCATTTGTGCTGCAGAGCAAGATGTACTCAGCTTTGTTTTCTCTTTCCTGTGGTGCACAGAATACAACACTCTCACCAAGCAATACTCCTGAAAGCACGAATATAGATCTCAGACTTTTTTCAGCTTCTGCAGGTAGTCTCCTCAGACATAATCTAAAGTTATTCTCCCACAGTACTCAAACATCACAAAAGAGCGAGGGAGATAAATTCAGCTAGAAAATCTGAACTTGAAAGTGAATCCTCCTCTCGCAGGCACAGAGAAATGCACATTTTATTACTTCTCCCAGCAGGAGCTGTAGTGAGTCAGCTGCAGCAGGTATTATTATTATTATGATGATGGTCCTCATCTCCATGCATTCAGCTGGGAGGTAAAGCAGCTGGTTTAGGATTACTGGAGCACACTAAGGGGGACTGCCTTACAGGTACTTTAGGAGCTAGCTTCTTACCAAAATTACTCCATATGGACTCATAACAAAGCAGCAAGTTATTTAGGGCTGGGCTATTTAAGTCCACACAAAGCTTTAGAAGGTCCAGGAAAAATAGTGCATTTAGCAGCCTGTTTTGTAAAGGTGGCTAGAAGCAGCATTCTGTTTACAACTTGAATGATGCAGCATCTTTTCCGACAAATTCTCAAAGATAGGATCTAATTAAACAATTTTATTCTATTAACTCTGTAAGAGGTGTTTAATGATTCACCCCCTGATAAAATATGTAATTCTAAGTACAACTGTACCTACAAAAATGATGCTTGACTTTAGGTGATCTGAACACCAGATGGGAAGAGGTATGAGGCATGAATCATTTTACAGCAATGAACAGCACTCAACAACCCCCATAAACACAATCCAAGACAGAGTACATTGCAATTCAGACTTGTGACGTAGCAGGCCCAGATAAAGTTTTCTGAAATTTTTAAGTGGGGAAATAACCTTCTTTGAAAATGTCAGGGGCTTCTTAGCATGAGATAATATATATAAGTAGTACTAGTCAGCTGTGTTTCTACAGTGCCTGCAGTATGATAATAATAAAAAGACATAAAATGCTAACTTCAAGAAGTCCCAAATGAAGTAAGTGACTTAAGTAAATCATAGCTAGCAGGTAAAAGGGTGAAATGAAGAAGAAACTGCAAAAAGACTGATAAATTATATTGAACACATATATTGGCATAATCTGGGTTTAGTTCYGTTAGCTCATTTGCCATATTTTTTTGTTGCTTCAGTGTAGAAAAAGATTGTGTATCCATTTTTGGAAGAAGACTTTCAAGGAAGGAAAGACAAGACTCTACAGAGGGGAAAGTTAGCATGAGAATAACCAGAGCAAGGAGGACATAATTGGTTTCATTGTGCTGCTGTAGTCATGTCAGTGGAACAGTGTCCATGTCTGCATCCTTGCAGAATTGACGCTAAGTTATAAAAGAGAGATAATTATTTACACATACCTGAGTACTACACATCTGCAGTCAGCTAGCTGAATCCCTCTCTTCCTAATTGCTTTCATATGTTGGAGAGGATGAAAAATATTTTTCCCTTCTAAGATGTCAATCAAAAAGAAGCATCTTAATTGGTCCTTTACCATGGCGAAAAGAGCAGAAGATACCTTTATTCAGCATAGATACTGGCCTCTCTTCTCCCCTCCTCTCAAAATCTGGAGCTGCTTCTCAGGACTTCAGCCTCCTTCTGATCTGAGATCACATTTCATTTCACTTGGTGTACATGAACCAGTTCCAGGGGCAGGCCAGGATAATCCCCAATCTCGTGACTGGGAGAAGTTACAGAGCAAAGGTGCACTGGAGAACTGCAGACCTCTCCCCTGTTTCCGAAAGCAAACTGCCATCTACAGCACAAATCAATTGTGTCTTTCTCTCATTCTACTTCGTTTTCATAACTTTTGACTCTATCGCATTCTGTTTGGCATTTTTTCCTTATCCACAACCTCTTACCTGTATTTTCTATTCTTAATCTA
Source organism: Malurus melanocephalus (assembly GCF_030028575.1). Lineage (NCBI taxonomy): Eukaryota > Metazoa > Chordata > Aves > Passeriformes > Maluridae > Malurus > Malurus melanocephalus. The sequence goes on from NW_026623533.1 coordinate 397,603, forward strand.
ATACATTTATGTCCGTGGAAAGTAATGCATTGGTTTGTATGCCTGGACAGACTCCCCTTAAGCTGTGCTTCAGCACTCAATTCAAATCATGCTTGACCACATCAGCAAGGACATCTTAAGTGCTACAAAGATCAGGAGGGACTCTGGTAACCTTTAACCTCTTGCAGAACATAAAATGTGGAATCTTACTTTGTAATTTCTTACACCAATCACCATTTTTGCTTGAACTACAGAACTTGAGTTTTCAGAATCTCTGTCCTTTATGGTAGGTTTGCTGGTATTTCAAACAGTATTTGCTTTTCTACAAAATTACTCACAAAGAGATCTAATTATCCACCTAAGATGACATCTGAACAGATGAGGGTACCAAAAAAAAGAAAACAAGTCAAACACCAAAGTATGTATATTAGAAGCATGGAGGTATGCAGCTGACCCAACCACATTTCCTCTTTCAAGATTCCTCTTTCATAATGATTTTTTACACTTGAAATCTTATTAAAGCTCAAAACCAAAGCAGTGGAGCATTTCTATTCAGCCATAAACCTATGGTAGCTCAATGAAATGGAAAACATCCAGTGACAACGTGTTTAGTTTTGTATCGCTTGAATATCAGATGGAATTTCTGGTTCTGTGCCTGTGTTCTGATTTTTAAAAATCATCTCGTGATAAGCTTGGGAAACCACATCTACATCTTTAAGAGCATGCTTTTTCCACCAGAATTACAGCCTCTAGCTAAGATACTGGACTAAACATTGTCATGCACCATAGTCTGGAAGACAGCAGCTCCATAGGGTAGTTGAAAGCAAGCTGATTTCCTTTTCTATCAATCAACTTTAACCAAAAAATACTAACATTGTTTTTTTGTTGTGTTAATAGCTACTTTTATCTTCAGTAGTTAATAAAAAAATTGAGAAGAGATTATTCTGAATGACTGAAAAGCAAGATAATCTGAGAAGACGTTCTAAATAAAGTCCTTGTGAGTGACAGAGCACCCAAAAACCACTGGTTGTGGAAGAATGTCATGGATGCCATGTATACACACCACAACTTCAAATTTACAATAAACTTCAACTCTTCTTAAACAAGATTGTTTGAGCAAATAAATCACAGAAGTCCATTTTGTTATAGGACTGACAGGTATTTAAGTAATCCCAACAGAAGCAGAATTATGCAGTCTTACACCCCTGCTCACAATGTATATACATATGTACATAATCTTCAGCTTGTGCCTGAGTGCAATCTGATGAAAGTTCTCCTTTCATGAATGCCAACAGGACAAGTAAACAGATACCTGTGAGTATGGGGAGGTCAAATGGCTGAAAAGTACCTCTGAGAGAAAAGCATGTGATACATTATTGTTCTTACTGGAAACATCAACACGTCTGTATTATGTAAGTTGTTGCCTGCAGCTACTGAATTTCGATAACTGAATTTGAAATAGCTGCTTTGTGACAACTAGTCTGTATTAATGAGCTATTTATATCAGACAGAATGTGGTCATTCAAGGTTGCTGGCATTCTGAAGATTTTTACATTATAAGCTCTCATTAGCCTTTGAGCAGTTACATGTTTGCATTGTGAAAACCACTGGTGTCTATCTTCAAAAGCAAACTTTGCATCACTTTAACTCATCATTGGCATTGCTCCAACAATCACCTTTCCATCAAATAAAACTGGATGGATGTTGCCACATGATGCCTTAGGGATGCTAACCCATTAAAAAGCTCAAACCTGTAAATGAAATTCAGTCTCGTTTAACAACTTGAGGAGATGACATAGTTTTAATTTCAGACCATGCAGAAGAAATATTACTAGTGTTGGCTTTAACATTCTCATTGAGGATATTTTATTTAAATGTTTCCTTCTTGGGGGGATGGGGGTTATGGAGGAAACTAGGTCAGTTCTACCAAAGTGAAAAATCTGATCCGAATATTGATGCATTATTAAGCTGTCCTTAGGCAGTAGGAAAAAATAGCATGGGCCTGAGACATTGTTAAAAATAAAGTATAATCACTGCAAAGGTATTTAGGGTGAAATACTTTATGAAGCCTCAAGTTACAATGGATTTTTTTTTGTGTGTGTGTGTGTGTGGGAAATGGTGGTGTGCACTCTGCCCTGACAGTATCTGTGGTGGTGTTGGAAAGCTGACCCAAGTTTTGGTCCCTGAGCTCTTGCCATATGATGCTGTGTCTGTCCAACAAACAACCCAACAGGGTTACAGGCTGGGGCCAGAATCTCTTTCCTCCCTTATGTGCAAGCAGAAGATGTAGCAGATGTACCAGAAAATGCATGCTGTCACATCCTCTGCACATATTGGGTGAGTCGATTGAAACACACCTCATGTTGCTGCCCCCTCTTCCCTCCAATGTCAATTCTGCCTGGAGTCATCACTGACACTGTAAAGTCAATGGGAAGTTGCTTCACACCTTTTTACGAATAAGGAAAAACAGAATTTTATTTCCAATTAAAAACTACTTACATGAGAAACAAGAAAAATATAATTGGATCATTTAGTTTATATCATATCCCTTAAACCCTGTTCTGTACTATGCTTGAAGTCAACAGGAACTATGATCTAACATTTTTAAGACAGTGTTACAGGTGTTGCACAAATTGTATCCTTTGCAATCACCAAACCTTAGCAAATTACTGCCCTAAAAGTCTCTTTTGATGCTTCTACTGCAATATACTGGCATAAAAAGAAATACCAACATGTGTGATTAGTTAATTCCCATAAGACCACTCAGAACACACAGCTTCTAATTTAAAAACTCTTAGACCTCACTGCCAGTTACCTTAGAGTTCAAAAATATTCCAAGCATTAATAAACACCAACTTCTTCCGCTTTATCAGTAAGTCTGTATATGCTGTTGAGGCTGACAGATGCAACAGCCATATTCCAAACTTTACCAGATTTGTAAAAACCTTGCCAAAATGAGCACCTGAATGAAACATGATATCATGCAAACTCATCTTACATCTTCCTATCAAGCTGAGAAAGCAGGGAGAAGGAAGGACACTATGGTGGCTTCTTGTTTAAAATGCCAACAAAAATATAGCTAAAATGGAGTTTTAAAACAGTTGTACAATTTCTTTCCTTCTCTGAAGGCACAATTAAAAATGCAGCTTAAGCAACATTTCTCAGGAGTCTCAGCAGTGACATCAGTTACATGGCAGCAGAGCGATACTGAGGCTCCATCAAGGCAAAAAAAAATGGCGCAGTGGCTTCCAACAACCTGCCACTTATTAATATTACTTGGTAGTTAACATTGCTGCTGATTTCTCTCAACAGGAAGTAGTAGGCTTGAGATGAACTCCAGAGGAGGCTATTCTGTTTATTCTGAAGAATTGTATGTAATGAAATAGGATACTGCAACAATAAACTAAAATGATAATGTGAGCAAACAAAAAAGATGCTGAGATGCACCACACATGTCGTCTACTGGAGTAACCTTCTGTAGCACACGCAACCGCAGCTGTGTGCTGAAATGAAAACATCACCTGAGCACCACTGAGAGAGTTTTAGTAGATACGATACAGCTACCCAGATAAACTGCAACATGAACAAGATACGTCAGTGTTTTGATCCTGTACATTGCTGGACTCTGGCAGCACTAACATTCTTATTTATCTTTTGTGAAAGGTACAATTACACAAGCAGAGCATAAGTACSATTACATATACGGTCATCAGCCAACTCTAAAAATTGATCTTTACTCAAAATCAATGGGAGAAAGCACTCATTAAATAAAGACCAATGATACAGTCTGGTCCCAGATTCTGGGGCACTCTATCTGTGAAATCTATGTATTTAGTTCAACGCAGCTAAAAAAAAGTGACAACAGCAGCTGTTTTAATCTCCTGCAGTGAAGTCATCAAAGTGGTAGGGACTCAGTAATTGCACAGAGACTAAACAATGCCTTCTCTTAGATAATGCTTGGGCAGCTTGATAAATTCATATAATTGCCATTAATGAAGGCCATTTGCTAAGGTACAAGGTAATAATTTCCAAAAGTTCTCATTCATGCCATCCAGGGCTTGTGAACAACAGAATAATGCTTCAATCACTTATGGTAAAGTGGCAAATGAAACGTCATTGTTTTTCAAAATTGGAGTAATTTCTGTTAACATTCACCCTAAAACACAGCATATGTTTTAACACAGTAGGATAATTTAAAAAAGACAAAAGTTCTGTGTTTACTGCTRTCTTAAACTTTTCTGCTGAACTTCCTCAAAGACTAGTCCAACATGGTGGCAAGACGATGAGCATGAAGCTCACCTTTAGAAATCAGATTTTTTTTTTTTTCAAAATCTAATTTACATACATTACAAATCCTTCTCTCAACTCATTATTATGGATACAGTACCTGCAACCAGGAGGCAGAAAGCAAAATTATGTAAAACATGAATACATTACTACTGTGATATACCACCTTATTTGAATGAAGCTAAATAAAACTGTACAATTATTTTAGGTGGCTTTTCATTGCTGGCACAGTGGTAATAAAAAAGGGATGGAAAGGTATAACGGAAAATTCTTGCAAATTCTGTAACAGCCCCAGAATTCAGGCAAACAGAACTGGTTCGGCTGACATTATAATCCATTCCAATATCTAAAAAAAAACCCCCAAGGTAAAATGCTGAAACTTGACAATCAGTATCCAGGAATACAAATTTTAATGAAAAGTTACAAATAAATAAATGCATAAGTCYGCAAAAATCTGAATTAAATTCGTCAATTTGCATGATTCCGTATTTGCTACCGCATGAATGCTAACACTAAATTAATGGGGCAGTGATTGTGACTAAGGTATCAGGAACACCAGAACAAGTTATAACAAGGTATCAGATTAGGCTAAGGAGAACTTTGCTTCCCAGCCAGTCTAATGAGGCATCATGCTAATACAGCCATACTGTTTTTGTGACCTGAGCTATAAATCTGAGCTGATAAATCTCACTCGGTTTACTCCTATGTGTTGTCCTATTGCCCTTCTGTTTACTAATTGCCTTGTTAGTAAGTCTGACATATTACTTCYACTCAATCCTGACCAACAGTTCAGTTTGCATGGGTAAATGTGACAGTAGGGGATCTTTAGATGGCAGGCTTCCTAGTGAGCTTTAATCACAGTTCTGTGCTGKGAATTACAGCAGTAAGCCTTCTCAATACTACTTTTTTTTTCCCCCCCAAGCTTGCATCTTAAGATTTAAAAATTTCAAAAGCTGGGCTAGCCCTGAGGAGATGAAGGACTGATTGGAAATGTATTTCTCTTCCTGTAACAAATACGCAGCTCCCAGTGAAAACCAAGGGTTAACACAGGGCAGGACTGGGACTCTGGGGCTTACATTAGTGTCAACTTAGATAATTTGGACTGGTGAACCTCCATTTCTATGAGGACTCATGAGGCAGAAAACACTGATATTCTGCTTTCAAAGGCTAGGTCTGGGATGTGAAAGAACAGCATTTTAATGCAAACTGAACAAATAAATTTTGAGATTCTTGAAACACAAAGAAAACAGGTCTTTAAATGACTCCTACATTCTTTAATGAAGAATTAATGAGAATTTTTGCCTGAGTCCAGCTAATACCCAGATTGCTACATTCAGCACAGCCATGTAAAAATGGAGTACACCACCACACTGGGACATCTGAAGTGAATGAACATCTAAGGGTTTCAGACAGCCTTCTGCTGTCACACATGGCATCCCATTATATTTATAAGCACAATTATCACCAGATTCAGTTTTCACTGCCCAGAACCTTCTTCTGGTTCAACCTAAATATTTGCAAAGACGTATCAGAGTTCATAATGAAAAGTACAGGTGGGTGGCTTGAGGAAATGACCAAGCAAAAACACACTGCACATCAGCAGCACTGGCATTCTGAACATTCAGACTGCTAAGGCATGGAAATAGAAAATTATTACTTAAAGAAAATAATTCTAATATATTGACTAGGCTTCTTCAACTATCCTACCTAATATATAATGAAACTATGTTTTTAATAGTATACAACACAAACAATTAAAGTAACTAGGGAGCATCAGGACCTCATAAAAAATGGGTCAGTGTTTTGCCACTGCCATTCTTGTGCCTTTGTCAACTGGGGTCTTTAAATATCAAGCATGCTCTGTCTATAAGATAATTTTATAGCAAGCTTAAAAAAGTTTTAAACTACTGAGGTAGGGACTGAACTATTTTCAAAGACAACATACTTTCCCACTGACTAATTTCATAGAGAACACACAAGGGGAGAGTATTTTGTGTTGACAGCTCCTCCTTTGTCAGTAATGGAGTCCCACAGAATTGCTTTTCTGTGATGACATGACATTTTGGTGGGAGTCATAATAATATAAAATAATGGTTACTTTTGTGTGTCTGGTTGCCATACCACATTTTTATCTGATTAATATCTTCTTTCAAATAATATCCACACATCAAAACTTTAGATTTAACCTTGAAATGGCAAACTGAGTAGCAGAGGTGGGAGAAAAGCCACATACACCTGAATCTTACATATTTAACACACAGAAATAGAAATCAGGGAATCAACCTGAAATAAAATTTTGCTCTCCAGGAGATGAAAGTGTTTATCAAGCTGTATTGTTATTCTCCTGGTGCCTGACCACCAATTATCAGATGTTAACAGTAAATGAAATTCACATAAGCTGCTAAGGCAAGTCACATTTTCTTGTTGATGATCCACTGTTTTACTCAGTTGTTTATCATCTGTGTCCACAAGTCTTTAGGGTTTCTTGCCAGACCAGAAATTCACCTCACTTTACAGTTCTTATAACTTTTTTTCACTGACTTCTAAGAATTAAAGTAACTTTATCAATTAGGTTGTCTAATTTTATGTTGCATGTGAATATAACTTCTCAGTAGCTCAATTATGCATTCACTTTCACAGCTCTTCATTTATTCCATTAATCCCCTGGAAATCAGATAACTATAACACAGCGACAGTTTGAATAAACAGCAAAAACATTTAAAAGGGCAAAGGATTTAATGGTATAATGGACAAGATTTGTGCAAGTTTTATCAGATGGCAAAGCTATAGAAAGCTAATTAATCTTCATGTAGCTAGGGAGCTTTCAAAATAAGTAATTTTAAAATAGAAGTAAATTTTTTTTCCAGACTGACTTCTAGTGTGATCAGACTTTGTTATCTTGTTTTCTGGTCTAGGACAAGGTCCAGGTGACCCCTAGGACAGGGTCTTCAGTTGAAAAGGAAGAATTGGAGTATATAATGAGGCCATGATATACTTCAATTATTTCCATTATTTTCAGAACTAATACATATTCCTGCCTAGTGCCAGACAGAATATTTCAGTTGGTGGTACTTATAGTTAGCTAAGTGAGAACGACATGCCCTAACATAGCATCCTTGAAAAATGCTAAATTACTTCTATTTAAATTCCATTCACTCAGTCACTTTAAAATAAATTATTTCTATGGAATATAAGTATAGGGAATTGAAATTTGATTTACTAAATAGATTTCCACAAATACAATTAATTACCATTAGATAGATTCCTACACATTAGATTGGAATGTATGTCATCTAATAACGAATCTCATACTTTTAAAGGCTAATGGGTCATAAAAGTAACCTCCTGCTTCTCTATTCCTACTTGTATAAGGGACAAGTCACATTCAGTACAGTGCAGATTATGTTTCACCTTCGATCCTTTCACCTACACTCAGGCCATTGCTGAGTTTCTCTACGACATTTCAACAACCAAACTTACTGACAGTTAAGCTTCCATAATTTCTTAGACTGGAGAATTTTTATTTTCTGATGTTACTCCATTATGGTGTTTACAGGACTTCAAAAGTCAGCCTTAATCTCTTTTACTAGAATTTCTGATGAAAGAAAATTAGGCTCAGATCTTGCATTACAGAATGAACACACCATACTGCAGATCTGAATATCTGCACATATATAATAAGCAGCCTCTTTCAGAATTTGCATACTGACACAAAGCCTGTCTCCTCATCCCATTTTCATTACTCCTACCTACAGCCCAAACTCAGTCTGCTTCACTCCCACTTTTCTCATTATTTCCAGCTCACTGCTGTGCATTCTCTTGTAATGTCAACAACTTTTCTCCTCTGGTCTATGCAGGTACTAATAAAGAAAATTAAATCTAGTCATCACACTCTCACATCTTGCACTAGGATAAGAAAAGATAAACAGTGGGAGAGAACATTTGTAGAGAAATTTCTGTCTAGCCTTAGCTATCTCAAACTTAAACACATTCAGAAAAATCTTTGCCATCCAGTAAACTCCAGTGCGCACGAAGGACATCAAGAAGGGCATCCCTCATAAATGACAAAATGACATGACACAGCTCAGATATCCTCCCAGCCCTTGTTGTGGTGTGACCAAAATATTCCATGCTTTTATAATGTTTTTTTTTTAATATAGAAGCAATAATTTTGTGAATTTTCCAACAGCTCTTCAACTGGTGGGGAAAAAAAAGAGAGCTAGTCTAAATATTTGCCAAGGAGTTTTAATGTATCTGAAAAGAGAAGCCACATGTTGAACAGCCTTAAGTACTTGCAATGTACATATGTCAGTCTTCCCACTCTCCCTAAATGATTTATTATTGGGCCTTTTATACTTGAAAGGTTTTTTCCTAAAGAAAGATTTACCTGGTGAATGGTAAAAATTTTTTTGGGTGTAGAAATTTTGTTCTCTGCTACAGATATACTAGGAAGATTCATTATATATATATTTAGTAAGAAACACATTTTTTTGTTTATGAAGTTAGTAGAACTGTTTATTCATCACTGCTCCATTCATGTGTAACAACTAGCTCCAGGTTTCTTAAATTGCCTATTATTTGGCTGTAAGAATCTAACACTAATTAGATAGTCTGTCATGTACAGGCTGTCTTTACACAACACTCTATACATAATAAAGTGCTTTTTGTGCTACTGAGACGACTTTTTCAAAATCTACTTTCAGTTCTCTGAACTGAGAGCGCATTTTTCTATGCCAGTTTCCTAGTTCTTAAATTTTCTGTTTGCTTCTGCTAAAACTGTTTTCCAAAGACTAAKATTTCACTGATGATTTTGACATGGCTACAAAGACTCAAAGCTGCCTTTAACAATTGGAGTACCAGGCTCTGCTATCTGAAAAAAACCCGCAAACAATCCCACAACTTTTCTATGCTCTGTGGTTGCTTAAAGAAGCTTTTAGTTTGGTTAAATGAATGGACTAGTCAGAATATCAGCTTTTGAGGGTAGAGTGCCGTTATTTATCGCTAAGGAACACTACTCCCTTTAAAAAGCCTTGAAAACTGCAATTTAATTGGGTGGAAGCCTCTCTGATTCTTACATTGAAGAATATATTCCATAAAACAAAGAGTGTGTTCCATTTTGTTTATTAAACTAATATCTGTCCATTTCTTTATTTTTTCCAACCACTCAGTAGTCCACTCAATCAATCTGCAGCTATTACCTAGTTAACAGGAGCTCAATTTTGCTACCATTGAGGGAACATTAGATTCCCCATTGATTTCAGCACTGGAGGATTAATTCCAGGCAGCAGACAAGAGAAACTGAAACAGAAGTTCTTACAGATTTGCTACTAAAAAGAAGTTGCCTCCAGTACAGCATTTGCAGCTGCTTCTATTTGGCAGGCTAAGAGCCGTTGGTTTAGTAGGTAAAATATCTGATATGATGTATTAAATCATGTTTTCTTGTCTAAGAAACTTGTAACAGAAGTGCTTCTCATGTGATTGCTTTAAAGATACTACTAGTACACATGTAGAAGTGTGTTGCATCTTCTCTAACTTGACTAGAAGAAAACTGTATCATTTATCTACTGTTGGGCAGAGCTTAAGAAGGCCCTAACCACAGCTGGTAGGGGCATTATCACAGTCCTCAGCAGGATGACGAAGATTTCTGACATGAAGAACAAAGCTCACTRGGACACGACCACTGACTTCAAAGGTAAGACTCCTGTCAGCTTCAGTTAACTTTAGCCTTGCCCCTTCTGGCTGTCACTGCGTTCTGATTCTATTAGCAGCTCCCTGACACAACTGAGCTCAAATGAGAGGCATTCAAGCTTGCACTGACCTAACCTGTCATGTCCCCATGCTCCCAGCACTGTGTTGTACAGGTTATCACAGACCCTCAAACAGCAGGAGCAGAATACTCAAGTACTAATTAATCACCCTTTCTCATTAGCAAGGCTAATTGCCTCAGGCTGATGTAACTGTGTCTGCTTTTCAGTAACTTCAACATTCTGCACAGTTAGCAGGGAGCTACTGACACATCTCACATCCATCATCCCCCTTTAGAAAAGGTACTCCTAATTCTCCAGCACTGAAAGGCAAATACATTTTTTAAAGCTGAGGGATGTTAGTGTGAAAAATAACTAAAAATCTCAAATTCATACCTCTCTGATAGCTGTACAAAACTCACTCTGCAGCACCTTCTTTAGAGACTGTAGCTTGTGTACTGGTACTTCTCCAGATTCCTGCAGTTTCTCCAGTAACTCAATTGCTCTTGCAACATCTGAGTGGGGAAAACAAAAGGTATACAGATCAGCATAGACAGTGACTAATAGATTACTAAAAAGGGCACACTGATTGTCATTTTAAATTTAAAATCAGCTTTACCAACACATATTGTATTATACCAGACTTTGCGTTATACCAGACTTATTGTGTTATACCAGACTTTGCTAGGCAATGACACTGCTACTGAGAGATCCAAATCCCAAAGTACGSACAAACCATGCACATACATGTTCAACAGACACAGAGAGGTTCAGTCTTAGTAGGAAATATTCTTTGGAACAAAGGTACAAGTTCAAAGTGGCTAATCCGCATTAGAACTAAAATATTTCTTATTTTCTGCATAAGAGAAAATAGCACAGGAAAACCACAGGGTTTTCTTGCAGAAAACCTGAAAAAATTAATCTGTGTCTTTATGTAAGCACCCTGAGGATGACAATGCCCAAGAAAAATATTTTATCTTCTCTTCTTATAAATATAAGTATCAACTAATAAATTTTTCTAGGGGCAGATAAAATCTGCTCTGGAAGAATGAGAAGTCTACTAAAGAAGAGTAAATGTAAGGTTCTTGTCTAGGTCTCCAAAGACCTGATCTACTACACAAAACCTCTATGACCCATAGAAATACATGAAATAGTATTTTTGGTGGCCTGAGTTCTCCTTAAGCACCTGTGTAAAGTCAAGGGAAAGATCAAAGTGTCTCCAACGAGCAGTCCAGAGGGCTTGAACTATATTGACTGGATTCTGGTCCAGCTGAACAGTACCTTCATTGACATTTTTTTCTCTTTAGCACTAGTTCCTAATTTACACAGTTATAATTAAAATACATCARAAAAGCCCTACCCAACCCAGGCGATGCCCAACAATTCTTTATGGCTGGGGACACAGAGGCACAAGAAATAGGGGCTGGTCTTATGGAGGCTAGCCTAGTCAAGCAAGGGACACACTGACTTACTTTAGGAGTGAACTGAGCAAAAAATATCCCGGTCAGTCTTCAGGATGACAGAGCTTAAATGGAGGGATTTTTTTCTCCTCTGTCACTTAATGCTGCATTGCAGCTTTTCCTTTCAGTTTGCTGGTATAGTTGAACCTGATAATGCTGCCACCTTGACTTTGTGGTCATTCTCACACCTTCCTTTTGCACCAAAGCCACTATTGGCCAGTTACACCACTCTGCTAAACATAGGGCTGTATCCCGGTGAAGAAACGAATGCATAGTATTAAATGATAAAACAGTATCTCAGGCATTTTAATTCTGGGTTTTAAGTGCAGAAAAAAACCCCCAAAAYTCTTCCTTGAACCACACAACTCCAGAATTACTACAATGTCTAGAAGCAACCCTATATAATTCTCCTTTCCATGATGAAGATTGTACTGTTTGTGACAGGGATATTATGCTAATTGAAACAGTTCTTACAATCCTTGGCTTGTAACTAAGCTATACTGACCAGATGTCTGATACAACAAAGACTTGAGAAATCTTCTGGAAATAGAAAATACATGACACTGAATGAGCTGCAATAGGAAAAAAAATCATAATAATATATTTGCATTTACAAGAGAAAAATTATTATCCACTGCATTAGTGCTAGAAAAGAGAAGATGACATCTCAAAAAATTTACAATTTAATTTAAAGAGGCAGGCAACTAGTCAGCATGGTAGGTTGTGCCTTAATAGATTAACATCCAAACAAATCCAAGCTTTTTTAGAGGCATCTGCCAAAAGACAGTTCAAAGCATGAGAGGAAGCACGGCAGAAAGCACACAATGTTCCTTTCAGGAGCGTGGTTCCACTTATAGGGCTGTAGTTTACATGGCAGAGCAATCTTGGAACTCATAAACTTTCAGATGAAACTAAGCTGACTCTGCATTCAACAATGGTACCTGAGCTTTTGCTCCAAGCAATACTTCAGCTACCCAGTCCATACTAGCAGATCACAGTTGTATCAAGAAAGGTCCCTCTAAAACACTTACTGAAGTGATGATCGGAAATCTAAAAGGAGATATGGGATACTAAGGCCATGAAAATCAAGAAAAAATTAGAATCTAGAGAGAAGAATATGGCTAATGTGAGCTAATACATCAAAGAAAATGTTTTTAATATTTAAGTGGCAGTAAATACATTTTCAGCAAGAACCATTTCAACAGAGTGCAAAAGAATGACAAAACATTAAGTATCACAGAATCAAAGAACCATTTAGGTTGGAAACTTAATATGAAAACCTAACATGATTTTTTATGTTCTCAGTAGTAATAATGTTACAAAGATTTTTTTTATCAAAGCTATTGAATAATTTGCTTTGGATTTTTTTCTTTTAAAGTCTGTATCTGCCACACAAGACTTGTAGCTAGCTGAAAACTAAATTCACACTATCCAGTTATTATTACTAGTTGGTGAAAACTGGCACATCAGACAGCACAAAGCAACTGTATGATTTATTCTAAAGAAGTTTCAACAGCCTACCATAACAGATCGGATGAGGTCTCTGTAACTCATGTTATACACAACAGCTATTAAGACAATCTAAATCAGACTGGGATCTTATATGGTCCAGTTCAAGTAATGTCTTTGCTTCTCATGACAACACCCGAAAATTCTTTGAAACAGCCCATATTTACTATGGTCCTGAACTAAACTATATTAAATGAGAAATTTGTACTGATAGAAAGGAAACATAAAAAGCTTTAGGTACATTATTCAATCTAAAAGAGTTAAATACAGGTTTAAACGTTACTATAGAGCATAGGTCAGACTGTAAATGATAATTAATCACTTCTAAAGTGATGAATGTTACAATWCAAATGATAAATTTATATTCTGGTTGAAAAGTCTACTATGGGTATTTAGCATGTAGCCTCATAGGCAAAACTGGGCACTAAGCTGGCATTTGCCAGAACTAGATTACTTAACTTTCTGACTCAGAAGGGACTGGAGGTAAATAAAAGCAGAATATCCCAAAAGCATTCTGATTTTTCACACTTCTAAATTCATCCAGCATGCTAGAATACATGAATGCCAATGCCCACGTTCTTGCTTTATTATTCCCCTATCCTATCCATTAACAATAAGCAGTCTTCATTCTCTTGTCACCTCTAGACCCATAGCTCACTCAGTTTGGCAATGACTTGTGGGATATTGCTCACAGAAGAGAGAACAGTATATAAATTAAAGAAAGAAAACAAGGCGTATGTTCAGGGCCAAACTGTTGGTTATCTGTTGGTTATCTGTTGGTTAACTGTTGGCTAACTGTTGGTTATCAGCTGATGCTTTTTCAGGAGCAAAATATAACACTTTGCACAAAACAGATGACTTCGAGCAGGCTAAAAATGTAAAAACATGAATGTATAAAATATAACCTCATGATATAGGCTGTATTTCTTTCCATTAGTAACTTTGAAGGGGAAACTTTAGGACAGGTTACAAAGTGAAATTTAGCAGTGCACAAGAACTTAAGTGATGCACAAGTTTCTTCCTGATGGCTCTCTCAAGGTGAGCTCCAGCTAAAACTGGAATAAAGTGCTTGCTCAAAGAAGTGATATGACTGGCAATGAGGAACATTTTAAAGTTACATTAAATAAAGCATATAGCAGGAAATCTGCCCCTGCTTAAGTCAATTAGAGAGCACTGTCATACGGCTGACAAATACTGCTAGGATAATTTTCTTGTCTCCAATCCTCCTTTGATTACAAATCGAACTAGATTTGTTGTAAATGTTATCACCAAGGATTTGTTCTTAAATATAATTTTCTTACATACTTATGAAAAGGGCAAATGAATGAAAAGAGTGAGTGCATGTGTAATTACATATACATATGTCAAAAAGTTCCTGGAATTATGTTAAAATTAGTTAACTTCTACATAAATTAAATACGCTTGCTTTTTATCTCTGTGTATTTCCTTTGTCCTGTCTTAAGCAAAAATATTTATTTTTGAAAAGGATTGTTTTGCCTACTCTTAAACATTTTCCAAAATATGAACTCTACTATACTAACATGAAACTCATGCTAATGTGATTACTGTCATTTCCCCCATTCATACCCTACGAATTGGTAGAAACTGACTGATGACATGGGTAGAATTATATTCCTTTGTATTCTATGATACATACATTTTAAAAGGAACATGCACTTACTTCCCCACTAATTATATCTAACTCTCAGCACACCTTTTTAATTTTTTTTCCTTCCGATTCTCTCATACATATGCACAATTCCTCTCTCTCCCATTTTATTTAACACTCATTTCTCTTTTTTCTTCTCATCATCATGCTTGCCTACAGCCTTTCAGGAAATAATATTGTTTCAGTGTGGTGGGTCACGTTATCAGTGGAACACAGAGAAGTCAGGGGGTTGTGGGTGGGTGGAATGTATTTTATCAAGTGCACTCATCAGAAGAAAAGCGTGACTCTCAAAAAAAAAGTTTTCATTGCACATGTTCTTTCTGCATTTTCATTTGAATGATGTTCCACTTGCACTGCTAGCAGGACACAAGCAGAAGATTTCTATAAAAACCCTTGGAGAAATCACTAGAATGTAGAAGTAGAGGGATACCATAATGCAATAGAAGTGGAACACTGTATACCTCATGTATACACAGACATATAGCAGACTGCAGTTGAAAAAAAAAGATCATGTGGCTTAGTTATCACTTTGTTCTGTATTGTTTTCACTTAGCTTCTGTTCAAATAGCTTGCAATGAGCACTGTAGACTGATCTGTTTTATTTGCTAGATGTTTTAAAAAGCAAATGTGTTTTCTAATACAGTTTTCACAACTTGAAAGAAAAATATGAATCCACAGAATGCATCTTTGCTGGTCTAAACGTGGAATTCTTTCACATTACTACTAAAATTGAGTAGATCAGGCTTCAGCACTCTGGAAGTTGTCCAGGCTGAGGTTTCACTCTGGTAGGTTTTGTGCAGGGTTTATGCTTGTTTCAATATTGTCAGGTAGGCTGAAAATTATTATGAAAAATGTAGCAAATTACTTTAACACGCTAAATTGTCCCATTTAGTCCCTGAGTGACTCTTGAAAAAGAATGTATGTGCATGTTTTCTACTGCAAAATGATTTACCAAGGTAAGTGTCTGTCTTCCTTTTTTTTGCACTAGTCTATGAGTGAATTGGTCTCAGTCCTTAAAATACATAAACTCTGACTTAGGAGAATATTAGGCAGTTTAATAGTAGCTGCAATCACTTGTAATATCAGTTTGGGTTAAAACAGTAATCACAAAAAACAGTGTTTCCTTAGTTGGGTACTCTAGAATTGTTTGTGGTGCTCTCAAAGCCAAAATATGGTGACCCCTTGCATTATCAAGGCATTAGAGAACAGGTTCTCATTCTCTTGAGGTCTTTCTATGCCTCACTCCTATTAGTTCAGGAGATTGTCACTGCATTAATACGCTGGTTACCAAGAAACGTAAATGTGCTACATAAACACCAGCCTTTGATACCTCAATGAGGTAAAACATCATTACAAACTGACAGCAAAGATACCCAGTAAGTCTCTACAATATTCACTAGCTTCACCATGGCATTACAGAAAAATAATCCTGGCAATTTTCAAGCTCTGTTCTCTTGTGCTTGAAAACCTTTAATCAGGCTGAAGGTGAAGAATTTGCATGACATAACATGTCCTAATAATTGCCAGTAGTTTTTCATTCCCCTGCATTCAGGCTTAGTTACTCCTTTAAGCTCATGAGAATACATTTCAGAATTCTTAATGTTATTCTATCAAGTTTTTATCATAATTCCACAGGTCGACACAGAATGCTTTATTATATTTAGCAATCTTTTCCAAACACTATCAAATGACAGCAGGTAATCAATGGTTGGGAAATCAAAATCCAGTGGTGATTAGCAAAGTTCATTCATAATTCATAGCCAGCAGCCCTAGTACATTGTATCCAAGTATTTATGTGACTTTATGGTTAAAGCACCAGCTTTGGAAAAATTTCAGTGTCTATCTCTGGAAAATATTCTATATTACTAGAGTTCTGCTGTCAGCCACTGGTTTATACAACATGGCAAGTCTTGTGTTTACAATGCCACATTGTACAATATGCTTCCATTCATCACTCTGGTGTCTTACTATTGGCACAGTGCTCTCCTGAATTCAGAGGCCCTTTCATTAACTTAATATATTTATTTAGTCTAATCTGGAGAGTTCAGAAACATTGAGGGAAAGAGCAACCTTTTTCTCATTTAAACTGATACGTTTGTCTTGCCCCAAGTTTCATGCTAATCCGTAAGCATAAAGGTGTACTTCACCACGGTAAACCACACTTGATTTGCAGGGAACAATGAGCTCAGCTGTTAGAAAATAGCAATATTATTTAACACTTCATAGTATGCATGTGTGAGGTGTATTCCAATTAATTATAGCAGGAATAATACTACCAATGCTTTCATAGTCTATATGATATGGGTAACAGTTACAGGTTTAATGCATTGCAACTTTACACTCCTGTGGTTAAACATTACTATGAATATATAAATACAAATAACAAAAAACAATCGTATAGAGCTGTCAGGACTCATCTTGTGGTGAGGGTTTCACCTGCTGCACTTTTGACGTGGACATGGACAGCTTTGCAAGTCACCCTAGACTGTTGTCACAGTCAAGGAGGAAGAACAGACATTTTGAGGCTACAATTTATCTGACCTACTTTACATGAAATGAATCATACTCTGGAGTGCCTTGTCCCTTTGTTGACTATAAAGGAAGACTAGATGATTACCTCAAATGCAAATGCCTGCATCCTACATATCAGACATCCACATCAGTATGATGAAACCCACCCTTACTGTCCAAACATATAGCAAAAGCCTCATGCAAATTTATCTGTGCGGTCCAGAGACATACCTCCAAAGAGTTACATTTGACAAGAAAAGTGTTATTAAAAGGCAGGCCAATGTGATTTTCAAAATGCCTTAACTAATTATCTAATGGACTTTTTTTTCTTCTTAGTGTATGAGGAAAAATCCAGAAATCATGAGATATAATTGAGTATTTGTCTATCTGTGTCATTTTGCCTGTTGTGAGATGACTCCTCTCATTGACATTAACAGCACAACCCCCTGAGTTTCTACATATATTCCCCCAATGCCTGGGGCAGACTCATTTTCTCTGGCTACTCATCAGACCTTTTAGTCTATATGTTTTAGCTGCACTCAGATTCTGTTTTCCTCTAGCTTCTTAGGCACACCATAGCAATCCAAGTTTTCCGTTTCAGTCCATTTCTCAGACAAAGAGCCTGGAACCCAATTGTTGCATAACACAGGGCAGTGTTATATACATGTTTTCCCAGCAGCTTTGGCAGCAACACCTGAAGATGACAGCAATGGTCTGAGATGCTTTGCAAAATAACTTATAGAAAGGACACAATTTATTTGCAGGAAAAGCAGTGCCATCTGTGATCACAATCAGCAAATTGTCTTGAGAACCCTCAATCCATCATCCACAACACCATGAAAGCCCTGCAATGCCCTCTTCAGATACTTCGATCACTTTGGCTGGTTTGGGCAAACACTGAAATACTGACATTTCAGGTATACTGCTCCTGAATACCCTGCTTAACTCATTCAAATACAACATTCAAAAGGTTCCCTCAAATGAAAAAATATGCTCTGTTCTCTGAACCTCACAATGTCTACAATGTCTTAAGTAATCATGCCCTGCTTCTTACTCTACGAGGTTTTAACTAGTGATTTCTGTTCTTATTCTCAGCTAGAGATTTTCGTAGCCTTAAACCTACCATGAAGGCCAACTGTGAAAACTATATTTGCTTTACTTTGGTCAACCTTCTTAGCATATCCATTACTGTACAAAGATATAATTAGTCCATTTTTTACCTTGAAGCCTTCACATGGCTAATGTGAGTCACAGGAGCACCTTTTCCCGCAATTTCAGATTTGATTTGCTTGTGCAGGTGTGAGATTGATCTGTACAGTACCTAAAACTATTAACAGTTCAACAGTTACTTAGAGAGGCATGGTCCATCACATTTCCAGCGCTGATTCTTAAAGAAGTAACAATGAATCACACAACAGTAAAGCAAAAATTAACAGATAATTCAGGATCATTTCAGTAAGATGAGTTTCACTGGCTAATTCAAGGCCTGAAGGGCAATAATGCAAACAGAATTTTCAAAGATGAGCATTTAAAATTAACCTTAAAGCCTAATAATTTTTAAACATTGATACAATTTTTCTTCTTCCAAATTATCAGTTTCATTGCAATTTCTAAAGAAATCAGAATAAGAGGGTGCATAAATACAAGTTTGAAAATTTTCACCAGAAGATTTTGCCATCTGTGAGAAAGATGAAATTACAGCTACAACAACCCTTTACATCTGACAGCACCCTCTGCTTTGTATAGAAGATATTGAACATAGCATTGATGTAGTAACAAGATACCAAATTACCTTTTAAGAGAAAACATCAAAACATAAAGCTGAAAATGCAAAGAACAGAAGAGCACTGAAAACCACAGTATTTTAATGCAGTACTTAAAATGTCTTGATTTTCCCCCTGAATTAGCTGTAGAAAAGAGGAAAAGGAAGGTAAAACTCTCTTTTTTTATCTTTCCTTTGTATGTAGTTTTGACTTTATAATGTTGAATCATACCTGCTCTTTGAGACCATAACTACGATTTCTAGTTAGGTACTCACTTATGAATAGAACAGATGAGACACGATTTTGATCCTTTCTTTTTTACTAGGTACAGTCGGCTACAAATAGGTTACAAAAAGACAACTTTTTTAAAAGTTTATTTTGTATTCAAATAAGTATGCATTATTTATACAAGGAATATACAAGCATACATTATTTAACACTTGTTTCTTGTAGGAAGCAAGGCATTCTGTAGTTTCAGCCTCCATGTTATTTGAATTCTCAGTCTTTCTGAAAGCATTTTTTAAAAAATAGAGATCACAGGTGTTTAAAGCAGTTATTTACCTACAAAGGACATGTGAAACTATGTTCTGTCTGACTTCTTGAAACTGTGAAATAGCAAAAAAAAATTGTTTGAAATAAAGCTATAATACTCTGAGAAATTCAGTACGGTACATAGACCTGGCCTTAATGAATTAATTTCCTACAAGTTGAACTATGTGAAAGCAAAGAAACTGCCTGCTGCCTTCTGTGACAATAAACATCATGTAAAATGATGCCTTGATATCTTCACCAGCTTCATCTGTCTCTTGATCACATCATTTGATCTTGTAGGATCAGTTCTGCCTCAGCAGACACTGCTCACAGTGCTGGAGTGAAGTGTTCCTAAATACTAGACAAAAGCACTCTGGACAGTTGGCTGGAATGGCAAATGTAAACACTTCAGATGTTCTGATCCCAGATTAAAAGAAAAAAAAGGGTTGACACATTAACATAACCTGAGGACTCTACTTGGACAGAACACTTACTTTGGTGTCCTAAACCTCAAGTATACAGAGAAAAAAAATTAAAATCAGTGAAGGAATTGAAAATTTGACTAAGCTAGAAGCAGAAAACAGAAATAATTACAAGAAATAAGCCTATCTGAACAAACTAAAGCAGAATGAAAAACAGCACACTTTTCTCTTAGCTAAAATCYGTTGTCTTGTTCCTCTGCCTAAGCAAAAGCAAGTATTTATACACACTATGTGAGCATCACGACACAAAAGTATTGGCCATATGGGCAACCTCATGCCTTTCCCACACTGCTACTTCCAGTGTGTGTTTTTAGACTGCATCATAGAGATTTTTGTTGGCAGGGAAGAAGACAGAAGAGGGAAAAAAGGAGCCAACAGGTGTCTCACAAAGGGAGGTAGGGTTAACTTAGGGATGCTAATTCTCCCTCCCTACAGGCACCGTGTCTGAGCCAAAGCAGTAACTCTCACTTTTTTCCTGCTCGTATGTCATTACTAGAGCCTCCTGCTGCCTCCCCTCAGTTCTTACCTCTCCAGCTAATCTTAGTCTTAAATCTTTTCATGTCATTACCAGAAAGGTGGCTGTGGGCTACTGGCAAATGTACATAGTGGCAATATAAACTGGCACTTGAAGTCCAGTGTCAGAATTTTATGTTCTATTTTTCTACATGATTTGAGAGTCTAATATGAGACAACAGTGAAAAGATGTCATTTTTGCAAAACAATGGACGCAACACAATAATTACACCCACATGTTTAACACTTTATTTGTAGGTTTAGGTAATGAGAATAGAGTTAATATTCTCTCTTAAATTTTAGCAGATTTAATGATATTGCCTTTTGCAGACAGAATCTCTCTGGTACCAGACTACATCCTCGTCATTTCTCAGGAAAGGAAAAAAAACCCTGTTCTTTCAAAGTGTGTAGGTGAAAACTTACAACACCAAGAAGAAAGCAATATAAATAAAATCCTTTGTTAACAAATCCCTGCAAAACTAGGCAGTACAGATATGCTGTTGGCAGACTTCAACACTGATCACTGTTAGCTTTCAACTTTGAAACCAATATGATCGTTGAAGAAAGCTGTGACTGTTGAATTGCTGCAACAAGTTATGAGCAAAACCTTGAAACAGAAAACCCCTGTGTGAAAAAGACAGCTCGCTGTCACCTTTGCAGTTCTGTTGCTTAGTGTCCTACACATTGAATGATCCCAAGAATTTGAACAGGAGTAGTAGAACTCCTCTCAGGTTGCAGCTTGATTTTCCAAGATATGTACCTAAGATATGAGGGGCACACACTCACGTGGTTGTACCACTAGGTTGCGAAAGTTGATGTATAGGAATGCCACAGCTATTACTATCACGTAAAACGATATTTCTACCATATGTGTAGGAACTCCATAGCTGCTACTATCAGATTACAAGGCTATCAGGCTACAGAGAAGATCAGACATTGAAACCACTTCTTTTTCCAATAACTACTTCATGGATTTGAAAGCCACCACACCCTCCTCAAGTTTCTGTGGTCCATCTCTGTGTAACAAAGAACAGCTRTATTATCTTTTTGCTTCTGTGCTGATTCAGTAAGTACTGTTCCACAAAAACACAGCTGCCAAGTCTATTGAAAACCGAAGAGATGATAATATATCCATTTTTGAGGTCTAGGACTTCTGGTGATGGCCACAGTTATCCACCTAATCTGTTTCAAGTACATTCTTCCCCAATGCTTAACTGATTGTAGAGGAATTGATTCCTTAAGGTCTAGGAGATTTACTTTTTCAGAAGACATGCTTGAAATGGAAAATTAAAGAGTTAGTGGATGTGAAGGATTAGTAAATAAACATGGGCTTTTATTGAAAAGAACCAGTAAAATGTAACTTTGGTTCAGGGGAAATAAACTAAGAGCATATTTTCAGCATAACTCTTTCTTATACAATTATCCCCGTTTGAACGGAAACAAAATCAATGCTTTGATGCTCTGTGTACTCATGGATACTTCACTGTTCCATCTCTTAAACAATGAAGAACAACCATCCTCTGATCTCTTCTTGAGATACTGTATTCTAATCAAGATGTTTAATCTCTTTTTTCTAATCAAGATTTTTTCCTCTTTTTTTCTTATAATTATTAGTAAAGTAGCTGTAGAGTAACAACACAGAAGCTGTGTGCATTTCCTGGTAGCTTAGCTGAGTTGCCTTTGAGAAATTTGAGGTTTATTTAACCACTCCATTTTGGACCATGGTAAAACAAGGACTCACACACATGTATCTCCCTCTTCATTTAACATATTTAAGATTCAAGCTTGCAGTTTATACATCCAGGAAAACATTATTATATGTAAATGTGCACTTATGAATAAAAATCTTCCCATCTGAATAGGGAATTAAGAGTGAATGCTTCTCATGCAGAGGCTGACTTTTCAGCAAATGTCTCAAAAGAAGTTTAAACTGACTGAGATTAACTTTGAAAATGCCTAGATCTATACATACATATACAGTTCATAGCATATTAGCAGATATTACTTTTCAAATACCAAAAATGCATCATGTGAAACAAATTAACTGTATGTGATGGAAGGCAGACTCACAAATTTACAGTTATGTGCTTGAAAACACTTTTTGCTTAGCTWGTTTCCTCTTAAACCCTTCCTTCTCATGGTTTATGCTTCTAACAAGTAACTGGAATTAACAGTTTTACCCAATTAATATTCCAAATTCTATTGCATTATCTACAAGAACAGTATTTTGAATTCAAATAATATGTATTTTGAATTCAAATAAATTTTATTTTTTGCACTTGCATGAGGATCATCTACGTTAAGGAGAAATGGGCCTGTACATGACCTGAAATGGCAAACTCCAAGGACAAATTATCCTCTGCAAAAAGCTGATGACTTCACTTGTTAAATTTTTCAACAAACTTCCTTTCTGAGAAGTTCAACTCCAACAACAGCATGGAATTAAGAAAAATGTTTATTTACAATTACATCAAAAGATTAATACATTTTTCTGAAGGTATAAAAATGTCTCTGAGACATCAATGTGAAACTGAAGTAGGACATAAGCACAGGGATGTTATTTAGAAAATTACTTCATTTTCAACATTATCTGTAAATAGAGAGTATACATTTACAACACAAAAAATACTATCCCGCATGTTTTCTAATCATAAATGCTCTTGCAACTTGTTGCAAATGGKGAATCCTGCAACTGTGCAGGGTCTTGCCATAGCCTCTACATCCAGATGCAGAAGCAGTTACCATTAGAGGGGTAAAAAGCAGAACACAGGCGAGTTCACCTCACCATTTTCCTCTATGCAGAATAAATTCAGATAGACTGAAATATTTCATTCACTGTTACCACATCTAAAAAACATTTTCATCTGGGGAAAGCAGGAGGAACTCAAGGTCCCTGCATCACCCTTGGTTTCAAAGGTGCCTCACAACCTATCCTAAATGCCCACCCATCTCTGGCAGCTTCTGCCTTCTTATTAAATAAATTTTTGAAGGAAACATGACTGGATATTTAAGGTTTCCCCCCTCTTCACAAAGATGATTTAATGTTAAAAACTGCAATGAATTTTGTAGATGCTTCCATCTGTCTGCATACAGGTGCAGCTCTCAATCTCCGTGTCACACAGAGCTGAAAAACAACACCCTACCTACAAGGTGAAGCCCAGCCAAAAAGATATGCTCCTATGGGTGCCCAGTGACCTTAGGCATATCCCATTTGGCACGTGGCCATGTGTCCCAGCACCTCTTCAAGTGAGGACTCACCCTGCTACAAGAGATATATAAGCTGGACATGTATATTTAATTTTTAAAGTGGTGTATTTTTACACCACTCACGAAAATCAGAGATGATGTGTAGGTGTGTTATTTGCTTCTACTCCAGCTCCAGAGTTCCAGGCAGCACAGCTGACAAYAAATGCTTCAACTGCAAGGATCCTCATAAAGCACCCCAGTCAACACCCACAAACCACTGTCTCAATCTGCTTACCTTAATCCATCCTTTCAGAAAAATGCACTTTAAAAAAATCAAGTAAATGGTGACATGTTGATGTAAAAACCCCCGAACATTTCAGCCTGTGACTAGAATTGTCACTTTTCTTCTGTCCCTAAAACAGTAGAACCTTTTTTCTTAGAAGAATAAATTTGATTATTTATATGCCCTCAAATTGGTACATCAAGAAAAGAAATGTTAGACTTAAAGTAACTTCTGGCACTTGCAGAAGGATTTTTCAATTTTAGCATTCTAGGCTGAAGAGAAAGAGAAGACATTCCCATGACAGACAGGCAGCCAGGCAGGGAGCAGCACATCACTTAGTGCTGCTCCACAGGGCTTCATGCTGTGCGAAAGAGATCCAGCCTTATGCTGCTCCCCTGTCAAGGACCACATTTCACACTTTATGAATCTGATTTTCTCCCCCTGATAAGTATGTTTTATTTTTTTTTCCAAGATAATGTACACAATAATATATGCACCCTCTACCGCAACTTACATTAGATACAGTTTCTGTTGTGTATATATATATGGGTACAGAAGGGGAAAATATCCCCAGTTATGTAGGATGTATGTGGACACATACAATTGTGTAGGACTATGAGGATGTAGTGAGAAGAAAAATTACAAGAGATGAAGAGGAAGGAAGGCGGAGTACTCTAGCAAGTACCCATGTATATTAATGGTCAGGCACCATCTGCTACCACATCTGATAAAGTTTGTCTAATATCTCTAACAGCTGATGGCAATTCCAAGCCTTTTCATATTCTTATTTATTGTCACTGAACATGGTGCTTTAAAAGGACTTTCAAGAAGCTTTGGGACACTCTCCACTAGAAAAATATTTGCTTCAATTTGTAAAAAAAAAAAAAAAAGAGAACTTAGTTATGCATTACAGCCAAATAGCAAGAAGTCTTTCCATTTCCAAGAATGTATTTGAAATGAAGAGAAATTTGGTTGTCAATAGCCAATAGTTATGACCTTGTTATAAAACTTCACAGGGATTAAAGTTCAGCATTGTTTATTCAGTCTATTCAAATTTCTTCTTTTATCCTCAGTCACATTAAGAAGTGAAACCATGAGTGACATCATTAGTAACTATATAGGGAAAAATATAGCAGGACATGGATTATTATTTAAAAGGCAGCTGAAAGACTCCCCCTTCAGATGAAAAGATATACCTTGTTCTTGATCAGAAGGTGGTCTTTGGATAGGCTAATTGTATATCTTCAAAAACAAGAACTACTTTTGAAAAGTGTCCTTTTAAAGATGCCATTTTCATGACCCTATACAGAGGAACTGGGAGTAAGATTTTGGAGCAGTCTGAGAAAACACATGGTCAGTTTTCTTTCAAAACAGATTTTCATGTTGTAGGGAAGAATACAAGCAAAATCTGAAGTAAGATAAGTTTTATGAAAAATATGTCAGACATTTACCAAATGAAAAAGTTCAGATAGAGTGGAACATCTACAATACATAGCTAGAGAGATGGCTCCTTCAATTTGCAGGCTTCTCCATATGACCAGTTCTAAAATGTGTGCCAAGGGAAGCATCGAAATCTATTCCCTTCTAACTTATTTCCAGGAGCGTAATGGTACATGTAGAAAATTCTTCCATCAGACTGTGCTAACACACTCTAAGCGATCCCACCCACAAGGTTGCTTTAATTTCTCATTTCTTAAATTGTGTTCCTGAAGCACACAGGAATTCACAAGAGGTCTTCATATAACCACAAGGAGACTAAACTGGCTGGAGATAACCCTGCACTTGGAGAAAGCAGAACTTTGTTGYTGGATCTAGATGCAGCATTTGAGACAATGTCAAACTGGTGTGGTGCCAACAGTCACACGACAGCAGAAGAACAGAGGATTAGAGGAGGAAATTTGGTTGTTGAACCGTGAAAATGGATAAAGATTAAGGGCAACGCACAGAGCAATGGAGTTAACCATACCAGGGCTTTGAGAAGAACAAGGTGACAGAGGGCAACATGCAAGGGAGACTTGGAGCTCTGGATAATACAGGGAAAGGGAGCTACTGGTGCTCATGGGGTAGGGTTGAAGCAATGGCTCTCTGGAAGACAAAGGACATTGAAAGGAGAGGCAAAGGCAGTAGGATGCAATGAGAGGTGTGCCAATACAAACACTGTTGGAAAATGCCAACTAACTGCAACCAGAGCTGTTTGTAACCAGTGTCAACAACCTTCTTATTGAAGACATGCCTATGGTAGAAGTGAAAAGTAACTGCATAGTTGTTTTTAAACATTTCTCTGTTGGATTGAAGTGAGCATTTTGTGCTTTTTAATGGAGGCAATGTACTTAAAAATCCATAACTTTGAACATAAAATACAAAGTAAAAAATTCCCAACCTTGCTATTTTTAGCTTGTCATTTTATTAAAGACATTACTGTAACTTTGTCTCAGCCTGGAAGAAGGTATACCTTCCTATAGCTTGAGGGCTTAAGCTTTGAATTGGCCTAAAAAAATCCCCCTTACCTCTGATGGACACCAGAGATTACTGATGAGGTGCTATCCATTCAAGATGTAAAACATTTGCAGTAAAGGTAGGACAGGAGCACCTTCTTCGAGAGAATACTTACTTGGCTGTCGGAAGACACCTGGCAGGTAGGCACTCTCCCCTTCCAAAGCTCTCAAATGCTGCAGCCACCTTTCTCTAAGTGGCTCCACTCCTCCTAATGCCTTAGGTTGCCTTCTTAAGTTGCTGATTTCTTCCCCTCCTCCCACCAGAGCACCAAGCAAAGGTTAGGCAAAAGTCTTTGAGATTAAATTGTAAGTGATTAAAATTTCCATTATTTTGTGATCTTGTTTTACATATTAAAGAGGCCTAATGGAACTTGCACACATTTGTGCAGGTAGAAGGCACATGATGATAGGAATTAAGGAAATTAATTCCTGTGCTTTGGACTGAAGTAATCTTCTAGAATATAATTGGCTTTCAGTCATTCACACACACCATGCTCTTCACCTTTAAATGGTAATTCATTTTGCCATACAGGTTTTGAATGCCATTCATGTCAGGCTTTAGGAAAGCTCCCATCTATGTAGTAGAATACAGTCAGGATGTTTTGTCCAGGAGGAGAGCACGTCAGAGCGTAATTCAGATTTCTAATATATATATCCATATGATGTTTACCATGTCAGTAACCCATAACAAGGAGGAATGCAGAACACTCCCTGGACAGAGATCACGCAGCAAGTCCCCCAGAAACACAAGGCTAACAATGCCACCCCTCCTGAAGCACTCCCTTTTTTCTTGCTGTGCTGAGCTCCCTGTGGGACATCATGAAATGGATATGAGGGTACAAGACTTTTCAGGCCTGTGCCCAGATCACAGCAGAGATGTGCAAATCATAGTGACTACACATAGGTCATCTGCTTTAACAAAAACAACAGGAATCTGGAAAATCTCACCATGTAGAACTTTTCTTCTCCCATAGCTGTGAAAAAAGACAACAGAGGAAATATCTGCAAGCACTGGGCTTGATCTACTTGCTTCTGTAGTTGCCTCAGCCCATCCTCTACAGCTGACGTAGCAGTATGTTACAAGTGACAAAGTGTATACCTCTGAGGAAAGGACCTTCTACAGGCCAGGTGTGGTATTTCCTCTTGTCTGTATTTTCATTTTGCACATCACATCCCAGCATTCTGTGATGTTTTATCTCACTCACACTAATATCCATCCCCCCTGTCTGACAACCAGGGAGACTGTAACATTGTCACGGAAAACAGATGCTTATATTTAAATTAGGACTAATTTGCATGTTTGTGTATTGTGGAATTTTTAAAGCATAGTTTTACAAACTATGGGATATATAAGGGATATATAATTCTGAAATAGTAATATTTCCTTTGAAAAGTCAGGTTTGCTAATGGATTGCCATCTGCTCAACCCTTTGCCAGAAAATAGATTTGCCCTGCTTACTGAAAACAGTATTAGGGTGAAACTGTAGATTACACAGTGGATTTCTGAGCAGTTTAATTTAAAGTGCAGGCTAACACTTGGTTATTTTGGTAAAAATAACTTTAGATTCTCCCTTTTTACTAATGCTGGAATCTAAGACCAGCAAACAGTATTTGGAGTACTTTGTGGGCTGTTTTGCTCTCAGATGGATTCTAGAAAAGGTACCTACCTCTCCTTTTTAATTTTGAAAGTGAGTGTTTCTTTTGCATAGGATTTACAGAAAAAAAATATCTCAATCTTGCTTCAAAAACCCATCTTAATCCTTTGGAAAAAAACTCAAACATTTAAAACAACAACGCACTGGCCTCAATTATGCTTTCAAGAGTACAAGATTTATAGCGACTGGGGGCCTCTTGGAGCCTGTGGATGCAAGTGTGGAAGAAAAACACCTCGGCAATTCAGGATGCCGTACTGGGAGCTGATGAACCTCTCTACCCGATGGAGCAGTAGAAGCGAAGTTATTCTCCCTTGTAACCCACAGAAATCTAACGAGGTTTCTGCTGAGCCTTGCTACAGGAACAACTGTGCTGCAAGGGAGAGAGGTTCAATTTTTACATCCTGGAGGCAGAAGTTGAACTGTAACATAACTTCAAGAATTCAGCACCCTCTTAGACTATCTATGTAAGGTTACTGACATAGCCTCGAGGCTACCTCAACACCAACGGTCTCCCTACCCAGACCAAGTAGCTGTCTACAGGAATACGCAGAACCGCTCTTTTGCAGCCGAACGGACAAGTTCCAGTCACGCATCCGTCCCCCGCACACCTCCGCTGGAGCCCCCAAAAAGCCGCATTGTGCCGGCAAACGACACTCTCGTCGAGAGGTTCGGGCTCCGGACTCGCCGGAACGGCGCTGCCCCGCCACCGAGCATCCCCCGCCGAGACACCTGCGGGGGCGGCGACGCAGGGCCTCGTTCGGCGCCGAGCCACGGCGGGTAGCGCCCACGGGGGAGCCCCGCAGGGCGGAGACGGACCGGAGCGCTGGCCGCGGAGCCGCATCCTGTGCCTGCGGCACCGCCGCGCTGCCGGCGGCGGGATACCCGCCCTATCCTGACCCCTGCCCGCACAAACTTTATCTCCTCCGTTTCAGACCTTCTCCCGCCGCCCACCTGAGCGGCGCGGGAATGCGCGCCCCGCTGCCCGCCGCCACAGCCGGCCCGGGCACTGCGGGGCCGGAGCGCTGTTCTGGCAGCGCCCGCCGCGCTGGAGCTGCGGGGGCAGACCCGACGCTTGCCGCGGTGGCTCCCGAGCAGGGTGACCGGGGAAGCGCGGCCGGGGAGCGGCGGCAGTCGCGCTTACCTCTGTCCAGCGTGAGCGGCTGGACTGCTGTCAGTGTCGCCATGTCTGCGGCGGGGCTGRAGCCCGAGTGACGCGCGGCTCCAGCACCGGCGTGGAGAGCGGGGAAGGGCGGGGAGGAGGCTGGCAGGGAGAGGGGGCGGAGGAGGAGGGTGGCTCCGTGGGAGGAGGAGGCGAGCGGGGCGGAGAAGGTGCCCAGGGGTGGGCGGCTCATCGCACACGGGCCGCCGCGATGCAGCGGGCGCAGAGCGGCCCGGCGCGGCCCGGCGCGGGCTGCCGGCATCGCTACGCCGCCGGAGCTGGGCCCTAGGGGCCCCCGCCTCACCGCGCTCGCCTCGGGGCAGAGACCGGCGACCGCGGGGATCGCAGCAGCCCGGGCCGTGCGCGGGGGCGGGGGGCGGGTCGCTGCCGGTCCCGCCGTCCCGGGGATGCCGCAGTTGCCGGCGGAGGAAGAGAAAGGGGCGAGGGCGGGAGCTCTGCAGCTCCGCGGGGCGGGGAGAACCGCAGGGGGCCGGATCCGGCGGCCCGGCCTCGCCTGGGGCGGGTGCGACTCCGCTGTGCCGTGCCTGAGGGTCTGGGCAGTGGCGCGGGGARCGGTGTGATTGGGTGAGGCCCTGGTCCGATGGCTGTCTGCGGGCAGGGAAAAGCCGCGCGCGAAGCCGGGAGAGGCGGTTCCTGGCACTGCGCAGAGCCTCTGATTAAGGGACATACCATGTAGTCGCCCAAAAGGATGGACCAAGGCATCGGTTTCATCGGTCGAGCCATCACCTCTTTTTTTAACTGTTGTGTGGGGTTGGCTATCCTTAAGAAACGCGAGAGGTTGGTCACAGACACGTGGCGACTACTTCTTGTAGGTCAGCTGCAGATTGTGTAAACATGGAGGCCTCTGTTACAGACCATCCACGAAGGTGAACTTTCACCCTGGAGCTCTGCGAGGTTTGTCGGCAGCCTTAGGGTTTTTCTACCCTTGTCATCCACATGAAAAGCATGTCGTCAGCTGCCGTACAAGAAAGGTGCGGCAGTGGGGGAGAGTCCAGAGACAGCAGAGTTTTTGCTGTCTTCTCTTTGGTGGAGGATGTTGTAGAGAAATAAATGGGTGAAGAATGGTGTCCTTTTTAACTATTTCCCTGTGTAATATCTGTGGTCTTGTATTTGCCTAGGAAGTGCTGGGATAAAGGGGAAGGGAGCATTCTCTTCACCTACTATTTTTTCACATACCACAGAGAACTTGAAAGTACGTCAGTTCAAGGTTGCACATGAATTAAAGCTTTCAGCTGCAAGGGTATTTAAGTTCTGATATAGATAATTGGGGAACCTGTGGAAAAATTGCCATTAAAAGTTTCCAGAGCAGATTGAAATTACATTTTGCTGTTTTAAAATTAGAGAAGTTTAAATAATGTATATGATGCAGAGACATTAGAAGTTACAGGGTAACTTGTTAGAAACTGCTTACTAAACAGTGTATATTGCTTACTTAACATTGATTGTGTTTGTCAAAGCCGAATAAAAAGTAAGAGATTATTGACAAAAGCAGAGACTGTGACCCAGCCTGTATCCGTAGAACCCCTACACTAGCTGAAACCAGAGTTGTTGTTTGTACTTGGGCCAAGCACCCAGAGAGCATGCACAAGAGAAAAAAGTGAAAAGTTCAAGACAAGAGGATGAGTATTTTACTTCCTCCCGAGACCCCCGGAGCCCGCTACCAAATAACAATGCGCAKGCGTAACCACATAGAAATGACTTTTGAACTCATTATAATACAAAATGAAGATAAGTCATGAATATGTATAAGCGAATTGCGAAACTCGGTGAATGTGTAACATGTAACCTGATATATACCAAGCGATACCGTGCTGAGGTGTGGGCGACTTAGAGGAGTAACTCCCGCTCACCCAGCGCTGCAATAAACATACCTACTTCACAACTTAGAATTATATAAGTTGCGGAGTCTTGCTTAGATCATTTTTGAATCATACATATGAATCACCCACTTCTGAAACTGAATTCAGCACAAATTTATTAACAATAAATTAATTAACAATAAACAGTAGCCTATTTGGTTATCTTGGTAAGAAAATGTTTCAGTTAGCTAAAATATCAAAGCTGAGAAATAGTTCCTGGCAAGCAGTTTTTAAAATCAAAATTAACACAAGGATTGTTATTATGCAAATGTTATGTACTTGCATAGCAGCTGGATTGACATAAAACGTAGTAGCTTGTCTTAAGTAGTCATGTTACTGTGTATTAAGTTCATAGTCCCAAGTGGAGAAGAAATAAACCTTTGGAGCTATAACAACCTAATGTGACAACATTCAAACGGTTATGACATTTGACAAAACTTTATTAAAGATACAGAAGTATGTTTAAATAAAATTAAGAGCAAGATGCCAAGTAAATTAGCCTACTAAGATGCTTTCCATATAGGAATTTATAGCCCTCAGACTTGGTTCCTTTGAGTGCTATCTTGCAAACAGACTTTTGAAGCAAAATGCTGTCATAACAGTAACTTCTCTACCAATCAATATGTTGTATTAATGCCATGAACAGAATGCCTGTGGAAAGCAGTAAGGTCCTTCTGGGTTTATCTTATGTCTAGTGCTGGTCAGATTTTGTGTGCCTCAAGTACTAATTGGCACTTGGCTCTGACACTTAAATAGAAGTATTAACTGTACTCAAGGAAGATGAAGAGCGGTATTTGCTGAAATTGAACATTTTCTAATCAGCATGCCTGTGTAGTTAGTTCTCAAGAATGTTAAAGACTTCACTGAGCAATACTTTCATCAACTGAGCTGGGAAAATTCCATAAATTGTACAGCTGAATTAAACAACTGGAGAAAGGTGGTGGAATGAGGCAGTAGCTCTTGCTTTGCAAACTCCCAGGAGAAACAGAGGACACTAAGAGCAAAAGTAAAAAACAAAAAAGAGTACCAGCCAGCCTGCTGTCTTAGAAGGTATATATTTTTGGACAAAAGCAACTGGTCTTTTTGTTGTTTCCTTGAGCTGCTTTGGAGCTTTTAATTCAATATCACATTTTGTTTACTGAATCAATGAAATTAAACTGAATTAACAGATTTTATATCTGCTATTTGGACTATAAACTGGGTTACTGGCACTTCTCTAACAGGTAATCAGTGATCAGATGCCAGTGAACAAGGCTATTGCTAATAAAGTGCCTGTAGATGTTTTATGGCTAAATTTTATGCGAAATTCAGCATTTTATTCAAAGGCCTATAATAAAGGCTTCCTTGGCTATGCTTTTAGATAATACAGATTTTATTATATAAAATAAAAATAAATGCATGAAAGTGGATAAACCATGAAAGATGGTGTCCAGAGAGTTGAGAAAGGACCTGGGCAATCTGTTTTACTGTGACACACGCCCAGCTTTGAGCAAGAGGTTAGACTGGATATTTTTCAGATCCTTTTGAACGTAAACTATTCTATGGTTCTCTAGTAAACTATATTACTAGTAAGAATTATCTGAATAGCTGGATTCAATTGTTATATTTTTAAAAATACTGTGTTTTAGTGCTACTGCAAGCATGATGAGGAACACAGTGGTTACTTCCAGGACTGGAGATTGTTTTTGGGAGGGATGTTCTTATGTAGCCCATTCAGCATAAGTTCTGTTTGCAATGTTGCCAGAAGGACTAATGCAATCCTTGAATATATAAATGAGGAATACCGAACACAAATAGGGAAATTATATTTCTTGTGTACATAGCATCTATATAACAGCTGACTGGAATACTGTGTCCAGATGTGGTTTGCCTTTTAAGATAGAAATTCAGTTTTGACATGAGGTTGAAGGACCTGAAACAGTTTATCAAAGAATAGGGTTGAGAAGGAAATGATTCACTATATGTATGAAGAAGCATAATACTGGGGGGATTTAAGGTCTTTATAGTCTTATGACATAAGGTGATCCCGCGACTGGAAGTTTAATGAACACAACCTTGACTAAACCGTGCCATTCTAGCAATAAGGATAACATAGGAATCAATTACTTGTGATTGCTTGAAATCTTAACTGAAATCAAAAGTCTTTGCAATCAGCTTTGATCTAACGTCTAAAGAAAATACAATGGTGGAGGTATTCAGGAGGTTAGATGAGATAATGAATATGATCTATTACTCTCATGACTTTTATGACCCTTTGGCTTCCCTAAAGAATTTGTGCTTCAGGGACCAAAGAATTATTTCTGCACAGCACAGTGCAATGCAATGTGGAAAAACCCAGCGCCACTCTGAATTCACTCATTGGGTGCCAGAGTAGCACATCTAGGGCTTGCATGGGACAATTCATAGAATCATGCAATGATTTTGCATTATAAAGAACCWTAAAATTTATCTTAAATCCTTAAAATTCCACCCCTTTGCCATGGTGACGGTCACCTTCCAGTAAAACAGGTTGTTTAAAGCCCCATCCAACCTAGTCTTGAGCACTTCCAGGGATGGAGCACACATGTTTTGGGCAACTTTTTCCAGTGTCTGACCTCCCTCATAGTGAGGAAGTTTTTTCTTATATCTAATCTTAACCTTCCCTCTTTCAGTTTGAAGCCCTTACCGCCTGTCTTGTCATTACATGCCCTCTTAAGTAGTTCCTCTTCAGCTCCCTTGTTGGCCCCCTTTAGGCACTGAAAGGTGTTCTAAGGTCCTCCTGGAGCCTTCTTGTCTCTAGACTGAACAATCTGAACTCCCTCAGACTGTCTTCATAGAAGAGGTGCTCCAGACCTCTAGCGTCTTCATGGCCCTCCTCTGGACTCCCTCCAGCATGTCCGCATTTTTGGTACAGCCCAGGATAAGGTTGGCATTCTAGACCACAAGGACCACAAGCACCAGTTGCTGGGTCATGCTGAGTGCCTTAATTAATTGAGCTGCTGCTCAGCTGGAATTGGAATACTGTGTTAAATGCAGCTGTTTCCTTCAGTAGCAGAGTCACCCCAAACAGAAGTGGAAGCCCTGTCTGTTGTGGCCACAGAGGTTTGTGGCAAGAGGCCATACCATGGCGGCACAGCTAAATATGTGTTTGGGTTACACAGCAGTGTTTTATGTTTTTTAGCCATATTCTGGCTATTAGTCATTGGACTCAATGTCTTGTTAGGGCTAGATTTTATCTTGGATACTTAACATTTGGGTTGCTACCTACAGTTCCCATAAAGCTTCTGTTTGCTGCAGGATTTTTCACATCCGGGCTTGCACTGGAAGGTTTGTTGGTTTACTGCTTGATTTCACAGCGAGGTTACAAAATAGATAATTTTTATTATATTGTAATTATATACATAATTATATATTATATATATTATATTTATAACTTGATTATGCCCATTTTGTTAAATGCAGCTCTTATATC
Source organism: Malurus melanocephalus (assembly GCF_030028575.1). Classification (NCBI taxonomy): domain Eukaryota; kingdom Metazoa; phylum Chordata; class Aves; order Passeriformes; family Maluridae; genus Malurus; species Malurus melanocephalus. Next base: position 432,160 of record NW_026623533.1, read on the forward strand.
ATTTTGTTAAATGCACTGTTCTTATATCAACTTGATGGTTCTGCAGAATGTCACACACTGTATTTGCAGGATGATCAGCCATATCTGTTTTTCCACAATTAAACATAGTTTGGGCATGTTTACACATTGCATGAAACTCGTTTATTTCAGAGAATATTCTGAATACAGAGAACTTTCAATGCCTTAGATCATCTCATAGGACAGATTCAGAATATGCATTAAAACTTCAGTCTTTTGTGTTTTGCTTGTGCCTTGCACTTCAGCACAACTAAAAGCAAAGAAGTGCAGGATTGTTGTAATGTGTTGCAAATCATTAGAAGACTGAGGATTTTTGTCATCATTCAGATTTGCTTTTTGAGTAGTATTTTGCATCTAAAGGGGAAAGAAGCCTTCCATTAAAAAAAAATCCATTGGTTACTTTCCATGCAGTTTCCATGGCAGAACTTGCTATTTGAACTTGCTATTTTAACAACAATTTGTTTATTGGGCAAGAGCTGCATTGGTTACTCATAAGAAATGTGATTTAGTGCTTTCTGAGAACTAGATGCATTTCTCACAGGTACATTTTGTCCCAGGAGAGCCATGTCATCTCAAATAATATTTCAGGTGAGCTGGATATTATGGATGCTGTTCTGTGTATAGTTCAGTATTTTTCCATTGTACTACTGTGTGCCACAGAAGTGAACTTCTCTATGGGGACTCATTTTGTATTCTAATATTGTGTAATAGATTACTTTTTGTAGATTGTGCAATTAATGCTTTTTTCCCAAACACTGAAATCAATTTGGCCTTTAAAAATATTTTTTTTCTGTTTTGGTAAAGATTCAGTGAAGTTGACAACCAGGAGAATGGGGTCAAGCTTTGCCAGAGTTCTCCTTGGGCTACATTAAAATTCAGGTGGAGGGTCTGCTCTGTTCAGTGAGTTTCCGCCTATAGTCTATAGATTCCTGTAAGTCTCTTTAAAAATAATTACTGCGAGAAGACAAGAAAAGCAAACCTGCTTTTGGTAGGCCTGTGTTTGCTGTTGGGGAAAGTGGGTGGGCCTTAGTGGGTAGGATCTCCCTTTCCTTTAGGCATGGAAGCAGTTTAAAAGCAGTTATTAATCAGACCTTCAATCTATTATTACACAGGAAATCTGAAACTTGAATCCCTTTCTTACCCTGACCTTTCTTATTTTGTCTGTTGTAAGGAACAGATTATGACTTTTAAGGACCTTTGAGAAAAGTGTAAATTATCATTTGTGAGACCATGGGCATCTTCAGTTAGTTAGCTTAATGCCAGTTCAGGCTTCACCTGCAAGCACTGTACCTGTGGTAAAAACATACCCATAATGAATGAATTTCCATAGTGTTTTTAGTTATTTGAACAACTGAACAAAAGCATTAATTTGCTCTCCTCAGAGACCAGCATAATGAATTATCCACCTGTGCTCTTTGTACAGTATATTAATATGCATTTTGGATAGAATTTTTGAATCAATGTGAATTCTTAAGAAGCTTTTGAGTGGAAAAAAAACCCCAACCCAACAAATACGTAGACTTATCCAAAGTAATATGTTTACTGATTGCACTTCACTGGGCTTCTCACTGTTTCCATCAAAACCTTGCTATATATGGAATAACAGAGAAAGGATATGTGGTTGTGAAATAGACACAACTTTTTTAAAAAGGTAAAATTGCAGAATATGTAATTTTTAAAAGTTTTAGAATTATCAGTGATGAATTAATAGTGATAGTTACAAGGAAGTGCATCATCAACTATGGAGGCATAAGAAAAAAAAGGAAGTGCAAGGACAAACCACACTAATATAAAATTGCCACAGCTAATTAATTTGAGAGTATGAACAGTGCAGGAGATAACATTATCTATCAGTCTCGTATTTCCTGAAATTTAGTCCTGTGGTAATTTTCATGGGAGATCAGTGACATTATGATATGCATCTGAAAATGGGTGGGACCTTGATTGCAAGGAGTTGTTGTAATTAATACTGATTTTAGTATACTCTGTAAGTACCTTTTTGAAGTCAGAAAATTAAAATATGATTAAGGAGCCCTTTTGGGATCTAGCGTGCATTTTCACATTTTAATTGGGAAATGTAGAAAAGCAGGCTGCTTCTAAAGATGAAGTGTGTACAGCCATAGGGGTCAAGGGAGGTTTAGGTTGGATATCAGGAAAAGGTTTTTCACTCAGAGGGTGGTTGGGTATTGAACTGGTTCCCCGGGGCAGTGGTCACTCCTGACAGAGTTCAAGAAGTTTGCATACGTTCTTGAGCACATGGTGTGATTCTTGGGGTGTCCTATGCGGGGCCAGAAGTTGGACTCGATGATGGGTGCTGATGGGTCCCTTCCAACTCAGCATATTCTGTTGTTCTATTGTTCTATTTAGATACATCTGGGGACCAGAATATCAGAGCTACTGCTTGTTCTTGTTGAGAATATTATTTTGTCTTCAGAAGGAAAGAGAAACAAGGGGAAATATGGTTCAGTTGCCTTGATCTAAGAAGTATTTTAATGGACATTTCTGCAGCTCCAATCAGCATCATTTCAGAGCTGATCTCTGTGGCATTGTGATCTCCTTGCTCACTGCAATGCAGTCATGCTCACTTGACAAGTTACTCTATTTCCTCTGTTTGTATCCCAGAGGCAAAAACAGCTGCAGGACCTGTGTGGGTTTTAGATGCATAGAGATGCTGATACAACTATGTGCAGTCCCAGTATTTTAGTAAACTTGTTTGTCTAGAGTCTTAGTTCCTGAGCTGAAGAGTCTGCAAGAGTAGTTCTGCAATCATCTGGGCATACTCTATCATTGCTGTCATGGTTAACTTACTTCAGTGCAGTTAATTTGTGATGGAAACATGTGCCTCAGTCAGTTCAGAATATAATTAAATGACATATACAATATTTTCTTCTTGGAAGGCCTTCAGGAAAGTCTGTACAGATTTAAGGTTCTTGACTAATTTTTTTGAGAATTTATTATTGATATTCAGAAGAACACTTCCACTTGGCACTATACAACAGCCTTGGAGAGGAACTTTTTACATGTTGTAATGGAACAAGGGAGAATGGTTTCAACATTAAAGAGGGCAAGTTTAGAATAGATGTAAGGAAGAATTTCTTTACTGTGAAGGTGATGAGTCACTGGCACCAGTTGCCCAGAAAAACTGTGTCTGCACCATTCCTGGGACTGTCCAAGGCCAGGCTGGATGGGGCTTTGAGCAACCTGATCTAGTGGGAGGTCCTTTGAGCAACCTGATCTAATCCTTTTCCATGCCAGGGGGGTGGGTGGGGTGGAACCAGATGAAGTAAAGGTCCCTTCCATCCCATACCATTCTATAATTCTGTGATTCTATGGTAACAATATTTATCACTTCTTATCACTTGATGATACCTCATGTGCTAGGAGAGATGGAAGGACTTGATAAGTCTGGAAGATCAGAATAAGTTTGGGTCCAGCAACTTTATCTCCTGTCTCCAGATCCAGTTTGGCCTTGCCATCTAGGGAATGTCCCCTGATTTTCCCCACTGCTCTGAGTTACTAAACAGAATGGAGCATGAGACCTGTACAATGTCTGTCATTACAAAGGCTGAACTAAATTAGCTTTGCTGAAGCCAAGAGGACTTCAAAAGTTTGAATATTTGTGTGTTGCATTCTCTAGTGCTATGCATGAAACCTGTGTGGGCTGGGACTTGATTATGCATCACTAAAGCCATGTCAGTGGATTTCAAATGGAAAGAACTAGATATCAGAACACTGAACAGGCAACAAGGACAACAGCAAGAGAAGGGCACTGATACCAGCAACTGTGGGATGGGAATTTGTTTGACTTGACATTTTTTCCTTTGCTCTCTGCCTGCGAAAGGTCTCAATTCTGCAGTTAATTAATTCTTTTTTCTCCTGAAGTGGAATTACACAGACTGTTTTGAACTTGAGTTCTCTGGCAGCAAGAAGGGAAACTCTTTATCTCATAGATGGGCCAGTGAGGTTTTAAAGTCTGTTTTCTTTTTTCCCCTTCGGAGATACCTGTGGATTCTAAGTATCTATGCAAAAGAAAAGTTGGGTCTTTTTTCCTAGCTTGTGAAGGATTTCAAGACTGTCTTTACGTAAAACTGCTGAACTTGCCTGTACTCTGGGATATTTTGAAGAGGACAGGACTATTATGAGCAGGTAACCATTTAAGAAGTGCAGGGGATTTCAGGATCTTGATTTATATTATTCTTCTGGTGCAAGATTAGAAATACAAAGTGTGGGGCTGAAAAGATCTTCCCCTCTTATGTCAAGACCTTGCAACACCATCCCCCATCAATTATGCGTGCTTTACACTTTCATTCTGTGTAGATGTTGAAGGAGCTTTTCCCAAAACACACTGCTCATCTTCCTGGCCAACAATGTAGAAGCAGAGTTGGCTTTAAGCCAACCAATTTGGGCAACAAAATAAAGAAAGGACAACATAGCATATCTGCATGGCTGCTTGAACTCCATGGTCATGCTGAAGGTGAATGCTCCTGCTTGCAGAGAACACTGCTGTGCAATGGGAGACAGCACTCCTGACAGGATTCTGACACCTTCTGTCTGTGCTATATGACAAAATGCTGTCTGCTGGCGGGGTGGATCCTTCAGTATTTGCTTTCCTGGAAGGATGACTTAAATTTTGTTGCATACAGGGTTTGAGTTTCCAATCCATAGCTCACACTTAATTGATCTGAGACCTCATTGAATGTGTCCAGCCGTCAATAGGAAGATTAGTGTAATTTCCTCCATTTACATGTAAGCAACCAAGTCGTGAAGATTAGTCAATTTTTCAGGAGCAGGCAGCATGTTCTTGTTTCCTGATGGAGCAATTACATGTGCCTGTGCTGATTTGACAGATGGAGCAAGTTAAAACAAGGGAGAATAACATATAGTCAAGACCCCAGGCTCCAGCTGGCTCAGCCAGCAAAGGCCCATATAAACATTGTCCAAATGTACTGTTTGATGCAATAATCTTAATGGTGTTTTTCAACCTAAATGATTCTTGACCCTGTATGATGGTCTGTCTAAAGTCTGATGTGAAAATTTCTCCAGTTTCTTTGGTAGTCATGCTATTATTCCTTGCTTCCTGCACTTCAGTTAAAATGCCATATTAGATACACCTTGAGGCCCCAACACTACTGTTCTTAATGCCTGTGTTGGTATTTCTGATAAAAACTAAAGGCTATTTACATCCATAAATCTACTACCACATAGACTTAAATACTAGCAATTTAAGTGGATTTAAGTGGATTTTGTGCTGTGAGACTGGCTTGCTGAGGAACTTTGTTAATGCTAAGTGCAGAAAATGTTGTTTATCTGTGTTTCAATGGCATTCAACCCCTGAGAAATTAAATCTACAACTACTTTCAGTGATACATGCTGAAATTGAATCTTTGTTACAATAAATGAATTGCATTGCGCTATTAAGGATATTTTAGGATCCAGTGCTGCAAGATTCGGAGCTGTGCTAATTCCCTGAAAAGTTGAGTAGGGGAATGCCTCTGCAGAGAGCTCTTGGGCATTTGAACTTGCATTATTCAAAGCTACTTCTCCTGTTCCCACATACAAATACAAATTGCGTAGAGTGAGCAAAAGAAAATACAACAGGCATTATTTTCCAGGCTTGCTAAACAAAAGAGCATTGTGGACACGTGTAGAGGAACAGTTAGCCTTTATGCTATACTAAGCAAGAACTATTTGAGACATCATTTATCAATTGCATTAATTAGTTTTTAGGATTAAAGTTATTGTTTGTGAATTAGGTTATCATCCACAAAGACAGAAGAACTGAAGGAATCCAAGAGACTAAGCAAAGCAGTGTTTTGCCCATGAATGGGTTGATAAATATTTCAATACAGGGATAGACAATACTGTAGGGCAAAGCAAAACTGAAGTGTTGAGAATTTCCTGGATGAAGCTTCCATCACCAGCTGTTAAGCATTTGAAAGGCATTACTTAATTTTCCACTAACCACAAAACAAATTGTGGCTGGCACGGGAAGGCATTCTAGCTTTGCATCACTGAAAATTAAAAAAAGAGAAAACTTATTGTTTTCTTCATACCAAAATGAATGTTGTGGAGCGTGTTTAAGATAAGCTTCAATTATCTAAAAAACTGAACTTAAATATTTCTACCAGTGCAGTATCAGGACACTTCAGGCATTAAATTATATTCATTAGGGGCTGGGTTTCATTAATATCGAACAGCACAAGCAAAGATGGGCACATTCCAGATTTTAGATAGAGTGATTTAAAATGTAAAATGTTCCTACTCCCATTTTTATGAAGACAACTTTCCTAATATAATGTAGTAATTTCAGGGAGTGGGATTATAAGTCAGATGGAAAACTGGCTTTTTTGCTTAGATTTGTGCAGAACATAATTATTGTAAGGCTTTAGAGAACAGATGGCCAGAGATTTCAGAAATGATGCGTAACAGCTTTGGACTGGTCAGTGTTAGGCCTAGAGGTCACATTCAAGCTGCTCTGAATTTTCCTGCAATGTTTGAATCCAGGAGGACTCTTCCGCCTCTCAGGGCTTCCTATAAAGATCCATCCTTGGTCAATCAGCAATCCAGGTGCCATGGCTATCAGAGTAACAGAAAGTGCTACTACACAGGACCCCATCACATCACTAGCAAAGGAATTAGACAGCTGTTCCAGGATGAATTTTGCTCACTTTGGGCCTTTGTTTCTATTGGTTATCTTGACTTGCCATCACGGTGTCAGTGATAGATCATGCTTGATTGCAACCTTCTGATTACTCACTTGTTTTCTTTTTTACTCTGAAAAATATTAAAGGATCAAGAAACACTGAATGAAGACAAAAGTTTGTTGGTTTGGTTTTTGGTTTTTTTTTTTTTTTTAATTTGGGGTGCAGATAGACATGAAATATGACAGGAGAGATCAATAGTGGAGGTTATTTCAATGGAAGCAAATTCTTCAAAACTATTTCCTTTCCTTTTAGTCCTCCCCAGACACATTGGAGCTTCAGCTTAGCCAACTGTTGCAATATTTCAGACTTTCAGACTTTGGGATCTATCAAAAAACATGAATTATACTGCTGTCTTCACATAGCTTATGGGAAATAAGGAACGTCTATGTGAAGTACTATGTATTTCATCCTGTCAACACTCTGACAATGCTCTGAAAATTTGGGCTTGGAGAAAAGTTGAATGAAGGCTTAGGTATCTCTGGAAGGGAAGGGATCACTGAGGGGTTTATTCTGAAGGTGTGTGAGTAATTTCTGACGCCTCCAGAGAGAGAAGTATCTTATGACCTGTTACAGCAGAAATTGCAGGGAAATGCTTGTGGGGCTTTCTCTAATTATCTTGAGAGTGCCTGTTAGCAACACAAGTATTCACAGTCTTGGGCAATAACAGACTGACATGCACCTTTAAAGCATTTTTGGTGTTTGTAGCCTTTTAGCCCTGGATGATATCTTTTAACATGCAGCTTGTGACAGCAGCTAGCTGAATTGGTTGTTTTCTCTCATGCTATGATGAAAAGACATGCTATGATGTCTTTTCTACAGGCAAGAGAGATTAATCAAAATCAGAAATTTAAGTCACTGCTCCCTTTAACCACTTACAGGATTAGAAAAGACAGCAACAAAGACATCAATTATTAAACCATAATTTACCTTATTGTGTCCAGAACAGCTAACTTCAAAGAAAATGCCATTTATTTTTCAGTAACACACAACATAATTCATGCATTGCATTTGAAGTATGTGAACTACAGTGACAAGTTAACATAAATATTCAGCATTTGAGTCAGGAATCCCAGCAAAGGAACAAGCTCTTTGTCCTTATCTTTCACTGCCTGTAATAATTTCTCCTTGCTAGGTGACTGTTGCTATTCTTGGTGATTGGCAGAGCAGTCTGTGAGGCTGACTGTCATCAAAATGACACGAATTATATTAACACCTCTCCCTTTCTTATAGACTGCTTCATCATTTGTATCTTTGTTTTGAATGTTATTAGGTCTGATGTTCTTCTGTTCTCCAGATCTTGAAGAATTTGAAGAAAAGGGTACTTTTTACTTTGACACAATATACATCTTCTCACTTAATATAGGGAGATATATATAGAAATTATTTGAAATATATTTATGTAAGTAATAAAATTTATTTCTTGAAAAAGTTATTACTTTTCTTCCTTTTAATATGTGATGGTGTTTTGCTGCAATTTGTCTTTCTTCTAGTCATTCACCCCTTTGCAACCTCAAATGGAGAAGGTGGAGAAAAACTTAACTGTTCATCTAATTGAAGTCTTAACAGTTTTATCAGCAGGCTACCAACATCCCAGGTCTTTTCATACTGATGTTAATGGCTTCTTGTTTCTCACTTCAGGCACGGTGTTTGCTACACCTTGTTTTTTCATTAATCTGCAATGTGGCGTCACATCTGAGTTTGCAATATATGTTGTGTTCTACATATGCTGGATATACCTGAGTTTTGTGAACCTTACTGCAGGTTTTCCACAGTTCCCAAGGTTGCATTCATTCAGTAACCAATAGCTGAACAGTTTTTCTAGCCCTTGGGCCTCCAGCAGCATCCTGTGCCCAAATTTTCAATGTCCCTGCTGTCACCTCATGCTTGTACTCCCACACACTATGTTACTTCAGTATAAAGAGTAGTTCTTCTCCTATTGTAGCTATTTGTTGCTATCATCTATTAGTTACAGAAATACATGAAAAATAGATGAGAATATTTTTCACGCATTTAATTTATTAAAACTAATAATGTATTTAATTTTTACTGCATGCTAGCTTTTCCTTAGCTTTCAATATGACTTACTTTTAGGATCAAAGCTACTCTACTGCTTTTGCTTTTATAGTCAGTTCTGGAAGTTTGGTAACTTTACCTTTTCTATATTTGTTGAGCTCAGGTCCCTCTAAGGCCTGATTGGCAATTCAGTTCTTGTTATGATGGAGCAAAACATCATCTCCTCATTGGTCCTGTTTCCATTATTTCCTCGTAACAAGTAGCTGTATTAATTATTCTGGTGGTTTTAATCTTGGGTATTTCAGATAAATGCTTTGTTGAACTATTCCATTACCGAAATATTTCACTTTTAAAAGTAAAGGAAGTAGTAATATAGAACCTCTGTATGCCACCTCTATTTAACATTCAGATCCTGCCTGATCATTTCCTGGCAGAATTTATTATAGTATTAAAAGTAAGTGGTTTTTTAAAAGTTATTTTATTAATATAATCAAAGCAAAGTAACGAACATCTGAATATAAACCCTCTGATAACAGGGAATTTTCTGTTTGAAGGATGATATGCTTGCAAGGCCCTGAATAAATTGCTGGAAAGATTGTTTTCTCTTGAATACATCCAAATTTTGCATTCCATCAAACATTTATCACATATAAAACTGATGCAATAAAGAACACCAGTTCACCACCGAGAGGTTGAAGCAGTGTGTATTTAAAAAGAAAATATTAACAGCTGTATTCTGAAATATATAAAAATTCAGTTTTACCCATTGCTATATTTACTGACACATTGCCAATAAAATTTTTATCTTTTTGATCAAAATGTGATAAGAACCAGTAAAGCATTCTTGAGGGTTCTCAAGGTACCTGTCAGCTTAGCTGTTTGCAGGTGGCAGGAAGATCATGAAAGCCTGACTCATTATTTGAGGGTGATTGCATTCAAGCACACATGACTGTTTTCCTGGGTGTTTATTAAATGCCACAGATGCTGGACAACAGTCCTCAAAGAAAATAAGCCTCGCCCAGTTGTGTGTTTTTCAGATCGCTTTCTGAGAGTTGCATGAAGATCACAGATTTGGTAGCTGTTTGTAGCAGGTTTTAATCCTTCTTTTCACACAAGTCATATTTTACTCATTTGTTAACTTGTTAATCTTGCTGCCCTTTTAAAATGGTGTCTAAGAATGGCTAAGAGTAATGTAAGTGGAAAAGAGAAGATATTAACACTTAAGTTAGTACATGATTTTACAGATCAGCAGGAAAAAATCTTGCAGGTCTCTTGAAGATCATTCCTTGAAGTCCAAGCAGCATGGTTAAATAGAAACAGCTGCTGGAGAACGGATATATCTGCAGATGATTTAAGTAGTTACTGGCATGAATTTTCTCTTAAATTAAGAAATCCAAGAGGTATATGTCAGAAAAAAATGCTTTAGAGAAGGAGAGAGGAGAYAAGGGAAATTATATGCATGGTTGACAAGACCACTGGGTAAGAAAATAAAATTACGTCTCCAGATAGGATGAGATTTACAAGGACCATAGCTGTCTGTCATATGAGAACCTAATAGTAGCCTAAATGAAAGTTCAAACAGTGAAAAGTACAGTGTTGAATTATTTAACAAAAGCTATGGTAACACAGAGCAAGCTGAGACTCTGCATGAAACAATACTACAGGTAACATAACTGGATATATCTCGCTGAATATCTCTTTCTGGTAGGAAACAGATGTGTACATAAACACAGTTGCATGGAATAGCTGAATATACCATACAGTCTGTTTTATTAAATTAATTGCGTTAGTATATCTAGTGCAGTAATTGAAAAAGAAGTTTAGAAATGCTGGTCCTGAGATGTGGAAGTAGCAAAATAGCTTCAGAAAATGGTGGTATGTGTCTGATGTGGGCACATTTCTCCTCTACTCAGCAATGGTGAGGACACAGTTAGGAGTGTTGTGTCCAATACTGGACTTCCCAGTAGGAAAGAGATATGGACATACTGGAGAGAGTCCAGTGAAGGGTCACTATGGTTAAAGAACTGGAGCATGTCTCCTGCAAGGGAGAGGCTGAGGCTGTTCAGCCTGAAGAAAAGGCTGTTCCGGGAAAATTTCACAGCAGAAGGATGTAAAGATGTGAAGCCAGAGATTTTTTCGTTGGTTTCTGATGGCAATATCAGAAGCAAACTGAAGCACAGGAGGTTCCCTCTGAGCATTAGCAAACACTTTTTTTACTGTGAGAATGACTGAGCACTGGCACAGGCTGCCCAGAGGGAGTTGTGGAGTCTCCATCCTTGGACATATTCAAAACCATCTGGAGGTGATCCTGGGCAACCGGTTCTAGGTGGCCCTGATTGAGCAGAGTGCTGGATCAGCTTCCCACCAGTCCCTTCCAACTTCAACCAGCCTGTGATTCTACCAGTTAAGCATAGCTGTATGTCTGTTTTGCATATATTCTCCTGTAGACAATGTAATTAAAACTGCTAGTGCCAATTTTACTAGTTTTGCACTATTGAAGACACAAAGGGCACTCTAAGGAAGATTTCTCAATTGGTAGTCATGAGTTATGAAGAGGATGAAGTGTAATTTAATGCATACACTAGGAGTGTTTTGAAGGACATTTACATATGATTACATGAGCAAATAAGTAAGAGGAGAAATGTGTGGTATTTTTAACTTGCTAAAAAAGGCAAATAAAAAAATTATATTAGACAATGATGATAAAATCATTGCATTAAAAGACATCTGTTTGAAAAAAATATTCTTCATATAACCAGATGTCTCACTGATTTGTCACTTAACCTTTAAATAACTAGAAAATTATATTTTCAGCAATAGGCTTCTGAAGTCTGTGAAGCCCTTGGAAACCATGGTGATTTTCCTGAACTGTGAAAGAGACMCACCTACCTGTCTGTCTTATTAATAGGCATTTGCATGTCTAATTTGTCTTGCATTGTGCGGAGATTTCACTCTGCTGGAGTGGCAAAGGGTCAAAAGCAACTGTATTTTGGAAGAAAGGGTTTAAGGTTCATCTCACAACTCAGCTGAATTCTCTCGACTTCTCAGAAATAGGCTCAGCCTGATCCCAAAAGCTCCATTTCAATCTTTTGATTAGCAGATCTTGAGAGATCCTCTTGGCTGGCACATTCAGCTACCATGGAGCAAACTTTGCATTCTGACCCATAAAGGCTCTTCGCAAGTATCACTAGCAGGCTTTGGAATAAACTTTGGAGTAAACTTTTGGGGTTTTTTGTAACCTTTTTTTTTTTGTCCCAATAAGGATTTTGCATAGGAAGACATTTTGTACACAGAATAAGTTATTTGATGGAGATCACTTCTTAGGGGACACAACTATTATGCAATATCTGGTCAGTACTAGAAAGGTTAGTTTTCAGCTCACTTTTTTTTCCCATTTGTTGTACAGGACAAGTTCAAATCTGCTGACTTGATTAGTGCAGGGAGACCTGAATACTGCACAGCAGACTTGTGCCATGGGAAATACTATTTATGGCACTGTTTAGAAACCTGAGAGCATCAAACACAAACAAATAATATAATGAACACAATATAAGGTGAGTGCTGTAGCACTGTGAGATTGGTAGACATAATTAAATACAGGCAAATTCTTGCCTGCTGCATTATTTTCTGTGCAACTTTTAAGTCATATGGAAAAATACATTTCTGCTTAAAAACAGAAATTGCCAATCCAAGGATAACTGCAGAATAAAACAGTTCTATATATAAACAGAATAATTAATATTTATTTAATGGAGGAAGAATAAAGTAGTAAATAAAAAATATTACTCTTGAAAATAAAGCACTAGTTTTGTGGTGGGAGTTAGGAATTACATTAATTTCTTGTCAGGATTTTATTTTGGTAGTAGTCATTTTTACTTATGAGAGGATGGSTCTTTAGATGAACAGCTGAAACAATTTAACTGAGAACCTTAGACCTGTAGAAATTTCAATTGTACACTATAGAAGAAGCTGATAGTGAGCAAGAGTTCATTAAAATTGCTGTTTTGACACACAATGCCTTTGAATTCAAGATAGCCAAGTTTTTTATGTGGTGAGTGATTTGTTCTGTTTCTAAGGAAAAGCTAGATAAAAATCAAATAGTGGTGATAGTTTAGTATAGGTTAGCTGTTTTTGCTGCTGTAATTATTTATGCAAATTGTTCTTTGCTGACCTGTGGGAACAGGAAGATGGGGTTATGGTCTATCATGAGTAGTGATGTGAGTAATGATGTGAGCCATCCTGTTATGCATTCAGGTTGGGTCACTGCAGTAGGAAAATGACAGTCAAGGGAGATAGCCAAGGGAGAATGAAAAATAAACCACATAGGCAAAAAAGTACCATAATCTTCCTGTTTGAGAGGCTGGAATGACCTTTTCATAGCAGATGTGTCAGGTGGACAGATGCTAATAATATGACCCTAGACCACCCCAGTCATACTGGGCATAGTTGTCTGCTGTCAAACTAAATAAAAGGGAACAGGAAAGCAGCCTGGTCTTCTAGTTCTCCAGAAGAGGCAGAGGAGTTCCCCACAACTTGATCAGAGGCTCCCCTATCTTCATTTCTCACGTTGCTTGTATTCGCCACCTCTTTTTCTGGGTTCCTACATCACAATCACAATGTTTTTAAAATATAGGTGACTATTTAAAAATCCAGACTAAATAATTTACTTTTTTCTTCAAATTCAGGAGTCATAATATATTTCTTGTCTCTTCTTATTTTTCAGAGTACCCATTATGTTTTTGCTTTATATTTTCTCAAGCCCATTTATTGTTCAGAATTTAATATATGATGTGTTCATGCTGTTACTTAAGCCTTTCTCTCTGTCATTCTCTTTGTCCTCAGTTAATGGGTGAGGAGAGGATTCTTTTTCTCTACTGTCTCTCTACTGCATCCTGGTGATGCTCAGACATAGCAGTAATCTTCGTGTCTACTTGATTCCCATGTCACTGTATACGTTATAYAAATTATAGTGCTGTTCTCTCATTTGTGTGTCTGTTTCATATTCCTAAGAATTTCAGCAGAAAAGTTGAGTAAGCATTTCTTTTGTCAGTCCTGTGCTACTTGCAATAAATATGTAAGAGTTGCTTTCCCAGATGCTGGAATATTGACCTTTCTATGTTCACAGAAAGTGGTGAGAGAGGCCACAGAGGATAGGTGGTGATTATGATGCTGAGAGAAGGCAAAGTTGCCTTTTGTGCAGTGTTCTTTTCATATGTCATGCCTAGACTAGAATTTAAGTCATTAAAATTGTGAAAATGAAGGGAATATTTCATCTCAGTGAAGATCTGATTCTGCGGTAAAGAGGGTGTTTGGATCACTTGCTATTTTGCAGTAGCCATTTTGGTGCTGGCACTTCTTGAATATATATATAAATATATATATATATTTATATAACAACATTGGCTTACAGGGGTTTCTTAATGAATAGAGAAACTCCCCTGTGTGATTACAGGTTCTTATAACTAGGAATAAAGTCAGGAAGGTATTGCAGCAGAAGAAGAAATTTCTTATGAAGTTTTAAATTTCTTCTTTATTTATTTTTATAGCCTCATACAGAGTTTGTGATCCATGGTTCTCCTTTCTTAGGAGCTGCCAGATCCAGATGTTAGGAAATACTGAATAAAGCAACTTTTAATATTTCAGGTATCTGTATAATAATATCGTTCTTTTGAAGTTTTTCACTCTGAATCAATTTTCAGAAGTCCTTGATAGTAAATAACTTGATGTATCCAGGTCATTTAAAGGACTTCTGGTTGGGGTAGAAGCACCCCCAACTGTTGATTGGGAGCTGAAAAAAATGTGCCTGTATCATTAGAGATTTGTCTAGACAAATGGATGAATAATCATTCCTTGTGAGGTACTGGGTTATCTAACACTTATCAGCAGTAGTGCAGCTTCTCCCTTTAGTACATTAACAAGGAATATTACATTTTGTTCCTCGTGATTGTACTTACTACCTAGGCTGACAAGATAAAGGTACCTTGGATTGAAAATGTGCCCTGAACAACTGAAGAAAGGGAAGTTTGCTGGCCTGAATAGGCAGTGCTTAAAATGTTTCTCTTCCATGTGCAGGCTGAGGAGCAGGCACAATTGAGCTTAATGGGAGTCTTTCTATAGGTGTACTCTGCAAGCTGAAAAAAAATGTGTGAGGGAAATTTTGCGAACTAGTAGGCACTTTGCTGGTGTCCTTCTTGAACTGTTCATCTCTGTATCACCTACAGAGTTCCATTTTCCTTTCTTGTTTCAATGAGAAAACGGAAGGGTCTTGATCGAGTTATAAAATCTCTCAGCTCTACATCTGTGTGGCAGGGCTGAGTGCTTTAAATGATAATGTTGACTTGAGGTGCTTGAAGTGAAATGCCAATTGTTTCATCTTCTCTTAACTTAAAAATAAATTAATATCATTGTCAGTTCCCTTTCAACACTCCTTATATCATTACTGCATCATATTACCTTCTGTGAAAAGAATGGGATTCTTTTTTATTTGCATTGTCATGTTAGAATTTCTTTCCTTTAGCCAGGAAATGAAAATTCAGTACTTTCTTGTCTGTTTTGCAGTAACTTGCTTTCTTGATAGGCTTTCTAGTAGGATGCCAGAGATCACCTAAGGGTTAACTTAACACTGCAAATACATTCAGTTGTTTGAGTATTGGTAAAATAAACTAATGGAATATAGAAACAACAGAATGGAGTAAGTCAACTTGGGCTTTTGAGTAAAAGATACTATTCTGGCCTTGAATTTTATTATTAGAAGTACCCCATATGTATGAGTCTGCCACTTTTGCATAAATCCCACACAACAGTGATAACAATAAATACATTAGACTTCCATTTCAGCCTCTACCTCAGGTTAGCTACCAAAATTTTTTTTKGGGTTTATGCTACTGCTGCTGTCTAAACATTCCCTTCATTCACAATGTTTTTAATACCTTCATGCTGAAACAAACTAAAGCTGTTCATGGGAAGCCTCCACAATGAATACTCTTATTGGTATTATTACCAATACTCTTATTGGTGTTATTACAGATGTCTAGGTTCAAAACAGCCCATCTTGCTTTTCTTCCTTTTCTCCTTTATTAATTTTGTTTTTACTAACAGCTATTCCTACATGGGCAAAAGTGATAACGGAGGCTGCAAAATGTTTTTTGCTTTAAAGCCTGATTTCATGTGATGATTTTGTGACTCATTAGCTCTTGAGTTGTAATTTTCTTTTTCTGGTTTCTAAAAAAAGAATCTTGTCAGTCTGAGTTGAAGCAGCTCAATTATTTTTGAGTCAAGACCATGTATAGTAAAATACTGTCCCAAAATATAAAAATGCTTCTAGTCTTCCACAGATGCTACCAGGGGAGACCAATGTCCTATCACAGTGTAAGTATGAGAACTGTATAAGACTGTTTAAAATATGAAAATAAGATTTCTTTTGGGCTTCTTTAACAAAACTGGACATACCCACCTAAGGAGTGGTATAGTTGAGAGTTGCGTGAAGCAAGAAGAACAATGAAATACCCGGTTCCCAGGCTAATTGTAATTTGATCATGCTGCTCCACAGAGTTGAATGAAAGGGTTCCTTGTGTTGTTACCATTGCGTGTAACAGAAAGAGCTTTCAGATCAAGTGCAGTAGGCAGCCCTTTTATTGCTAAATTTTTCATTAGTCATGGAGCTAATGGTGATGTGTAGGTGTGTGGATGGGCAGAACTGAAATGAAGTATCAAAAAACTGGCTATGCAAGAGCATGTGAAATGTCATAAAACCTTTTCCTTCTGGAAAAAAATTGTTCTTATGAAGGGGTGAAAATTAAATGGATCCTTAAAAGGATAGGTGTTTTCTTTCATTTTCGCACCTGTTATGTACCTTTATGCTCTGAGAGTGTACATGGAAACATCTAAGTAACCTACTTACATTATCCATTCTCTTCTACAATTCTAACAATTTTCTTTCTCTTTGAATTATACAATCCACATCTTTTTAGTAGTTCTTTATATGGCACTCTACATTAATTTCTAATGTCTTTTGATGGTGTTGATATTGCAGGTGAAGATATTTGTTTTAATTTGTTTTAATACCATTTCATTCCTAGGGATTTTTTTTATTTTCTATGTTGTTATACATGTGCATACAACACGTGATGGCATTGTTTCCTGATTCTACTAATACTTAATATATGTTGCAGAACCCTTACCATTAGACTCAAGCAACGAAACAAACAAACACACAAAATTCTGTTCCTTGTTCCTTATTGCAATGGATTATGAAATACACATGCTACTTTTCCATTTTATGTTTGTGTTTTTTTGACATCCTTTTAAGCAACAGAAGTTCAATGGCTAATACACACATTTACACCCAATAAGAAAAAAAATTTAGCCTGTTTCTGGACTGTTTATTCTCTAAGCAGTACAACATAATGTGCTGTACAAATCCACATTTCCTCTGTTTGACATAAAGATTTGCCTAGTATTTTGCAAAATTACAAACATGTAATTTGTCACAAATTTATTTATTGCASTACCTGACAGTCTCTGACTGCTAAACAGAGAATCTGTATTCTGAACCTGAAAAACAAGAATAACATTTGCAATTCTGTTACCAGGACTGATTGCTTTTGTGTGCATCTTTAGCCGTTCTGAGACTCCTGAAAGGACAGAAAGTTAATGAAGCTCAAGATGTTAAGAAAGGAAGTTAATTCTTTCTTAGTCCAGCTGAATACTTATTTTGATGTCTTTTTTTTATCATTACAATGCAAAAATAAAAAAAAAAAAATGAACACATTTTTGAATCCTTTACCCTATCACAGTAAAAACTGGGGAAAAGTAATGAATAAGAAAGCATGTTTTCTGATCTTTCTCTACAGACAGGGATGACCATCCTGTGTATATGTTGACATAAAAGCACAGTAGGTAAAGGTGAGGTCTCTCTTTCCTAGGAGATGATGCTTACTCACCTAGGTGAATCAATGAGAACATTATGAATAGAAGGCCCTGGCAGCATTTGAATAGTTGGCTTGGGTGTTCTTATGGAGTATTATTTTGATAAAAATATGGAAATTGTATGAAATCAACAGTAAAACTCAGTGTTCTTTATCTGGAGTCCTGCAGAAGACCTTATATTGAGGAGTCAGATCTTTGCCAGATCATGTTTGCTGTGTGGGGTCCTGTTTGGGCATGAGCAGCTGTGCAAGGAAATCTGCTGGATTGGCCCATAAGGGTCTGTTCTGCTTGCTGGGGATGTTATGACAGAGATAACAGTCCAGCCTGTAAGGAGAAGATGCATGGCTTTACTTGTTACACAAAATTTAAGGCACTACAGCATGGAAAGGAGAAGGAACATATCCACAGATGGGAACTGCACAGTGTGCTGGGAGAAAATACATCTGTGGTCTGTCTGATGATGAATGGAASTGTGCTTCCCAGCACCTGTTGGGATTCAACATTTACTCACTATCTACATTAATCTTTGTATTCTATCTTATTAAAACAGCTATGTATGACATTTTTGTTAGGCCCTTTTTTACTAAGATGCACAAAAAAACCTCTTCACTCTCTCTGTCTGTGCCTTCCCCAGCCCTGGTGCAGAACATTCACATTTGTAAGGTATGACTTCTCTAAAATGAAATTCTACTTTCAAGTTGGGAATGGAAAATAATTGACCAAGTATTATACAAAAGAAACACACTATGAATTACTGTATGATATTGATTCAGAGAAGGGAAAAAAAGACGTGGATGATAAATATTTGGCACTGCTTAATACCAGGAACTCATTATCTTTTCATAGAAAGGCCAACCGATGTTTTGTCAAGAAAAGCAATCAAACCACAACAAAATAAATTCCAACTCCTTTTTTTCCCTGCCAAAACCCACCACCACCACCACCTGTATTTCAGCACAATGGAATTGTTAGGAAACTTGAAAATGAGACTGACGAAAATCAAGAGGGTCAATTTTTGTTGATGAGTGTTTAGATGTTGCAAGTGACACAGAAGGAATCAACCATTTCAGCATTATTCCAGAGAAATTTTTAGAAGATACTGTTTTAACAGAAGATTTTATCTTTTAGAAGATACTGTTTTAAAAATATTTCTGCTATGCTGTTCTCATAAAATAAGGCAAAAAGCATAAATAGCTACAAAATGAGACATTCAAATAGGGCATCTTGCTATTTTTTTCTGATGACCTTAAATAAAACTTCTCACGCACTCATTTCTGCAAGAAAGAACATGGAGAGAATGCAGCATAGTAGGTTATAATTGGGACAAATAAATCACCAGCAAAACATAATATACAAGAATTAGAAAAATAAAATTATGCCACTCAATAGAAATGCAGTACAGTATTATGAAGTCAGTTTGCAATGCTTTTCCTTTTTTTATATTTGAGAATTTCAATATTACTTTTCTTATAAGTCTTTCTGGATAATGGAGTACATGTTAGAAATAAGCCAAGACAATTTTTAAAATTTTGATTTGGTTTCTTCTTTAATGGTGCATTACATTAAAAATACCCACTGCATTACATTAAAATGACATTAAAAAAAAAAAAAAGGTGATTATATTGTTAACTTTCGAGAAAATTTAACTACATTTTTAAGTCTTGAGTTTTGACAATTCTGTGTGTAAGTGCCAGCAATATCAAAATAGCAAGCCACTCCATCCTTAGAAACACTTCTGGAATTCCAAATGAAAAAAGCTGTGTCTCAAATTTTTAGTCTTTTTACCTGCAAATAAATTAAAATATAATTAAAGATGTGTAATTATTTCAAAGTTAGGGTGTATGGTATTTTGAAATTAAAATCTTAAATAAAACCTGGTCTTACTGATAACTTCATTTTTTAATAAGGAGCATGCTGATTATACTAGTACTGATATATACTGGTACATATAATGCTAGTATCAAGTATGTGAAAGTTTTCTATTTAAAACTGGAAAGCAATAGTGCATTATTTATATAATTAAAATGCTGTAAACTAATTTTCATAGAAGCTTGTATATGACAACTTTCAAAAAATATCTACAGCCATACATTTGCTTTTAAAAGGAGCTACTCCAGATCCCTCCCCATATTCTGATTATCCCGAATAGCAAGGATTTGAAGGGCTTCTGCCAGCAAGGATGTTATGGTGTTTCTACTCCCCTCTGTCCACAGAGCATGCGTTCTATTCTTGGGCTGAGCCAAATCTATTATATTTATTTCACTGATTTGGAAATAAACTCCATGGATTATTTCTGGTGTAAGATGATCCCATACTTCTTTTGTTGACAAGACTCGACACCATTTAGCAAGACCAGAATCACAGGTGACCCACCTGTGTGTCCTACATACGTCTATGTGTAGATCAAGCGCATCTCCTATAACTGGCAGTGGCACTGTGTGGTAACTGAGAAGCTGCTGAATGCTCTGAACTACCAGATCAACATCCAACAGCTGATATTGGTTGCTCTAACACCCCACTGCTCAGTTCTGTCCCAGCCTTTGGTAGAGTGATGAGCTCTGTGGTCCTCATTCGTGTGCAACTCAGCTCTCCTCAGATCTCCAACATATGAAAATGCATTTAAAAAGTAATTGGCCACAATTTTTTTAGTTTGTATTCAGAAAAGGTCACAGATTGATTAGAAGTTCTCATATCAAAATTATCACAGGAATCAGTAATTTTTAAGTGAGATAATGCAGTGTTTTGCTCTGAGATTATGCAGGATGCTCAAAGGAAAAAACAACAGGAGATATAATTTGGTAAGAAGCACACAAAAACATCTCACTTTCACACTGACAGAACTCGATGAAGCAGTTTCCTGTATACTGATAATATTTTGGCCATAAAAGTTATCCAGCGGGAATGCACTAACAGTTTTGACCATTAGTAATGAGTGGTAGAAAGTGGAGCTCTCATGGTTATCATGGTATACCCTAAGTACTGTTGTGGACATGAGTTGTTAGTGCCTTTTAAAGTACTCAGCTTCTAACTTAGGTCCAAGAGATGAAAGATTATGACCTTAGGTTGGTCATGTTATGGAAAAAGATTTTAGCAGCTATGGGGTCCACAGAAGTTCTGTGTTTACTGCTAGGATTCACCTTATATTGATGAGCTATGTCCAAAGCAGAAAAAGATACTTCTCTTCATAGATGGGTTTTCTTGTACTTGGATTAAATGAAATCTTGCAGACACTAGAAAAAACAAGCTTGATTGCAAGAATATTCTCCTGGCCACATCACTTTACCATGGCTTTTTTTAGGAATAATAAATGTTTYAAAGATAGCCTACAAAAATGTCTGGTGGAAACAGAACCATCAGCAGATGATTTAATGTGAGTGAAATAATTGTCATGATTGGCTATAAAACTATCTTAATATAACATTCAGTTTTGCGGTTAAGCATTTTCCTCACAAACAGAAATCAATTAGCACTAGCTTAGATACTAAAATCATAGATTGCAACCAAAACAGTTGGTTCTTTCTATTTCAAAATGTGTTTCAGTAAAAAGACATTTCTGGTCATGGTAATTTTAATTGTGGTTGGACAGATTTTTGTGATACATCCTGACTAAATTTCTTCTATGCTCTTTGGAAGGAGAGT
The DNA here is from genome assembly GCF_030028575.1 of Malurus melanocephalus. Lineage (NCBI taxonomy): Eukaryota > Metazoa > Chordata > Aves > Passeriformes > Maluridae > Malurus > Malurus melanocephalus. The sequence continues at coordinate 453,462 of NW_026623533.1, forward strand.
GAGATATGCTGCCTCTGTCTTTTGTTCATTTCTGCACAGGATTCACTGAGTTTCTCTTCTGTACCAGTCCAACTCAACATATGCAATTATCTGGTCTTTTAGTTATTGACTTCTTTATCTTTAGCTACCTGATTTGTCAGAAAAAAATCTGTTTCTCACTTCTTTGACACTTTCTTATGTTTTTCCATCAGAACTAGAAGGTACCAGCATACTGGTTCTTACATCATTATCAACATCAGGACTGCTATCAAATACTCTGATACTGCAAAGAGCACTGTTGGTATAAAAAAAAGGTTAGTATTAGTAAGCAAGAGAATGTAAGTAATAAATTAGAATTACAGGAAGAAATTGTCTTTTGTTACCAAAACTCTTTTAAAGAACTGCACTGTAATATGACTTTTATTTACTAGTGTTGTGATTAAAGCTTTTTAAAAAAATGGCAGAAAATGCATACTTTAAAATTAACTGCTGGTTTTTATTTTGTTTGTCATCCAGAAAGGTATTAAGCAATCAGACAACAACTCAGTACAATGTGCCCTCTTACATGGTGCATTTGAGCAGTGACTGAGCACCAGTTGGCCAGTGATGCATTTAGTTGTGGTTCATGCCTTGGGCAGCATTTCTGTTCTGTTAGAGAGAAGGTAGGCTGGTACCATAAAACCAGACTTTACAGACTTTATTTTATCATTTTATGCAGAGCCACAGTCTGATGTTCAAAACTTCTGTAACATGTTCACAAAAAAATTGAGCATGGTGTGTTCTCTGACAGAACACAATTTCACATGTCAGGCCAGACATTGGGCAGACAGCTGGAATTCCCTTCAGATGATAATAAAGCAGAAGACATGATCCAAGATGCACTCAATGCATTTAAGCTGCAACCAAAGTAATGTTTGGGATCTGATTTAAGGGAACCCAAAATTATTTTCTTTTCTTGAAAAAAAAAAACCGAAAATAGAAGTGTATTTTAGCCATTAAGGGTCTCAGCACCAAAATTTTCATTCTATATATCTATTCCTATTTTGCCCCACRTCTTGCTAATTTAAATATACTCTCTGTTGCTCAAGACAGGTTGTCCTAGAAACTATTGCAGTAATGTATCTTTGTTTGGAATGCATATATATATATGGCCCTGCACACATCTTATTATAGGTTTCCCCTATAATTAAAACACTTATTATTGTAGCTCCTGTTCGTGATTTATTATGTGACTTCTGAATAACCATTGCTCATCTGTTAAAACTTCCTAATCTGCAGATGAGAAATAGAAAAGAATTTTTGAGTGAAGGTTTGAAGTGAAGGAAAAGGCTGTGTTCCTGTGACACTCACCATATTCTGACTTTTTTTTCCTTCTGAGGAAAACAACAGATTTGCCATCTAGATTGCGATATAATCTTCTTACTCAGAGTTTTTGTTGAATGCATTAAATGTATGTAGAAGCCAAAACCAGTAAATATGACAACTGAGAAGTCATTTGTCATAACAGTTATCCTCAAGTCTGGCTGCATGGTTGTGAGTAGTGTGAAAGAAGAAAAACTGTATATCAGAAAACTCAAAGACAGAAAGCAAAGAACACAGAGTCTTTACTTTTAGCACAAATTTATTCAAATAATCTTGATGTCAATGGCCCATGGTGACTAATGGAAGTGGCAAAGAAACTCAGGATGTTGAAACCTGCACATACAAGGCTCATTGATCATCATGCTGCTGCACAGAAGCAATTGTTAACAACTCAGATTTTACCAATTGATCTGAAAACACTTCTAGGGGAGATAACTGCCAAGATTGCATTTTATAGAGGAAGAGGCTAAAGCACAGAGTTTAAATTTCTTGCTAGAAGGTCAGCTGTAAACTTCTGTCTCTTGAGTCCTATCAATGGTCTGTTCATTATACTACCGATATTGGCATGTCTCTTCTAGAGTTCTCCAAAGGCTTAGCACAGTGCAGGAATCCATGATAAAGTTATTGAACGTAAGCCTGGTAATAAAAAACCCTTTTCAGGACAGTTCTCACACAGTTCTTTTCATAACCACTTTCAAAAATGCTAAGGGACCCTGGGGATCCAACTCTTTTTTGCCTGTGGACAGGAAGTATCAGAAACTCCAAAGTGTGGTAGATGCATGACATTCCTCTGTCGATGGTTATTGGTTTGATAGCAATGTCATGAGACTACTTCAGCTTGTGGATTCTCTGGCCCTGGACTGATTTTGTGTGGCCATATAGAGGAATCCTGCAGTGGCATTATATGACAGTAGCACCCTGCACTGTCAGCTTTCCTCCTAGAAAACTACCATTCTGTTATGAAAGCACCTTTTTCACAGAAGTACTACCTTTTCCCAGAAGACAATGCATGGATCTCTTACAAATGTTTAGGATTCAGGTTGTGAATCATACAAAACTCTGACAAGATCTCCAGCACATGGGCTGGAGGATAGGACCCTCCATGTTGTGCTTTTCTGTGGCTAGATTTTGAATTTGGCATGTCTGGGATTTCTTTACCCATAGAGCAACATGAACTATTCTAGGTCTACTTGGAGGAATGCAAGGTCTACTGGGAGGTGAAGCATTATACAATATATATGTCATTACTTGAAATTATTACATTTATATTCATTAATATAAATAATTTTTATTGTACTGGTATAATGATGATGTGGGGAGTAAGGGCCTTTCTCTGCAGCTTCTTGATGTTTTTATACATCAAGAAAACCTTTCAAGGTGAAGAGTAGCACATTATATCTTGTATCAGACKCAAGTAACAGCCAAAACTCCCATTTATATTTTCAGGCATTTCATAGCTTCATTTTTTGAGATGTACAATGCCAGCCTATTCTGTGCAAGGGAGGAAGAAATATTTGGTAACCCACGGCAAGGGATAGGGTAGCCCCAATCTCAATGTGTTTTACCACAGGATTAGACAATTAAAAAAAGAGCTTTTGGAGATAAGAAGAGGCAGATGATGACATCAACAGACGGTGGATGAGAATACTGTGTAGGTGATTTCATTCTGTTCATTTTTGTTCATTTGCAAAATTTTGAGTCAAAAGGAAACAGGAGGAAGTGGAGGGAATTTAAGAACATGTGAAGGTACAGCATGTGCTGTGAAAGCTTTTTGTTTGTCAATCTGTGGAGACAAACTTTACATTTCAAAGACGGCAGGATGAGAGTCCTGATTGATAGAGCAGGAAGGAAAAAACTTTTTTGAGCCTTCAATAATACAGGATAAAAGGATTTGCTGTGATAACATATTTAATGTACTTTAGAAGCCAATTGCAGGACACTATGTGACCCTCCCGAGAGCAGAGAAGACTTTAGGAATCCTACAGAGTAGAAATAGAAAAAATGTTAAGAAATTTCAAAATCCTTACAGGTGAGTGAGAGAAGAAACTAAATAGGAAATATAAAACATGTGTAAATAAGTAAATTTCAGTTTTGTGGCAAATTAGACATTCTGATTTCACATTTTTTAGCAAAAAAGTTATCGAGCTCTGTGAGAACACAATTAGAGAAAACGTGAAGATTAATTATAAAGTTAGCGCCGTTAGGTATAACAATGTATTTTACCACAAAGACACAACTAAATGAAATCTGTGTTTTCCTGAACAAAAGCAATTGCAGCAAATTATAGGACTATGCATCCAATTCAAACATGAATATTGCAAGACCGAATTCCATTGTGGCAGTTGTCCATTCTCACCATGACAAAACAGCTGAATTTTCTGAAAGCCAGAATGTGAAATAGAAGAGCTTGCTAATAAATGGAGTTGTTTCATATAAAAGATTCAGGTTAGGGGCAGCCATATCAGTTTTAGAATGTGGTTTGCTCAAATGCTTAGTTACAGTGTGGTTCATTTAGAAGGACATTAGGTAAGGAGATACTGTACAATTAGGAATAAACATATCCTATTAAAAAATGAGGTACATCACAGGAGGGCTGTCATCACAGGTTTGGATGTGTTTTAGCTAAAGGCTTACAATAGTATGCAGGCAGTTGTTTTATATTTTTCCTGTTTATACAGTGCTATCCTCTTGAAGCTCATTAAATCTTTTTCTGCAGTAAGGGCACTCAGGCATGAATAATCCAAGGAGTAAACAGAATACTATTATAAATACACAAGYGTCCATTACAAGAAGTAGTAAATTTAAGGATGATTAAAAAGCAACAGCAAAGCACAAACACCCTCTTAAGCACATACAGCTATAACATAAGCAGTATGTGTTTTTCTTGTGAAGGATTCATTACAACATGAGTCTTAGAATTGAGTGAAATAAATAACTCAGCCTGATTAATGAGCTACCATGAATCGTCTCTAGACCACAAGTTCAAAAACAAAAAAGAGGATTTATTTGTTATATCTTTTCACCTTATTTAATCATGAGACTCATGCAAGATAGGTGTAAAAATGCTGTACTTTGGATAAATGAGGACAAGTTCTAACAGGTGTCGTACACAGTTTTACAAGGTTTCTGAGAGCTCCAGTTCAACAAAATATCTGAACTTATATGCATCTATTTAAAAATACTCAAGCTTAACTGATTGAAGTTCTATAGGGCATCTAACCTAAGGGATATATGGGTTTAAAAAATACTTTAAAATATTTAAAATTGTCTGAATCAACTTTTAGGCAGATGAGGCACTTACCTTTAAGTCTTTACTCCAAACTTTCTCTGTTTAAAGGCTGGAGGAACACTGCCGGTGGTGTAATTTGCAAAGTGAGCCAAGTACCACTAGGACTGTACCTCACACACATGAATGTGTTTTTTTGTAGGCAAGTCAGTAGGTGAGAAATGGCTTTGGTCCTTTTCCTCTTTGGGAATTTTATATAAAATCCATTAACCAAAATCAAAAACCTTGTCTTTCAAGCTCAAAAGAGTCCTATCCCAAAGAATATCAAGGCACACAAAAATACCAGGAGAACTGTGTGGATGAACAAAACCAAACTCAAAAAACAAAAAGGAAGCATAAAAAAGGTAGAAGGAAGGACAGGTAAAATGGGAGGAATACAGAAACATTGTCCAAGCATCCAAGACATTGTCCTACCTCTGAACAAGAAAATGAAGCTTCTTTTTCCTCCTGTCCTGACTCCCCTTTGTACTGCACAGGTTAGCAACGGCAACTATGAGAGAGGAGGTGAGGGCTGGAACTGCTTCAGGCTGACAAAGAACAGCCTCAGTTGGTTTTGATTTACAGAAAGTTTCTAAAGTCTGTGACAAAGAATGAAAATTTGAGTTAGGATAGCTTGATAAATTGAAGTTATACTGGAGTCTGCTTTTCTTTTTATTTTTTGTAAAGTTACACCACCTGATCCTTTTGATATAAAAGTACAGAAATAAACCAAAATTAGATGGTAAATATTTCTGAAGAAATATCATAATGAAGTAATTCTTCCTTTGATAAGATGCAAATAAGTTAGTAAGAAAACTAGTACTTGTGATTTTGCCACTTGTTTTTACGCTCTATATTACAACACCTTCCTTTTCCTCATTAAAACATGCATTTGCAAAATGTTTCTAGATCTAGAGGTAACCTTGAAAAAAATCTAAAACCCTCAAGTGTATGCAGAAAATATTCAGCATATGAAGATGAAAATCAGTTTTGAAATTAGAATGGAATTGTCATTAGCCTTTTTACTGAGCACTAAGGCTGAGGATAATGATTGTTTTTCAGCTGTTTAATCAAGACATCCCTGTTGCTTGAACTGGTACTACAGGTATTGAGACAGAAATCAGAGGGGATTGGTCTTAATCCAACACATCCTTGATCAGACAGCTGGAAATAAATCTTTTGGTTGATATTGAGACATTTTGTTCTCATGTTTGTAAGTCCTAAGAAAATAAGACTGTTACTGCCAAAAATTATCAGAAAAACTTTTTGTAGAAGTATTTTTTTTCTCTGATCATTTATTTTAAATTAATTTATTCTTTAAATAAAAATTTAAATTTTAAAATAAATTTATTCTTTAAATACATCCATATCTTTTACTATCCTTTATATTAGTCAGGCTGTTGCATTACTGGAATGTAAAGAAATGTATATGGTTGGTATGTTTTCCTATACATGGGGATTCTTGGATGTGAAGATTTTAAGATTGGTAATACCCCTTAACAAACTAGGTAGTGATGGATCAGAAAACCATATGATAGTTGTCCTAAAAAAGTTAACTTATTTATGCCATGCTGTTAGCTTTGGAAGGAGAATTGAATTGGTTATTAATTGTTTTTCCTAGCATTCAGAATTCTTGATTACCAGAAACTTATGCCTGATCAAATTAGACTTGGAAAATACCCACAATAGTTTCATACTCTTTATAGCAAGATCATTCTTACAATTTATGAAGTAGTTCAGGCTGGTCAGAGATTGTGTAATTCATAGGGTGTAGATCATTTGTATAATTATTAACACTCAACCTTGTAATATTTGGCTATTGTGCAGTTGGCAAACAGAAATAGCAAGATTTTCTATTTTATTCATGGTGCTTTTTSTACTGTTGTGTCTGTCAGTGTAGTGGCAGAATGAGAGGTTTTTAGCTATTTTTTCCACATTTATCTGTTACCTAAGTAAAAGGAAAGAAGACAAAAAGCAAGCTGTAAATGGTGTAAAGAGTGAGCAAATATTGTTACAGGAAAAATAGAATGTTGTGAATTAATTTCTTTCATTAAATGTGTTATCTGTCAAGAAAATAGATCAGTTTTTTGGGAATTGAATTTTACAGAAGATTCCATCTGGCTTTTCCAATTGTTACATGGAAGGATGCCTTTTTGTTTGTTTCATATGAAATATCATAGTGTTCCACAGAGGGAGAAGCATCCTTAAGGGTGGCTTTTTACAAGAAACTTTTTTAAAATGTCGAAGTGTTAACTGCATATAAAAATCATTTTCAGCTGTTAATGAGGCCATGTAAAATTTTTATGAGATGAAACCCAAGTCTATTTGAAAAGTAAAGACTCAGCTTTTACTTGAGAATTATTTTATATTCACCATGAGATGTAAAGCCTGGACATATTAGTTTTGCTAGCATAATATTCCCAGAGGCCAAGAAATCAGACTTTGGAGTCTAGTTTCTAGAGACCATTATACACAGACACAACAATTTAAATGGGCTCTGTGGGGTTTGACACCCAATAAAACAATCTGTTTAAGTATAGCCCATAAGACTTGATTCTAAAACTATAACAAATTCCCAGGCTCATAGTGGATGGTTAAGCTGTCCTCTGTAAAGAATATCTAAACATTTCACAAAAATATTCATGAATTCTGTCTTCTGAAAGGCTGGGGTAACAATTACATGGCTCTCTCACTATAGAGTTTCATCTTCAAAATGAATGGGAAATTTAGCCTCTGCTCTTAAGTTGCACAATAAAATATAATTTGTTATATAATTTCAAATAAACACACTGGATTACTGAGCAATAACCAGATGAATGCCCTACAGATTTATAAGTAACCTATAGCTACTCCAGTGAGCAGAAATATTGAACATAAGCCCTCTAAAGCTATTACTGAAAAATAAATCCTGAAGTTCCAATATTGTACACTACCTAAAATACATACCCAGAAGTCATTCACTGCTTTCTCTTAACAGAAGTGAGCAAATATTTGAACACGCACTGTATATGTTGAAATTCCATCCTTTGACCTTTAAAATCAGAACCACATAGCTGCTTTGAGCAAACTTCAGGGTGCTTGGAGAAGAAAAATAAGACAGAAATGGAAAGGCAAATGACCAGGTTTCAATTTGCTATGTCTGCCTCATTGAAATCCATTTCAATTACACTGCTTTAACAGAGAAATTTGTTTTCCTGCCTTTTTCCAGTTCCATAGAGCTTCCAGAAGTTATCTGATGGGAGAAGGTTTTTCAGTACCTTTGACCTTTAATTTCTCCTTGATGTGTGAAAAGTTGGGTTAGTCTACATGAATCTGCTGTGCTCATTTTACACTAGTAAAAAAAATGATTGAGACTCTTTACTAATAAAAAAATAATGTCTTGGGGGTGGGCACTTAGCTTTTACTCTGTTATAGTCAAAGATTCTGGCCTAAATTTAGTGAGTCTAAAATTTTACCTTGCAATCTAAAATCACCATAACAATGAAATTTAATTCTGGAATTAGATTTCYGAGGGTGCAAATGTAAATGTCTGGCAACCTATTTCAGCACCATAAAAGAATGATGCCATGAGAAAATGTGAACTTGAATGTTTAGCTGAATGTATTTGGGCACACAGTTTTGCTGCTGGCTTACCACTAAGAGTTTTTCTGTTTTGTACAATGATTCTTGGTCCTGAATTCATGCCTATTTTTCTTGTTTAGATTCTTCAGGAATCCTGTGACATGCTAATTTGCAAGAGGAGCTATAGAAAAAGCTATTTTCAGAGATTATTACTGATGTTATTTGGGGCAAACTGAGTGACAGCTACTATTTCTTCCCTAAGCTGCTGTGAAATTTCATCCATTCTATACCAGTCAGAGCCACTCAAAAGTGGGATCAATCAAAAAATTCACAAATTATTTTTTGTATGGCTCTGAATGATCCTGCATGCTTAAAAATATAGCACACAGTTATACAAGAGAGTTGCAATGAAATATGTTATTAAAATTGCACTTAGTCAATTTCGGTGTCAATTTCTTGTTTGTTTGGAACACAATTCTGTGGATGAAATAAACCAGCACATCACCACCGTGTCTGAACATTTACTCATCTTGTCTAATGGTGAATAGTTATGTAGTGGCATAAGGATCAAGAAATGTGTCACAAGGACAAAATCCAGCAACTGTTGAGAATGGGATTGCAAGAATGAAACTTCAGGACATAAGCAGAAATGGAGCAGAGTAAGTCAATGTTGATTATGCAAAAATAGGCCCTTCAGTACATGCTGATGTGATAATTTGCTATGGGTCAGGCTCCTAGCCAAGTTTGTTGTCCTGACAATATGACTGACAGCTTCTTGCAAAGGGATGTGACAGATAACGAGATAAATACTAAAGCTGTGCCAACTAACTCTGTGCTCCTGAGTGTCCTATGAGTCTTTAGCCCAGCCAACAATGCAAGTTCTGCACTCTTTGTGCACCCAGAGCTCTCATGTGAAAGGCAGCAGTTTGAGTGCAAAAGTAGCTCAGTACTAGATTTTGGGTATTGTTTTGAAAATCTCAAGCATATGTGTTCTTAAAAAAAATTTCATCTTTTCCTATGTGCAAGCCATATCCCAACTCACCCTCCTCATCCCTCCAAAACAGAAAATAGAATCATTGTACCTTTAATCTAGCCAAGCCTGGATATTCTGGAAAAAAAACAGTGCTTTATCTTAGTTATTGAAGATTTAAAATAGGACTTACTGAAATTTTTGAGCATAGCATTCTTCCAGTACTGGCTAACTTCTTCATGCTTCTTGGGCTGTGTTCTCTATGCCAGAAAGTGTTACTAATAAGAAATATTTATATAAAAGGTAGTTCAAAAAATATTTGAATGACAATACTGACATTAAAACTAACACTTAGATTGAGAGTTAATGGAATTTTTGTAGTCTGTGAAAAAGACAACTTTCTAGCTAAAAAAAAAGAGTTGTGAAATTCATGGTTATTTTTGTTATAATTCCAAAAGAAACATCAATAAGAATGTCAGTGCCAGAACTCCTTTTGTCCCCTTCAAAGAATATATGTTGAATTTTGAAAGTTTTGTAATAACAGTCCTTTTGCCTGTGCTGATTCTGGTGTAGTGATCTGGAAAACAGTGATAGAAGCATATGAAATAAATGGGAAAAGCTTTGGATAAAACAGCAGATTTTACTGTTGTAGAGATAAATAATCAATAATTGACACTTTCAGGAAGCTGGGCATCTCAGGGACATGAATTACCTAAAAATCAAAGTTCAACAACAACCTTCATAAAAATTACATCGAGTTTGTAATTTAAATCTCCAACAGCAGAAATGCAAAGTAGAAGCTAAAATTCTATGTGAAATTTACCATGGACTCTTTCCTCTAGCATGCCTGAATACTGAAGAAATTATCATAAATTTTGCTTTTGCATGAAATATTTTGCTTTCATGGGCTTGATTTGTTAGTTGACATAATGTGAGATTTTTTTTTAAYTAGTTTGCTTAGTTTTGGCTTGTTTTTAGATGGTTTATTTGGTTTTGGTTTTGGTTTGTTTTTAAATTAAGAAATCTTGAAGTTATCTATGTGGTTTTGTTTCTGACATTTTCAAAGCACAGGATACTTTCAGAAACAGAACTTAGATCTGGGAAAAAAAAATGAAATGCAGGCTGTCCTGCACTGCAAGACCTCCTTAGGGAGTAAACAAATAATAACATCAGTAATAATTGAAACTATAATCATATTTTCACCCCAGAGGATCTCTAACTCATTTTCACCTGGAGTGAGTCAAACTTTGATTTCAGAACTTTCCAGAAGTTCGTAAAAAGTGGCTTCTGCCTGCAGAGACAGATATTTTAGGGTTTTTATAAGTCCTCATAATTTATCTCCCAGCACACCAAACACTCATTTCCAGAGAGAGAAATAAACCGTTCATGAATTCCCAGCACTTCAGCAGGAGGAGGGGTTATTGATCATGGACATATCTTTTTCAAGTAAGAATTTTATTATTTAGAATTTTGTACATAAAATTGTACAATTAAATTGTACAATTTAAAAAACTTTGATATGTTTAATATTCTAAGACTGGATATTAAATAAAGTTATGTACCTTAGAAAGTAGTGGTCACTATTTCCGTCACCTTTGATGAAAGCAGAAGAGTTCATTTTGGCTTGAACTTAACTCTGCACGCTACAGCATATCTTAGAAAATGTGACTGCCTTTCTTTTTTGRATATAAGTTACATAGAGGACTCTGAAACTTATTCATAAAAGACTAGCAGTGTTTTGAGACAGATACAGTCTAAGAGTTGGGCAAAAGGTGGTACAGAACCATAGCAAAGTAATTGTAACTGAAGTTTTACTTTGTGCTTAACAAAGGTCTCTAACTGAAATTTGAATTGCCAAAGTCTTGTGCACTAGGACAGTGTCAAAGCATTTTGTATACAGGAGATGATATTTGCAATACTCTTCTGCTTATCTGTTTTCAGGATACATGTATTTTCAAACAAGCATGGCTTACACTAAAGTATGCAGTTGCTGGGGGAGAAAACCTTTTTTAAACAAAAGAGTGCAGATAAGATTTTTTGCAACTGCAGAAGTACCAGGCCATGTTTCATAGTTTGTTCTTTGCTAGATATATGCCTAGAAAAATATATACATCTTTCAAGAAAGTCTGCATCTGCAAGGGCAATTGTGGCACATATCACTTGACATTGCTTCAGAATTCTTGAGYGTGAATTCTAGGAGCATCACATTTTGCAGAAAATAAAAGAAGTCCTTAGAGGGAAAATTCATCAGTTCAGAAATCTTCTATAATGGCATTTGTAAGTGAAGCTTAAATTAATGACATGCAGTTGGGAGAATTAGTAATCCCTTCTTTACCTTCTTAGCTATCAGTATGAGGTGTGATGAGTTTAATTAACGAAGTATGTTCCACCGATACTCATTAGAAACACCCCTTCAGGAGACATTCCATCAGGATGATGTTAGCTAAAATAAAAATTTAATGCACTTCTTGTTCCGATTAAGTTCAGCTCTACACTTTACACCTCTAGAGTAGCATTTCTAGTAGGACATATGCTCAAAATGAATTCCAGAGCATTTGCTTTGCTTAATACTTCACTCTGCTTAATGCTTATACCTTCACACTGTGGACAGARTGGAAAAATGATCAGCATTGCTCTTCAACACCACAATAAATACTAGGCATCACCAGACACAACACATGTTCAAAGCTCAGGATACTTCATTCACTGTTAGTACCTGCAACTAGCTTTTACATGTACTTAAATATTTTTGCTCTCCTGGCCTACACAGTTTTCTCCCTTTTAGGGAAAAGGGAGATGTTGTTCAAGCTCAGAAACAGATTGCTATCACCACCCAGAGGCTGGCTGCGTGCAACTGCGATAGGTCTTTTCCTAACTAGATGGACATCACAGTGTTGGTGATCCAAAGAAGGWAACTTGTAAGGCAATTAGAATGAAGGGTTACTCCTTGGGAATGGACATAAATCACTGCTAGCAATTTGATTTGGGGAACTTGGATTCACCAACTGGGCTGAGGCAACCACTTGTCAAATCCACCAGTCGCACACTTCTGCAGTTACTGCACTGCATTCAGCCATACTGTGGGATTGTGAACATCAGTCTAAGGCTATGTGATGATGTCTGAGCAGGCACACACAAAAAAAAACCCAAAAAAAAAAAACCAAAAAAAAACCAAAACCGTGATTTCATTATAATTTTCAATCATAATTGTTCTTTCAAGTCAAAATTAGCTTATCCATTATAAAGGTAGGAAATAAATAATATGATTCTGGGGATATTTTTAAATGCTTAAATCAACTATGTGTGACCTGACTGGGAAGTTGTGTTGTTCAGGCATATTTGTACAATGCATGCACTACTGAGCATCCAGCAGTCATATCTGATTCCAGGGCTGTCATGGTGTCAACAGCGTTTACAGTATCTGCAAGCTTCTCTTTATTTTTCTTTATTTATTTTAAAACTTTGGCTATCAAACTCTATTGACAGCGAAAGTCCTGTCAAAATGATGAATGTGTGGGCAACGGCAGTGTTCTCAAAAGTTACAATAAAATTACATTTGAGAACACGTACTTTTCTAAAAGGTATTTTTTATTTTCTTGCTTTGTTGGCATGCTGTAGCCTTCAGCTGGCAGTAGGGAACTTTTCATAAAATGTCAATTTTCATAGAATGTCCAGTCCTTCAGGTATTTGAGTTTTGGGGGGTTTAAGGTTCTTTTTAAGAAATAAGTTTCTGATCCTTAACGAGCATTTTCTGAAATCCCATTACGTTGCTTAGGGCTGTGTTATTGTGACACAGACAGGGAGGAGAGTTCACATAGCACTAGGCTTGTAGAGGCAATAGCCTCTATAAGCCAGGGGGAATTCTGTGAGCTGATTATACAGGCCTCAAAAACAGAAGCAGCAGTCTTTATGCTAAAAGATGATTAGAGATTTTGAAACTTTTAAATTTTAAAACTTTGGATGAACTCCACCTCTCATGTATTTTGAGCCAGGATAATACATTGATTTCATGTATTAAACCTACTGTAGTGGGTAAAGAGTCTATTTCCTCTCATACCCTTATTCCTTTACTCATAATGTCATATATCGTTATGTTCTTATTACACTAATTCAGCAACAATGAAGAAAGAGGTGCCTAAACTAATAATGAATCTAAAACAATTATAGATGTCCTCTTTGCCATATGACAGTTATAATGTGATTGCAGGAAGAATCTCCTGAGAGACCTGTAAAAACCTATTAAAACACAAAAATAATTTCACAAGTGATAAAATTTGAAGCTGGTGTATGTCGTAGCTGACTTGTGTATTATAATACTGTGGAACTGATACATATGGTGTGTATCAAAGTGACAAGATGCTTATGAGGCCTATTAATTGAAAACTTTCTATAGCCTTTTTATATGTTATCAATATAAGAATGTAATAACTTTTTACATRTTATTAAAATACAATGTAATCACTTTCAATCTATTATCAATGATAGCTTATATATCTATTGCTATAAGTTTAATAGTGTATTAGCAACATATAACAGCTGCACGTAATCTAACCAGCTGGATTAGTACATAGATATGGGAAATCACCAAGAGGCATAAATCAGAAGAGTTCTGAAGAAAGTAGACAGGTAGATGCTATAAACAAGGAACAGTAGAGAGCACTAATGAGAACTTGGCAGAAGCACGGGACAGTCAGCAAAATAATTGGAAATTATGACTTGGAGGACTGGAAAAAAACCCATGGACATCACAACTGCGCATGCCCTGAAGACAAAGGTGAAAAGTCCACCATGATGAAGAGGATGCTATCTCATTAGAGGGAGACTCCTGCTACCACCGAATTGAGGATGACACATGCGCACTTGTAAAACTGTGATATCGTGTATTTCCGTGCCCATGTATAGTGATGGGTGTATGGTGGGCGGGGCAGTGACAACGTTCATGTTACACCGTGCTTACTATATAAATATGTGCTAATTTGAAGCAAAGGCAGGTGGATTAGGAGGAGAAATCCCCTTCACCTCCAGCACTACACCAGTGCTGTAATAAACAAATACCTGCTCTATAGACGCCGGTCTATGGGGTTTTATTTCTAAGCCATTTTCGGGCATCAGAACATTGCCACTGAAATCAGGAAGGATTTCTAAAGACATGCCATAATGAGCAAAATGTAAGATCCACTACATCTGGAAAACAGAATGAACTTCTTTTCCTCTGGCAGAAACAGCATGCCTCATTTTATCACGGGAAAGTTTCACAAAGCAAGACTGTCTTTCACAATAAATGCTTGAGGAGTAATCTGGCTTCGTGTCACGCAGACCTGTAAGTCACAAATACTCTGAGGTGTCGGTCTCTACTTTTTCAACCTCTCCTTTGCGTTCGGTCGCTGCCAAGCGCTGACCGGCCCGGACACCCCGCCATATGGCGCCGGCCCCGGCCCGGCCGCCACCCTGCCGGCTGCGGTGACAGTTGCAGTGACCCTCGGGGCCCCGCTCCGGCCGCTGCCCGGGAGCTGGAGGGGCGGGGGCCGGGCCGGGGAGCGGGCAGGGCGATTCGGTTCGGCCCTCCCCTGCCCGCCGTGAGGGCTGTCCCTCCGTGCCCCGCCGGCCCCGGGAAGCAGCCGCCGTTCCGTCGTGTGCTGTCTGAGGGCTTCTTGGAGCCTTAGCGAAACCAATACGGCCGCTCTTCCTTGAAGGCCGCGGAAAATGGGTTTCCTGGGTAGGCTGGCGGCGCTGCCGAAACTTAGCGGGGCGGCGGCGGGCCGGGCCKGTGCCTGGCGGCGGCAGGGCCGGCTCTGCGCGGGGGTCCCGCTCCCGGGCCGGGCCGCCGCTGCCCCTAGCCCGCCGCCCGGCATCCGCGCCGCCTCCTCTCGGGTGCTGGGCGACTACGAGGAAGTTTTTCGGTCCTGCCTGGCGGAGCCCGAGAAAGTCTGGGGAAAAGTCGCCGAACAGATCCAGTGGTACAAGCCCTGGGTTCGTACGCTGGAGAGGGGCAGCCCTGGGAGCGCTTCCTGGTGAGTGGCCGAGTGCCCCCGGTGCGGTGCGGAGTCCGGGGCACGGCCGGGACCTGGGCGGCACAGCTCGGCTGTAGCGGGGAGGGAGGGCTGTCTGCCCGGGGGCTGCGGTTGTGCTGGGTTGGGGATCATGTGCTTACCACAGAACTATCCCTACATCTTTCTGGGGTGGTCGATGTGCCATCGCTGATGGAGGAGACAGCTGCGGAGCTTGAAAGAGTTTAATGATTACACTTGGTTAAACTTAATGATTAAAGCAGCATGGATGAGCGTGTTGGGGTGAGGGTGTGTTAGCGTGACTCGGGCAGGTTTGACACGTGCGCGTGTGAGTCCATGTATGGTTGGATGATGTGGTTGAGTGCGCCTGATGCTCCCCTATGCAACCCTTTTTGGGTCTGTGTTGGCAACAAGTTGCTGTGAATATGGGAAACCCGGCTTCAGGTGCTGAAAGAAGGTGAATGTGGGAAACCCACCTGTGGAGGCAGGTGTATGAAAACACAAGTGTATAAAAACTGTGGTTTTCAGGATTGTTTAATTTAACATGCTGTCTGAGTAGGTCATAATTTAGATGTTGTGGTTAAGATAATGTTTGGCAAAAATATGGCATTGTGTATGTATCTTCATCAGTGAGTGGGGAACTACCCTAAGACAGAATATGATATCCTTCTCATAAATTACTTAGGTTAGGATTTTCAATACTTTTCAAAAATAGTTTACTGTTAAAATTTTGTGTATGCCACCACTGCCTCTTTTTCAGCAAGTTTACATCACGCTCTTCGACCTTTTCTCAAGAAGAAGGTAATGCACAATGTAAAAGGCAATGTAGGATGAAGATCGTCTTTAGTACCTTGACGTTCTTTGCCCTTTTAATATTTTTCTGGTTTGTTTTTAATTAAAATGCTAAGAATTCTAAAAATATTAATCATTCTCAAATCTGTACAAATTAAAAGATACAGAACCAATAGACTGGAACTTGGTTTCTTATTGGTGTCTGATACCATTGCTTGACACTTCTAGTAGTGAAAATTGTTTATATAAACTTAGCTGAATTATACACAACACCCAAAAAGAATTGGCTGTGTAACACTCAGAGGTCCTAAAATGGATAGATGGGTTCCACTGACTTTGATCTCAAGGTCATGGCACTGAATAGTGCCATGTAGGATTGCCTGCATAATTACAGTCTAGACAAGAGTCTAGGGAACAAGTCCTGTGAGGAGCTGCTGAAGGAGCTGGGGGTATTTAGCCTGGAGAAGAGGAGGCTCAGGGAACACTTTATTGCTCTTTACAACTGCTTAAAAGGAGGCTGTAGCCTGGTGAGGTTCAGCCTCTTCTTCCTAGTAATAAGTGATAGGACAAGAGGRAATGAGCTGAAGTTGCATCAGAGGAAGTTCAGATGTTAGGAATATTGGATGTTGCACATCAGGAAAAACTTCTTCACTTAAAAGGTTGTCAAGCATTAGAACAGGCTTCCGGGAAAGTGAAGAAGTTGCTAGACCTGGAGGTATTTAAAAGATGTGTAGATGTGGCACTGAAGGATAAGGTGTAGTGGTGGTCTTGGCAGTGCAGGGTTTAGTGGTTGGACCTGATGATCCTAAGGTCTTTTCCAACCTAATTGGTTTCGGTGATCCTGTGATTAAAGACCAATAAAGCTCATTGACTGTGGCATTCCCAAACAGTATAATGAAATCAGTACAATGGTTAATTTTAAAGCACTGAGGAATGAGAATATTATACATGCAAATGAACATAGTTTTGCTATTGGATTCTGTCAAACAAGTGTGGTTTGATTTGCTGAGCAGGATAAGCTTGCTTGCTGAAAGAAACATGGTTAGGTGTTTGCAAAGCATTGTGAGTTATTTGACCTTATGAAAGGAAAAAGTGGTTATTTCATGGTCTGAAGTCAGACTTGTCTTCCAAGGTCTTTTCTAGCCTCACTTTTTAACTTGCATCTTTCCTCCTCTGTGGGTGCAGAAACTGAAATCATCTTGTTAAATGTGGGCAAATACCTGAAGAGAGGTTGCGTGGAAGACAGAGCCAGACTCTCTTCAGTGGTGCCCAACAATAGAACAAAAGGCAATGGGCACAAACTAAAGCACAAGAGGTCCCTTTAAACATCACGAAACAATTTTTTAATGTGAGGATGACTGAGCACTGTCACAGAGTTGGTTGTGGGATCTCCATCCTTGGAGATGTTAAAATGTCATCTGGACATGGTCCAGGCTGACCTTGTAGAAACCTAGAAGATAAGGGGGGTAATGTGTGTGCCTGAAACACCAAAACACCAAGGAGCCAACCAAGGGTTGTTGGCAATAACAACACTGTGAGAAAGAACAGGATGTGGCTGGAGAAGGGACCCATACAGAGGTAGGGCAGCACTTTTCTGGGACAAATGTCCTTTTTCTAGCCCCTGGAGATAAGCACAACAGTACAGGGCAGGAATAAGGTTGAGAAGTAGGCATAGACTGCAGGGCGGGGGTTAGAACCATCGAAGAGCCTTAAAGGCCTCTGACCTAAAGGCCTAGAATAACGGACTGTGCATGATAACTAATTTGCATAGAAAGCAAGAAACTTATCTGTAAAATGGTACCCTCACAAAGCCAAGGTGCCTGTGTACCTCAGTGTCTTGGTTTGAAAGACAGGTGTTTGCTAATGAAGGCAGGGACCCCACTTGGAGTGGTGGATATGACMCCCCCCTTCCCTCCGAATTATTATAGCTTTGAAAAATCATGGGCTTTCAGGCAAGAATATGGGTAAAAAGGAATAAAAGTTTTTACTAATATATATATAACAAGGTGAAGCAAGTAACAATAACAATAGCAACAACCAGCCCAGTCCCAAACCCAGTGACAGCCTTACGGAGACACAGTCTCCCCCTTGGTGAAGTTACAGTTCCGTTGGCAAGGGATGCTGTTGGCTCCCGGCTGGGCAGGGTGGGTGCGACGATTGTCCGGAGGCTGCAGGGGACGTGGTGGCGCGGGTCCCGGCTGGCTCAGATCTCCCGCGGCGCCAATGATTGATACAAAATGGCAGAGGTGGATGGAGAAAAGTTTCTCTGCAAAACTCACAGTGGAAAACGCTGATCTCGCTGCTCCTCTGGACACCAAGAAACCCAGGACAGCAAAGAGACGAGCAGGAATCCCGCGGCTGTGAGATGGGATGGAGCAGAGTTCACCCCTGAAGCTGGAATCCCCGGCAAGGCACAGGAGAGAAAACCATGGTGCAGCAAGCAGGAACCCAATGAGCAGGGGTACCGCTCTCCGCAGAAAAGAAGGCAGGCCAGCTTTCTCTGTAGCAGCCAGCAAGCAGAAGACCTCCTCTCAGCGGAGCAACGAAAACAAACTGCAAATCCCCCACCACCACACAAAAACTCTCTCCAAGCGCTTGGCCAGACCGCTAGGGTGGGGCATAGGTATCACTGTCTTTGTTAATCAACCTAGCCATTAAACGGATGACCGGCAATTAATGTATCCCAGCAACAAATGGGAAAGAAAAAATTCCCAAAGAAGGGGAACAAAAGGAGAAGAATTTTAACCCACAATACTCAGGTCTCTGGACAGCACATMATCTGGATCAACAGTGGAGCTAGGAGTCTTTTTCTTTCTTTCTTGTGTTCTTTCTCTCTCCACTTCTTTATTTCATCTCTTTTATTTACCCTATCTTTATCCAAAACCCACTGCCATGTGCTTATAACTTATACCCATTTCTGTACAAAGTATGTGTAATTTACTAACAAAATTTCATAAGGTTTTGCAGACCCACTGACTTTATCAATCTTTTTGTCCATGAGCAATTATTAATCTTAGGTTCTGCCATCCCCTTAAGAGTGGATGCCACAGACATGCCTGAGCAGGTCGCCTCCAGAGGTCCCTTGCAGCCTCAAGTAAGTCTGTGTTTCTGTGGCATTATACAAAGATGCAAGTCTGAAGACTCCACATCAGGCTGTAATTGTTTGCATGCCAGGTACCTGTTGCTCTGTGGATAATAAAACTGTAAGCAATTTAAATTTATGTAAACAAATGTCTTAATGTGCAACATGCATTTTTATTTCTAGGTTCACTTTGAGGGGTGACAGTCTGTATGCAATAGAGTGTCGTACTTTAATGCCTCTAAAGTCCCAATGGTTACCAGCAATCAGTGTGCTCAACAGGATGACAGATGGACAAGTTCTTTGACTGAATATAAGAAAAAGAGAACACAGAAGAGAGTCTTTCAGAGAACAGTCTGAAGAGAATTCAGAGAATGGAACTCAACTGAGAAAGGGGCCAGGCTTCCAAACAAAAACTAAGCTTGCTGTCTTAACAGGGTAAAGATGGAACTCTGGGTCAGAGGTTTACTTTGGAAGCTGTTCATGGAGACTTGAAAAATAGTATTACGAAGTTCATGTATATGCTTCTTGAGTTAGAATTTGTTTCCTCTTTTGGAGATCTTTTATTAGGTCAGTTAGAGATATGATATTTTTTTATTATCTTTGCTTTTGGTTTCAGAAGCTGAGATTTACAGAAACACATGCTTTTCATATATTTTCCAATGCAGTTTACTTCAGTTGAAGAAGTTGAAGGAGGCTGCTACTGTATTTGAAATGTAGGGAGATAATTCTTCCTCTCTAAATACTGTAAAAGCATGAAAGAAACATGCAACATGCTCCAGTGTTTTCTTCACTCTCTGCCCTGGAAATGCAAGTAGTATATCAGTGGAATGCAAAATGCTTTCCAGAAAGTAAGTGAACGGTGTCACCATCCCCTGACTCATTCTTTTAAGCAGTAATCCCAGGTACTGTTCTAAACTGCATCAATGACTGATGCAGCACAAAACATCTGGTTTTGCCTACATGAAAAGTAAGAAGAGCTGAGAGGCATGATTGGTGAAAAAAATGATGAAAGAATTGAAATTATTTGATGTAAAAGCCAAAAGGGAGACCTAGGTTATAAACCACATAGAATTTGGCAAAGAAATTGAAGAAAAAGCTTCCTCAAGTTGGCTTTGAACAGATCAAAACTGGAAGTCTTAAATTGAAATATGGGAAACATGGTCCTTAGATGTTTGAAAGAAAAATCTTTTTAATGCTGAAGTTTGTGAAACACTTGAACAGATTATTTTGGAATCTTGTGGAATCCTGGTTAAAAGAGTTAAAATAAGTATTCATTTAGGACTGTGGCAACAGTTTTTCCTATTGTGTGCAGAGGGCAATTTTGCAACATACATTTTTCATTTCATGTTAAGACATAAATGCAATATATAATCCCCTTTTGGAATTTTGGAAATGCTGTCCAGAATGCTATTCAAATATTTCTTACACTTTTTAAAATAATACAGGATCAACTTACATAATAATATATCAAATTATCTAATACTGTCTAACATTTTGTTTGGCTTCTATTCTCATTGCATCTAAAAAAATTAAAAAAAAAATAAAATCTACTTGATCTCTACAAATCTAGCTTGGAGAAGTATATGTAACGTATATGGCATGAAAGAATTTTTGCAATCTGCTTTTTTAAAAAAAAGTTGTGGTGCAAAATAATATTACTGTAGTTTTTTCTTTTGCATATATGCCATCTTTATTCAGAGTGTTTTCTTTGTGTGTTTCTTTCCCTGTTAAAATTTTTATTAGCATTTTTTATTTTGCATTTTTATTAGCATTTTTTTTTATCCGAGCCATTACATGTAGACTAAAACTTGTCTCTGAGTACAGCTGTTTTGATTCTTATGATAGCAGATAGTGTTGGAAATTAAGGGATAACTTTTAAATGTTTGAGTGAACTGAATTTAGGCATAATTATGTGTTGCTTCTTCAATACTATACTTACTCTATTACTATCAAGTAGGCTGTTGTTGCATCCAAAATAATACCAAATACAGTAAAAAATATTACCAGGCCATGGATCGTAGATGTTGAGCTATATATGTTGGGAGACCTAACTGACTTGCCAAGAGTAAAACTTAAGGATCAATTCTTTTCTATTTATACTCTTTAAATGTTAATATAAAGTAGTAATTTGAACATATGATTTAAGAGGCGAGTACATGTCTTTGAGATTCCTGTTTGTGAAACAACAAACTCTGCCTCTGCCTTAGGGCTGGGGCAAGATGGGAGATGCTAAACCCTAGTCACAGAGGCCATATGTCCTAAATGACTGCTGTAAGCAGAGATGTTTAAGAAGGTCCTGCTGTAGGTAATCACACTCAAATTATTAAGAAGATGCCTTATTAGATCTGAGTTATCTGATATAATGTGTATTATCAAAGCATGCTGCTTTCATAGATTTRTGGGGCAAAAAAGACATAAGAAGGATAGGTAGACATTGTCAGAATATTGGTTGAAAACATTTCTGTGAAATGAGCTGTTTTGATACTGTAGCCAGTTGAAAGTTGTTTTATTTTTGACTGGAAGAACCCTGYCACTTTTTTTCCACCAGTGGACCGTAGACAATAATTTCAGAGACTGCTAGTGAGCTGAATGTAGTTTGTTTGATGTGTTAGGGTTGTTACTGTGTGCTCTGTTTGTTTTACTCTTTCTCTGCTCCATTTTTTAAGTTATTAAATTGTCAACATTAGGAACACAGTATACAGTAAGACTCTTCAGACTTGGATTCAGTTGGTGAGATGTGTTGAGGTAATTATCTGGTTAGCAATAGATTAGCATTTTACAGTCCTGCTTATTATGGCAAGACTTACTGGCAGTTCTTACAAACATCCTGCAGATCCATTTCTGATCTTTCTGCAGTCTACTGGAATATTTTCTTTGTGATTTTAGACCACTGTTTTAAATGGAAGCATCTCATTGATGTCCTCATAGCAAGATCCTGGTTTCATGCTGCTGTTTCTTTTCAGCTCGGGCCATGTAAATCGAAGTTCCTCACAGATGTTCATCTGTATGAGAATCACTGGAACAGAAACTTACAGCAGCACAGAGCAGCTCTTCAGCTYTCGTTTGTCAGCTAGAATCTGAGCATGTCCTTGGCTGACAGTCTGCATGTCCTTGGGAAGCCAAATCTTGCATTTATAGTAGATACATCTCCACTTTTCTGATCTGATCAGAACCTCTTTCTGTCTGAACTGTGTAGCAAAGCTCTCATCACACCTTCCAGACAGTCCTGGCTTTTGATTAAACCTACTGTTATATCCTCTCACACACTTGTTTGTAAGTGATTGCTAGAAAATCATGTGGTGATGTTGATGTTGCATATATCTTTAGAAGAATCAAAGCTCTTGTGCCTGCTCATGTTTTAACCATTTTTAAGCCTAGGTATTGTGTTCCCTTGTTCATATAATCCTAAAATGTTTTGATATAAAATCAGTGGGTGATCTGAATCTTATACAACATGTATAAGTTTCTCTATATTATGTGAAATAATTCCAAATCCTTTATCATTCATGTGGTTTTCCTTCTATGGAAAGGCTTTTGTAGTACAGAATGGTTTGTGACTTTCATAGTCCATACTTCCTCCTTCTTGATGGCATTGTAAAGGAGTTGCAGTAAGATTATTGCATCCTAAACATCCTAACTGGTTTTAATTTAATAATTGCTGGTTTTGGACAATAAAGAATATCCCATATGAAATATCCTGATTTGGAGCAGCCCTTTACTAAACAGGAAAAGTGAAAAAAGAAATATATTTTTTAAATTAGTAGTAGGTTACTTTAGGCCATCTGTTATTTCTAGATGCATTATAGCAATATGTTATTACTTTACAATTGTCCCCATAGAACTTGTTGAAAACTCTCAACTATGTATTTTATGTATATTGCTATTTTTGATGCAGAGAGATATGTGCAGATAGAAAAACAAACAAAAGGGGCATCATTTAGCATCAGGTACTGTGCCATGTTCCAGTAAGTAGAATTGTCTTTGTATCTAGAACCTTCTGTATTTTTGAACTTGAGATTATGTTGCACTTGAATTAACTTTTTCGGTGTAAAATGACAGTAAAGCTAAAACCTAAGTTTCAGCTAATTTTAAAATGTTTATTTTTAATTGGAAGATGAGAATTTTCTGTATATGTGTAGCTGTTGAGTAGGCTATGACTCATACCACTTTATAGAGAGTTTTGAGTCACTGATGTAAAACACAGTGTTGTCAAATGCATTATAATCATATGATCTTGTAACTATTTAGGTCACTTTCATTCAGCTACAGATGCTTGTATGCTTAACTGTTATTGCCAAGAGATGAGTAAAATTATTTTGAGTCCTCAGCCTGTTCTCTGTGGAAAGGATATGTATGCATGCTAATGCAAAGTAGAATAATAACATGTTTTCATAACATCAGATTATTTTCTGTAAATTTATGCTTTTTCTGTGATGCCATAGATATAAAACTTAGAGTGGTGCAAAGTAAGTTAAACCAAGACCAGGTTTAGCAGATTCTTAACCAAGTCAAGATACAGTACTTTAGCTATTCTATTTTCACAAATACTTGTATTTAGTATTGAGTAAATACTAAATACTTATTGAGTAAATAATGAGGTTATCGAGGAAAAAAATTAGTTCCTGAGGTGAGTGTAATTTTTTAAGAGCTATGTTTTAATTGAATGTTCTCATACCACAAAAGAAAAATGCAAAATGAAAAAAAAGCCAAAAAACCAAAGAAAAAGTGTTCATCTTACTTTGGAAGGCTGGCCATTACAAAGTTCAAACTTCTTTTTTAGGTTTGTAGGTGGAGAGCTGAATATCTGTTATAATGCTGTAGACCGTCATGTTGAGAATGGACGAGGAGACCAAATTGCCATTATTTATGACAGTCCTGTAACAAATACCAAAGAGAAAATAACGTATAAGGAACTTCTTGAACAGGTATGTTTCAGAATAATCTTGTCAATGAAAAGGGGCAGTAGGTAGATATCAGAGGTAGAAATGGTCTACCTCGCTAGTTTATTCCTTTTGCTGTGCTCACTATTGATATAAGCTTCATTATTTCTGCCAAGTCATGCTGCATCCAATAAGTTTTGAACTTTCTCTATTTCCTCTTTTTCTTCTACAGKTTAATAGGTTTATTTTCCCGGTTGGTTGAATTTTTAACTTGTCTGTGTTTGATTTCATTTTCTTTTCCCCTAACAGATCTTATTTAAAAGATTAAGCATAGCATTAGTCTCTTGACAGTTGCTGTGATGAGCAAGAATACAGTTCCATAAAAATGAAGTGTGTACCTTGGCTATTGCTGCACGTCATTGACTGTAAGCCCAAACGGAATTTAACTGGGGGAACACAAAAGAGAGCTGCCTCACCTGCCCCTGTATAAGCTATCATGGGAGTGCTGATGGCGCTTCTGTCTGGAAGGTCTGTGGATTTTGACTTCCCTGTTGGCTGAGGTAGCTTACCCCTGCTGAGGTTGTGAATCCCCAATTCTGCATCAGCCCGTTCAGGTTTATGCCTGAATAAAGGTGGTCTTTATTGCCTCGCCATGGGTTATTGCTATCATTGCAGTCTGGCCCATTGAAGGTTCTCAGCTCTCACAGAGCTGTCAGCTGGAGTTTTGCCCTTGTTTAGCTCTTTTCTTCCTGTTACATGTAGCAGTTGAACTTCACACTGAGTACAAGGAAACAYTGGAGTCAGACTCTTTCTTAATGTGTTTCAATGTGCCACATGCATTGTGTTGAATATGACACACTCACTTTACTTAAGATGTGCATGTAGTGTCTGGAGTAATGTGAACCTATGGTTTAAAATGTGAAATGAGGTTCATAATACAGTAATTCAATTTGTGACAGGTTTATTCCATTGTTGCAAGAAAAAGAGGAGTCATACGGCTACAAAGAAATTATAAACCTGTTCTGCATTCTATCTTTTAATGAAAATACAGAAAACATTTACTCCTTACCAGTTTTCTATTGACTTACCAAGCCTAGAAAACAACATAACATACAGTCTGCTGGAACTGGAACAACTAGCTTTGGTGTTTTAAGAAGTCAGAAGACTTTAAAATTGTCCAGCTTCTTATGTAATTTTATTTATAATTATATATAGTGAGTATAATTGCAATTTTATAGATACAATTTTTTGTCATTTGCTTTCAATATGCACAATATATATACATACATGTACATATGAAATCAATCTACACATACATTACATATAATACTTGCTTTATTTTAATGAAGTAATACAACACTTTAATGTAAATTATGTAAATTATCTTACATGAACTTGCTTGGCAGAAATTTAATCTTAAAAGAATTTGAAAAATAGCCTTTTTCCTGCTTTTTAAGCTTAATATTGCAGTAAGTCTCCTAAATTTATTTCTTTAAAAGTGTTTTTAATTTTCTTAGAATGTAGCAGATTTGTGCAAAGTGAGAACATTTTACTAGTTGACATACACATCCTTGCATCTACATTTCTTCTTACAGAGCATTGCCAAACCAAATGGAAGAACTGATTTGAGTTTTCTGATTATGTAGCAGTCCTTGCTGGAGGCTGAGTCCTATCTAAATACTGTTTCTGTGTTCTCTACAGTTTGTTTTTAATCAAAAGCAAATAAAAGTGAAAGGCAGTATTTGAGATTAATAGCTCATCTGTTGAAGCTTTCTGGTACACTCTTGTACAATAAATTTAATTTAGTTTATTTGCTAGCTACTGGACTCCTGATAGCAAAGGAAACAAAGAGATCAGCTGAAAATGGGAGGGATGTAGGCTGGGGCATTTTTTTCATGGATCTCACAAATCTAGGATAGACTTTAAGAAAAGATCTACCAAAACCACTGTGCAGTGTGGGTGTTTGGCCCTCAGTCACTGCTTGTCACTTTGTTCTCAGTTTGCTCAGTGAATCTAAAGGTTTTATATTTTGTCACTTTGAATAGACTTCCTGCTGAAGTAGATCATTATGAGTGCAAATCAGGCCTATGACCAAAGTTGTTGAACCTGGTGATGGCAAGGGAAACATTCTGACTTTTTTTCCTGAGTTCCTTTTCCAATTTAAAACAGCTTAACTGTGTACCTGTGATCACACCATTGTTTGGGCTGTTCACATCCAATGAATGTTCAGTAGTCTGTCTGGCTAGTAAACTGATATTGCAATGAGAATGTCTTTCCAGAGAGGTTGCTGGTTCAAAATGTCTTTACAAGAGATCATCACTTGAAGTGCTGGATATCTTTCTGGCTTATACTAATAATACAAGTGGAGTTTATAGATGGTTTCACAAGAAATTATGTAGGATAACTACCGTGGATCACACAATAGGAAGATTCAGGATTTTGTAGCAGGTTGTATAATTTACTCCAGGATCAAACTCATGAACTACTGGGATCCTGGGATCAAGGGTGTAAGTGGCTGTGGATGATCAGTGGGAATGTGCTTTCCTGCCCTGAAGATCTGGTCAAGATTTCTGGGTTGGCAGCACACACATCATGCCATGTCTGAAGAATGATTTTGTCACCTCCTGGTCTTTATCTAATTGAAATGAATGCAGGATAACTTGTCAGCCCTCTCACACTGCAGCAGTCTTGACATTAACAAGAGGGTGGTGCATCTGCTGGAAAATTTTTAACAGCAGTAGAAAAAAGAGGAAACAAAAATTAAGAGTAACAGAAGAGTGAAGGAAGTGGGGGATTAGAAAGGAGCACTTTACTTAGTAGTCTTGGAAAAAGGATACAGTGGAAATGTGAACAGTATAAGGTGACTTGCTGCCTTTACTTTAGAGAAAGCATATGTGGCTGGTTCTTTTTGCACCATGAGATGCACTTCAGGATATTTTAGGAACTCTTGATATTTGAACATTCCTTTCCGGTTTAGCTTGCATTGAAGGATTCTATGCTTTTATGTCCCAGTCACTGTTCAGCCCAGGAGAGTTTGGAATTCCTCTTTTGAGCATTTTGTGTGGGATTTCTGGTTTAATATCTTTTAAGAGGATTTTTTTGCATGGATGAAAACTGCTTTTAGTAACTGCTAGGAGTTTACTTCAGAACTGAATTCCTTAGAAACCTTAGGTGATAACACAGCAATAGTATTTGTTTGGTCACTGGGTAAAACCATGCTCACTGGGTATGTGGATTTGATAGAAGTGTAATTTATGTTCCGATCTTCAAAGCTAAAGGCCTACTTGAGTTTCTTATTCTATCACTTGATCTCAAGTGATTTTATTACTGAAGTGTCTGATATATGAAAGCGATAGAGCAGTCTTAAACTTGAAGTGGAGAAATAGCATGTCAGCTTTTGAGTGATAAAGTACACTACACTGTCTTAATGTAATTCATAAATGACAACACATTGTAATAAAGTGGAAGATATCGTGGCTTTTAACAGTTTAATGAAATGTCAGTACTCATTTTTCCCTTTCCTTTTTTTTTTTTTTAGAAAGAGTGGTTGCTTGGATATTTCAGGGCTAGCACATCAATCTGAAGGGCAAACCTGCTTTATAATGTTCCTATCTTCCAAATAGTTGGAGATAGAGACAGTGTTTTATTACATTGTCCAAATGTTCCTTGGCTGTCAGAAGGATGAGGGAAAGGGCACACGGAAAATCATAGATATTCATGTATTGTATTGAACTGTTGTCTTCAGTGACATTACACTTGTAGGGTGGGGAAATTAAGTGCAGACAAGCATTGCCGTTCATAATTATCAGTAATTATTTATGAAATAATGGTAATGAATAACAATACTTGTCCACCGTGTTTAACTATTTATTGCTCACTATCCACACTTATACTAACTATAAAAATACTCATTATTTTCTTTGCCTCTGGCCTTTTTGGGAACACTCTGCTTGAGCGTCACAGGCAGGGAAATAATGATTAGCTTTCTTGTTTCTTTGAGAGAAGGTGATGTTAGCTCTGTTTGCAGATTTTAATGTTTTCACACTAGGAAGTATAGAGAAGTAATTTACCTTTTTAAGTACAGTTGTTCTCTTTACTTACAATTACTTTCACCAATTATGCTTAGGAATGACTGTAAATGCTGGTGGTATGGCAATAAATTCTAGCTTTGTACATGTCCAGGCTTTGTTTTCTGTTGAGTTTTGATAGTGCATATAAGCTTCATATGGTATTCATATGTCTAGCCTTAAAGATATTTTCTCTTGAAAATAAGTAATATTTAAGATAAGAGATCTGTTCCATACAAATTATATAGATACCTTAGTTTGTGTGTGTTTTAAGCTTGGAGTGATTATGACTTTGCCTTACAAACATGTTCTTTCTTGTGGTTAAAATTAAAAGCAGGGTTTTATGCAGTGCTTACAGAAAACGGAATTTACACAGTTATCTTCTTATGCAGAAGTGCCTGCTTGGGGCTTCTGTGTTTCCATTTTCTCAAATCCTTGGGGAGAAGTGTAGAAATACAAAGTTTGATTATGGATGAACTGTTCATTTAAGGCAAAGACAGAGCAGATGCACCTGGAGCTTCTGGATGTTACTGTCTCAGGTTAATGAAAGTCTGAATATATATTTCCACTGAAGAGAGCAGTGAGTAATGCTGTATTGTCCTCTTCAGTATATGTATCAGGATTCTAGGACTGAATATTATTACTTTTTCAAAAATTTTTAAAAAATTCTCAAAAAACCTCAGGTTTTTACATAACATAAATGAAAGCTTTTCTTTCAGAATATGGCACATTTCCATGCCACAACAAGCAGGTTGGGACAGCTGCAGAGTGCTTGTAACGGGCTCCCATGCTCACTCTAACCCAACTTRCTATGTGGTAAATTGTCCATCCTGGCATAGTAATTAAATATTCAATACTGCTTTTGTGGCATAATATTGTGTACTGTCAAAGTAAAAAATATTTTCTCATGGCATTACAGAGGCTTTGCGGCTGATCAGTCTATTGCATTTCTGGAGTTCCAGTTCTTTGCTGCCATACGTAGTCTGTCTTCAGGTTTCTGTGCAGCAAAAATATGAATCTGAAAATGAGAGTAAAAAAGAATTTTTAAATCTAGATATTTCTCTGAATTTGTGTTTACCTTTGTTTCAGGTAAATCTTGTCTCAGATTCTAAGAAGCTTATGACACTGTAATAAAGAAAATGTTACTACATGTCGATTTGTGTTTCAAAATCAGTTAGTTAGGACAGAACTTGTGTTGTGAAATGCCCAGTTTACATTCATTCTTAAGAACTAAAACTGAGAATTATAAACAGTTACCGGAATAAAAGAAAGAGTGGTTAGACTGTTTAAAAATTTGCTGGACATTGCTATTGGTTTTTCTTTTTGGCTGTACTGACTACAGTAATTATCCTCCTTCCATTTTTATTTTATAGAAGAAAAACATATTAGTGGTTTTTTTACAAAAAGAAAATTGTCTTAAATTTATTGAACCTCAATTTACATTACATCAACTTTCTTTATCATACTGTCTTGTCTCTATGATGTCATGCATCTGTTGGCTGTGTCAGAGTCGTTTTTTAATGAGGCAACAGCAGATCTGGAAAAATTTTAAATATGATTGTTTTGTCAGTACAGGTCTCCAAGTTAGCTGATGTCATGATGAAACATGGTGTGAAGAAA
The DNA here is from genome assembly GCF_030028575.1 of Malurus melanocephalus. Classification (NCBI taxonomy): domain Eukaryota; kingdom Metazoa; phylum Chordata; class Aves; order Passeriformes; family Maluridae; genus Malurus; species Malurus melanocephalus. The sequence continues at coordinate 483,048 of NW_026623533.1, forward strand.
GGAGATCGTGTGGTCATTTACATGCCCATGATTCCACAGACAGTGTACTGTATGCTGGCTTGTGCAAGAATAGGAGCCATCCATAGCCTCATTTTTGGTGGATTTGCATCTAAGGAGCTTTCAGTTCGCATTGATCATGCAAAGGTAATAACCTGTTTGGAGTAACAAACACCATTGGATTGGTTATTTTAATTAGTCAATGTCAAAACTTCTTTTTTTTTCAGAGATAGCGTTTTTCTTTATGTGGCACACAGTTTCAATTAATTTATAATACCTATTGTAGCAATATGACCAAAGTACTACATCTCTGCTGAGATTGATACTTGTATAGCAAACCCCTTGGACAAGAGCAGGAGTTTAACACACTGTTGTCTGTATAGAGTGTACTTTCTTCTAATGTTTTTCAGTGGTTTTTTTTATGAAGCACCACTGTAATACTGGCTTTTGTTCAGCATTTTCCTCAAGTGTATGAGGAAAATGCTGCCAGCCCTTAATGATTTCATTGGTTTAGCTAATATTTAGATGTATTAGATTTTCTCAGCTATGTCGTGGTTTAGGAATGGTATTCCTCAATTTATTGTTCCCACTTGAATCACACCAAACCAAACGTCGCTCACTCACTCCCCATTCTCCCTCCTCCTCTCTGTGGTGGGATGGAGAGGAGAATCGGAGGCCTAAAAGGTAAAGATCAGATTGACATAAGAGCAATGTACTAGAAACAGCAATGAAATAAATGAACAATAACAGCAACAATATTCATAACAGAGTGTACAAGGAGAGGCAAATGATTCACATGTGAGTGCTCACCATGCAGAACTGGCACTGCCCCACTATACCCTCTGGAAGGGACCCATCCCCATTCCCACCCTGTGTATAGCTTGGGGTGGTATAGAATGACCTCTGGGTCTTGGCCATGCCCCTTGTGGCCATTGCAAAAATTAACCCTGTCCTGTCTGGAACTAGAACAAGCTATAATTCTACTTCATTTAATTTCTACATGAGTCAGGGCAGCTATGGAAACAGTTGCCTTAAATAAGTGACAGCAGATTATGTAATTAATTGAGGTGAATGCTTTAAAGGCAGCAACAGAAGTGTTCAGCACAAGCTGAGCACGTTTATAAATCATTATGAAATCTATGTTAGTGGAAATGAAAATAATACTAGACTAATCTACTTAATACCTTGTGTATGCACTAGTTTCAAACCAGCTAATAATGTTTGCCCTGGAATGGTCCAATCTTTTTTTCTACTAGTGAAAAAGAGAAGGTTTTTGTCACTTTGATTAGTGACGTGAATGATTCAGACTGTCTGTGGTAGCCATTTTGGCACTGAATCATGTTAGACATATAAACCAGAACAGGATTTTGTGTAAGGGTCAAGTCCTCAGGATTCCTGAAACTTTCACTTAGATTTCTGTGTACAGAAGTTCTTTCCAGATAACTGAAGCTTCAATTTTATAAATATCTGTAAATAGAAAGTTAAATGCATTCCCCCTCCTTTCCTCGATTTTGTAATACAGATGTTAATAAAATGGCCAAAATGATTGATTGGAAGGGTGAAAAAAGACTCACAAAAGCTCTCTAGTTTTCCTTTTCTTCCCACTTCCCCATTTTTTAAACAAGCTATGAAAGTTGATGTTAACTCATAGAATTAGGGAAAAATAAACTGGAAGATAAAATCAGAAGTTTTAAAAAGGGAGGTTTCTACAATCCAAATAATCTACCATGCTTACTTTTAGAATATTTTGAAATTTTTAATTAATTAATCCCAGTGGTTTTTCCCCAGGGAACAAAGGGAGAAAACACAATAATCATAGTCCTTGCTTCATCCATTAAAAAAGAGGAATTTTAAGTGTTTACCCAAGGTCAGATAGAAACTATTTTGAAGGGTTAGCTATAGAGTTATTAGCTGCAGGTTGTGGATTAAATCCTGAGTTACATTGCCTTTTGGTTTCTTTAAAAGGCAGATCTAAGTGTTATGGATGATTTTTGGTACAGTGAAAAAGTGAGTAAAGACAGGCACATCCTCAGTCTAAGTTTCAAAGCAAGCCCTAATTTTCAACATGATAAAGCTTTCATGATAAATGAATTGCACACTACTGAGGTTATCTGTAAGTACCTGTGATAGATGGTAAAAATGCTGAATAAATAAAACAGTCACACAAAAACCTAACTTTTTATTAAGCTTTTATGTGAATTGGTTTAGATGTTGCATTACAGGGCCTGGTGTTGGTAAAATTAATTAGAAAGCGTTAAAGATGTGCACTGGAAAACTGGCTGTAAGATGCTCTTGTGGAAAAAGATCAAACTTCACATTCCATAGGAAAATCTGAGTGAAAGAAATAACTAGCACTTTCTAGTGACTATGAGGAGGTACATACACTTGGCCAAATTACTTTAATTTATCTTGAATTTTAAATAGGTCCAGGAATGCTGAAAAGTCCTGCATCTGATAATTTTTACTTGTGTCAGCTGCTGGCAGTTACAGGCATTCTGCAGTGAATTGTGATGAAGTGATACAGAGCATGAGAACCGGATTTTTTGTTATCTTTCCTTTCACCTGAGTCTGGGAATATGCAATTTGTAATATCAAAAGAATAGATAGGTTCACAGAATCATAGAACAATTGGAAGGGACCTTTTGAAGGTCATCTAGTCCAACTTCCCTGCAATGAGCAGGGGCATCTTCATTATCAGGTGTCGAACGTGAATGTGTCAAACATCACCTTGAGTATTCCCAGGGATGGAGCATCTACCTGCTCTCTGGGCAACCTGTGCCAGTGTTTCACCAGCCTCATTGTAAAAAATTTCCTCCTTATATTTAGTTTAAATCTACACTCTTTTAGTTTAAAACCTTACTTTGTCCTATTGCAGCAAGCATTGCACATGTCCAGCTTTTCATTCACCCGTGTCCCCAAGTCCTCCTTAGCAGGGCTGCTCTCAATCCCTCCATTTCCCAGAGTCCACTGATTTTTGGAGGGTTTCCCTGACACAGGTGCAGGACTTTGCTCTTGGCCCTGTTGAACCTCATTAGGTTGTTAAGGGCCTACTACTTGAGCTTGTCCRTGTTCCTCTGGATGGAATCCCATTCTTCAGGAGTGTCAGCTCCATCACTTGAGTAGTATTGGAAACTATAGAAGAATTTGTAGGAGGAGTATTTACAACAGAAGTGTTGGTTTTGTACCAATCCCTTCTATTATTGCGCCTTGCTTTATCTCATTTTTACTTCATAATGTGKTTTTTTTCTATAGCTCAGTATCTCTGTCATTTCTTCTCCAGCAGACCCTTGAACTCACCCTGTTTTTTCTTCAAAGTAGTTATATTTCTATCTAATTTTAACATACAGCACTACATGGAGCCGCAGAAGAGGTGGGAAATGGGTATATAAAAGCAGTATGGGAGCAGAGGTGCATGGAAAATGATGCCAGTAGGCAGAGAGGTAAAAAAGAGGAGTTAAAACCAGTATGGGACTTTGATTTGGACAGAGTGATCCATGATGCTTCTTYGCTTGGATAGTACATCACCTTAGCTAATTTAGTACTGGTTATTTTTAGATGTCTTTACTGCATACAAAGCATTTGATGAGCACAGGTGACTTCATTTCATGACTATAAAACTAGTGATAAGAGTCTTTCATCTTAATATTTGAGTACAACTGTGTGTCTTGTATTTATTACAGTCTAACTTCAGGGTGGCCTCCTGATAAACTTTAAGTTTAATTGCATTGTATTGTATCATATCATCTTTTATTAAATCAGTGCGTTCTGAAAAAGAAAATTGATGAATACTGAAATTTTAAAGCGCATCTGAAATCTTTATTTTGAATACATACCAATTAAGGCTCTTTCCTGAATGACAGATTTGGAGAGGAAACGCTTTATTATTGTATAAGAAAACAATTTAATCTGTGCTTTCTCTGCTGGATTTAGTACGGCCTTAACTATGGCACTGTGGTTTATGCCTACTTAATGAGATTTATGCTAATGTATACAAATAGTAAACGAGCTTGATCAAACTGAGTGGCGTATGATAAATAAACCTCTAAAACTTCAAAACAAAGGAGATTGAACTCAKCTTTTTCCAAGTAAAGTATGTTCTAACACATAGTTTTTTTGATGCTAACTTTTCTCTCCTGAAAAACAAGGAATAAAAATGTGGGTCTTTGGACCTGTCAGAATAGCTTATATGCAGATTTCTTGATTTAGGAAATCTTATATGAAAACATGTGGTTAATTTAATGACAAAGATGTGACATCCACATTTGGAAACAGAAATTAGTTTAAAAAGCCCCAGAACTATACAAATCTGATTTTAGTGGTTTTGCATCCTCAATCCTACAACCATCTCTTGAAAGACTCTATCCTTATTTTCCTCATGCACCTTATAACTTTAGCTTGTTCCCTTCCTGTATTTCTAGTTTCCTGCCATCTTTTGTTTGCCTTCTTCTTCCTTTTTCTCCTATTTTTCCTCTTCTGACTTTTATTGCAGGCTGTGAAAAAAGCCAGCAAAGTTCTACAGCTAATATTGAAATATGAAATTAAAAGCATTAGGAAGAAGGCAAAACAGTGCAGGTAACTGTTGACATCACTGCACCACTCTTCCTTAGTGGAGGAGCTAAGATGAACTTGGGTTTTTCTCTCTGTGTTTATTAATATTTGTGCAACTATTAAGAAGTTGATACTACTGATTTCTTACTCAAATTTATTTGAAAATAATAAAGCGTCAGAACTTATTAATGTTCTTCTGAGCAAAAAGCGATACTGTAGGATCTCACACAGTTGATTTATTCTAGAAAGCTGATCTAACCCCATTTCTAATTATGTAAAGATAAATTTTATACATTGAACATCATTATTTGGATAATTTCATGGAAAATGTTATTAAGTTACATATCTAAAATATATTGCAAATGTATATATTAAATAGTTTTGTTTTTTTTTTAGCCCAAACTTATTGTAACAGCAAGTTTTGGAGTAGAACCAAAAAGGAAAGTGGAATACATATCTCTTCTAGAAGGAGCACTGGCAAGGGTACAGAGCAAACCTGATAAAGTTCTTGTTTACAAACGACCTAATTTGGTGGGTGTACAGTTATAGTGCCTTTATGTTAACTTTCAGATTTTTGTGTAGTGCATGTGCCTTTACTTTTTTAGTCTATCTGTTACTATTTGTTTTCTAATTTTAAGGGTGAGCATTATATTCATAAGCTTTAAATACTAAATAGAAGTAATGCAATAGAGAGATTACAGAAAATTTAATAGTACCAGATAAAAATTTGAATAGTACATGGTTTTTGATTGAATTCTATTTGTTCCATCTGGTTTTCTTCTGACAATTTTTAAATTTTTCAATGGGTAGGGCCAAGTTCCTCTTACCAAAGGTCGTGATCTTGACTGGGAAGAAGAGCTTGCAMAAGCACAGCATTCTAAATGTGTCCCCGTTCCCTCAGACCATCCACTTTATATTCTGTATACATCTGGAACAACAGGTTTGCCCAAGGTAAAGGACTATCAGTAGTCTAAGTGTCTGTAACTAACTATTTGCAGTTCCCCTTGAAAAAATAAGTAATTGAAAAGTTTGAAAATGTTTACCAGAGCACAGTGCTATAAATGATAAGCATTTGCTAAAAATGGTTTAATCTCATTTATTCACATTTCACTACTTTAAAGGCAGTGTCTAGGAATAAACAATGTTTGTTTATCTAAATAGTAGTAATATAAAGATAAGGTGCATTTGCTTCAAATGTTTGTACAATACAAACTCTTGAGGATATCAAAATATCTTTTATTCAGTACTGTGTTTTAACATTTTTTACATAAGCATAGTATAGTCACTTAATGACAAGATTAGTTAATATGTCACTTGTGTGATAACATTTATTGCTGACTAATCCTGTTCATTATTTACATATTGGCTAATTTTCTTGTAGATAAAACATGGTGAATGAYATTAGAGATTAAATGGAACAAAGCAGGTTCTGAAGGCTTATGTTCCTGCACAATTCTCACTACACAATACCCTGAAAATAGCAGTTTAGATGAAGTGAAAATTAACAAAGGTTCTTTTTTGAAAATGTTTGCTTTTAAATGTAAATTAGTTTTAATGATCTATTTTTAAAGGATTGTATTTTAAAAGTGAACTGAATGTTTGCTTGGTACTTAAAATACTCTTTTCCAAGATGGAAGACAAGCTGAATATAATCTTCTGGCCGTAGTCTTGCCACCACTGATTCAGACAGTATCTCACATCCCTGGATACAACAGTTCTACTACTAAAAATTACTTAATGATGTTGCCTATAAAGTTCAGTATCTCTGAGTATGTAAGGGACAACAAGCATCAGTTTTGCTGAGAAAAATGTCTTCTGCTTTTATCTTCGATGTGGGCTCTTGAAAGCAAAGTATTAAAGTGTCTTAATGTTTTAAAGTATACAATTATATTGTCAAAAAGCCCAAGGTAAGATTCTTTGTTACAATAGGTATTTTCCTTGACTGAGTATCAATACAGTATCTCAGAGGTAATAGTTCTCAGAAGTTTAACTGTGTTGGCTCTGCAGAGAAAAATATAGATATGTTGAATCAATCGCCCTTACAAGAGGGAGGTTTTCAACTAGCAGGAAGCTACAAATAAGTCACTCTCAGTGAATAAAATTACTCTTTTATTCATTTAAGAAACTTAATTTAAATGGTCATCCAAGTAAAACTAGTTGGTTATGACCTTCATAAACCTTTTGTTGATCTCAGAGCAGGGGCTAAGTTAGAAGCTGAGTTGAACAAAGGCAATCTGCTGTCGGAAATTGGTGAATTGGAAAGTAAACCATTCTTTGTCTTACATGAACTCATTAAAATGGAGATTGGTATCTCTGCAGGCCTACRTTTCTTGGATGAGGCCTGAAAGTGCCTGCTTTATTCTATTAAGTACCTAAAGAGAATGTACCATGCCTAGCACAGACAACTGCATTGTAATGTCTGTGCAGTGCATGCTTTTTTGGTCCAGTGGATCTCATCTGAATTTTAGTTCAGGACACCAGAACATAGTTTACTTAATTTTTTTCTTTGAGGAATAATGTGCTAAAAGGTGATGAAATGTATATTGATCATACTAATATTGCGAAATATTTCCAAAATGTTGCTGTTAATGATTTTCCAGTTTTCAGTTTACCAGGGTGCATGATGCTATTGATAATCTCTCATTCTAATTTTCAAATCCCTCTTTTAGCTGAAGATTGGGATGGTATTCATTTAGCATTCATACGTGCACTTCAAGCTAGATAGTAAACTTTCCAAAACATCTTTAAAAAGAGGGCAGAAAGGTATGTTTCAGGGAGTAACTCACCCCAGTTGTCTTAGAGATTGTCTACTTTTCAGGTGCTTCTCTTTTCCAGAGAGGGTAGGCAATGAATTAAAAATATGCCTAGCATTTAGATGGTACAGTTTAAGTGAGGTAAATACTTAATTTCCTATTTTTTTTCTGCATATATTGACTAAATAATTGTATATCCAACTTGTATGACAGAATTTTAGCTTTATTAGTTATCTTCTGAATGTTTGTTTTATTTTATGTTTTTTTGTTTGTTTTCCAAAATTACTTCTTTAGTGGAAGTGTTAGTATGTTCTTATTGGAATAGATCCTTTTCTTAAGTGAGGAGTATTGGAGTTAGACAACTCTAATTCTATTGCTGCTGAAACATTAACATTTAATTGAAAACAGCAATACAATTGTACCCTCCAAATATGAATCTTAAATACTTAAACACTCAAATTTTCTCGTTTAGGGTGTTGTCAGACCAACAGGTGGCTATGCAGTTATGCTAAACTGGACCATGTCAGCTGTATATGGCCTCAAACCTGGTGAGGTAATTTTATTTAAATATCAATGTAAATATTTTTGGATGCCTCTTATAACTCCTAACTATAATTATGTTTATATTTAATTTTAGGTGTGGTGGGCAGCTTCTGATTTAGGCTGGGTTGTTGGTCATTCCTACATTTGCTATGGACCTCTCCTTCATGGTAATACTACAGTTTTGTATGAGGTATGATCCAGTCCTAAAAAAACCTCCTTGGAAAAGGCAGCATCTCCTCAGTACTGATGATCCAGATGATCCTATTTATGCCTGTCTATTCTTCTTGCCTTAGATGTTTAAATTGTACCTGTATCTTCAATGTTTATACTCTCCCACCTATTACAGTATTTTTAAAGGAAAATTTACTTCACCACCCTTGTGTACGTTTATGTGAAGGGTGATGGTCTGTAGCGTAAAGAATTCTGAAAAAAACAGCACTAGAAATGACAGACGGTGAAGTATACCTGTGTAATTGATTACACTACCTTTATTTTGGAATTAGGAGAGGGTGTTGTGTTTTCCATGTCTTGTGATGAAAAATACTTACTGGATCTGAGTTGGATACAGTTGAGTGTCACTGCTGGCCAAACAGCGACAAAAAAGAATAGATACAAAACACACAAAAGGTGGGCGAAAAAAACAGAGAGAAAGAAGGACTTTATTGTGGGACAAGCCTCTTTTATCCACTTTAGCAACTAGAGTATACATTTGTGTAAAACATACATTGGTTAAGAGACAGCTGTTTAATTAGTAATCAGAACATAATTGGTGAGTTTGCAAAAGCTACAGTATTAGTAATGCTTATAATTTCCAGCCACCTGCGTTCAATTCTACATTCCAATCTTCTTTTCTCAACAGTAGCCAAGGATGCGGCATTCCTCCTCCATGTAGGCTGTTAATATCCCTTTCTTTTCCCAGGCCTCAGTCACACACAATAATTGGCTGAGTTTCAGAATCAGGGCTTGTGGGGCCACTTTTTTCCCCCACAGTTGAGAGAGCTATATGGTTGGAACTAGAACTTCTAAGGAGACTTCTCTCCTTTCTAATATTCAAGGAAGCTGGACCCAAGACTCAGATGATGTTTGGGGCTTAGTCCTTTCCTTCAGGGGATGAAACTCAGTGGGGTGGAGAGGAGACTAGTCCTATTAGAGTGGCCTGCTCCAACCTGACTGCTGCTCAAAAAAGTAACCATGCTGCCTCACACTGTTATTTTTTCAGAATTTATTGTTAATTTTATCTCTAATCATGAGGGAGGAAGATAAATTATTTCTCTTTCCTACTGCTGGATTTTGTAATAGTGAGAGTTATGGCATTGGTGTTCCAGAATACTGAGCAAGGCGCAACCTGGACCATGACAGCATGTGCTCTGAAAGGCCCAAAAGCTTCTTTAACACCCTGTCACACCACCCTGTTAACAAAGTCAAACCAGTTGCAGTGTGAGCGGGTTGACAAGTAGTGCTGCATTAGTTGCAATTAGAAGAAGACCGTGTTCTTGATGAGGTGGCAAAACCATTCTTCAGATGTGCCGTGGTGTGTGTACCCCTACTGCAGATGTCATGAGCAGATGTTCAGGGGAGGGGAGAGCACTCCACAAAGCCCACTGATCATGAGCACATCAGCATCTTTAGTTCCAGGACCCACAGTCCGTGAGAAAAGTCTGAGCAAAAGTGTGCTACAACACTATACATGTCTATATGTGGGTGCCCCATTCCTGGAAGTGTTTAAGGCCAGGTTGGATGGAGCTGTGAGCAATTTGGTGTGGTGAAAGGTGTCCTTGCCCACAGCAGGAGGGTTGGAACTAGATGAATGTTTAAGGCCCCTTCCAACCCAGGCCCTTTTATGGTTCAGTATTTCTATGAAATGTGCCTGTAACCCTAGAGGACCCTTTCAGACAAAATGCAGGAACATCCCCTCTCTGCCTCAGAAGGTCCAGATGCCCACATGAATAAGTGTGCATACTCTTTTTCTGTGCATGTATTGAGTGAGGGACTGTGTTTAGAAGGTTTCTCATGTAATTAGGGTACTTGTTGCAGAGCTGTGAAAAGGTAGCATGCATCTCTGGATTGCCTGTGAGAGCTTCTCTGCCTTGAGAAACAATTTTCCAGGGGTTGTGGGCTGTGAGGGAAGTTTTGTGGAGCAACAAGCTCCATCAAAGACCACCTGCCCCATCCCAGCTCTCCTTAGATTCCACACAAAAGCCCAGTCACCATCTTAAATGCAGTGTATTAGGGACCTACCCAGTGGTGTAGTGGTACTGGTACTTCTAAGCAGGTCTTGTCCCTGCCCTGCAGTCAGCTCCTTGAGCAACAAATACCATTGAGGATGATACCTCATCTTTGAAATGTTTCTTTGAAAATGCAGTGTGTAAGATAGTGATTGTTGGTAATATGTTATCTTTTTCTCTGCCCCTAGTCATACTTGGGAACAGTCGTAAAGGGAAGGATGTGGCAGGCTGGAAACTGGTATAATTGAATTAGCCATATTTTTGGATGGAATTACTCGTGGAAGCATGTGAAGAGAGAAAAACTGAGGACAGAGAGAGAAGTGCTGGGGATCAGTTCTTTTTTAATAATTGCATAACATTTGCCAGATTGCAAGATATAAATGTCCAGCAGTATTCCTCCCATCCCACTCTATCCAATCCTCAGTCTGCAATGGATTGATGACTGTTTGCAGTGAAGGAGCAGAAAAAGTCCTCACACAAGTGCATTCATGCATGCTCCACCTATGACAAAGATATAAACTACTTATGCTAGAAAAAATAGAAACAAAATAATAAAAATATTTAAAAATAATTTTTAATCCTTTTAAAGGTTAATTCTGTTACAAAAGAATTCAATTTTCTAGGTTGTCTGGAAAAACCCCAGTGATATCCCACTGAACTTTAAGACTGGGGACCATGATTAACTTCTGGATCTTCTGAATAAGAAAGAGCAAAATCTTCATCCAGTAGCASAAATGCACATTTATAGACTGAAATATTTTGTTAGCTTGAGTATGAAATTATGATAGTCGAAATAATGTTTAAGTGCCTAATAGATGTTAATTAGATTCTTCATTCTAAAGGGGTTAATTCAGCACAACCGGAATAGTTAAGCAGAAGAGGAAAGCAGCCTAAGAAAATTGACAAGTGCTTGCAGTTAATCAAAAAGCTTGTACAGTGTTACACTGACTGCTTTTGAACACTGGTGACGTTCTAGATGACATTAAAATTGTTGCATGAATGGTCAGAAGAGAATCACTGCAATTGAGGGGTTTTCATTCTAGCAGGCTTAGAATTAGGGAAGAAGGAATCAGATGAAGTAAGGAGTCCTTCAGCATTTTCTGTTGCATAGTTGTCTTACCCTGAAGTTTTTGCTCTGTGTGAGTGCATGGGGATCAGTGTGATTGTTGTTATTGTACCTCTGCATTTCAACTATTGGTTTTAGGAAACAGAAGGAGTACCAGTCCTATTTTTTTAACAGTGAACATGAAAGAAAAATTAGAGTTAATGATGTGTTGGCCTACGTGTCTCCTTTGTGATTTTTTGCTCTTGATGTGAACATTGTTAAACAGAAATAGTACATTTCCCATTTGTTCCTTCCAAAATGCCACTAATCAAGGCTTTAGACAGTATTAATGACATAAGTGTCCTCTTTTTGAGAATTAAAAATAGGAAGAAAAGGAAGGTGTCTGTATACACACGAATAAAAATATTTGCAAAGAGAATAGTGCATAATTTTTCCTCTGCTCAGAAGACTGTATTAATAGTGAATATTCAGAAATTTTTTGTGAAACCTCCTAAACGGTTGCCTAATCATGTGTTTGGAGTACTATGTCCTGTTAGTATCAGTGTACTGTTTAATCATGGGGGAAGAACACCACATTCCTTCTGCCTGTGGACAGCTACTATTGAATGTAAACTGCGTTGACTTCAAAGCCTCACTACTTCAAGTGTTTTGTTTATTTTTTAAATTACTTAAGTGGCAACTTGTTATTTTAATAATTACAATGGAAACTATGCTTTCAGTTGTTAACACCTTTGTCAGGAATGTGTAAAAAGTGATGAATTCTTTTGAATACAAAAGCAAGAGTAATTTTTGTTTTATTTGTTTTAAATAATCTGTCTTTTGTTGTTTTTCTCCAATACATGACAAACTTAGTAAAAAATAAGTTACCTGAAGTCTCACAGTCAATTCTGGTTTGGTCTTGCTAGTGGGGTTTCAAGTTGTAAGGAACAGGGTGGCATAAAGTCTAGTTGCTACTTGTGATCCTGTGATACCAGGAAAAAGCATTGTAGTTCCAGTGTTTGGGACTTTGAACTGGAGCAAGGGTAAGGAAGATGATACCCACACTTGTCAAGAACCATGCATTAAGGACTTCATTTGAGTGGTTTAGAGAATTAAATTGTGGTTTAGAGAATTAACTATTGTCCCACACACAACAAGACATCTGTGTGCCTAGAGTCTCTCATAAAGCTCCCTGGAGTCCTGTAGTTGCAGCCAATCTGCAGGATACATAACAGCAACAGTTTTGAAAATACTCACCTTTGGAACAGTTCTTGGAGACATGAARCCTTTCTTGCTGTTTTTGTAAGCCAGTATCATCAGCTTACATACAAAAACTGTCTCTGAAGCCTGGCAGTGTTGTAATCAGTCTACCATCACTCCTGCTGACTGTGGAATGGATTCAGTAGGGCATGTCATCTCAAGTGTTTGGTGGAGGTTTGGCASCAAGGCTACCAGCAGAAGGATGAATGCCTCTGTATTCTTTTAAATCCTGACATGTCAGGATTTTGTGTATGCTTTGGCATCAGCAGGTTTTAGTGGCAATGAGTCCCATGCACAACATTTCCTACACAAAAATAATTCCCTCATAATTTTGGATTTAGCATTAGTTTAAGAACCCCTTGTTGTTAGGGGTCAGACAGAAAGGGAATTGATGCACTTTTACTCATGCATTGTTGGATATTTATTATAGCTCTTCTTCTGTGTCTCTTTCCTCAGATAATCTGTCCTGGTGGCTTCTCACTTTCTCCATACAAGACCTTTTCTATCCTATTGATGATTCTTGCTCTCTGTGAATCTTTTTTCATAATCATGTATGAAATCATAAACCATCAGCACATTTTGCCTCAGGAGTTTGTTTAGCTGTTCAACATCTCATAATTTACATGGCAAATCTAAGTGCTTCTAGAAAGATGTTGCTGTTTGTATGTTTTTTGCTTAGAGTCTCTTAGTGGTTATTAAAAGAAAATCTTTTCTATGTGAATCTTCACATCGGATAGAAGTGTCTGTTCTTTTCTCTTTTAAATTAGATGAGACAGATCACTCTCTTTCTGACTGGCCTGTTCACGTTTACTGTGCTCTAATTTCCTGTCAACCATAGATATTATTGCCAGTAACTTTTAAAATCAATTTTCATCTCCAGTATTGATGCAAATACTGAATAGCAACAAGTCTTGAACTGATGACTGCAGAAATCCAGTGGAAACATCTTATTTCCCCCAGCTGACTCAGCAGTCTGTCAGCGTAGTCTGAATTCAATTACTATGTGCTTTACTGTTTATATTGCTAACTTTTAAAAATAAAGTTAGCAATGTGGTAATAAGCCTCTTGTGGAAACTTGCAGTATTTCTTAAATTTTTTTGTGTAATAAATGAGAACTCTCTCTGGCAATTTTATTTGTAGGTTTTGGGCTCTGAAATTAATTTGCACTGTCTCAGATATGGCCTGCTTATGTGTAATAATCTGATTATTAGAAAGATGAATTAGACTGTAAACAAAACCATATGCCAAAGTGAATAGTATGGATTTTATTTATCAGTAAATATGAGGCAGAGAGAGAGACAGGAATAGAAAAAAAGAGAAGAGGAAGGGGAAAAGATAGATTAAGTGGAAAGTTAGTCACCACCCCACCCCCACTGTGGATCCAGCAGCATCCTCTTTGTCCTCTTCTGGTCTTCTCTGTGGTGGGGGTCCCACAAGATATAGAGTTCAATAGGTTTTAATACACATTCAGGTGTACATGGGAATGCCCAAGCGCCTCCCCTGTGAGGGAGTTTTGCACTGTTTTATGCAGCAGACTCTGGATCTGTTGCAAAACTTTGAATCAGGTGCAGTCCTCTGGTGGAAGGCCTGAGGAATGAGTCTGGGGCACTTTGGGAGTCTTTGATGGTTTATGACCCCATCTAAGACATGATAGCTTTCTCATGTGATTGTCCCATGGTGGCAGGTGTTCACTCTCTCTCTCTCTCTTGTATGGCCCCAAGGTTTTACCAGCACAGCCCCAAAAAACTCACCTATTCTCTCTTGGATTGATACTTTTTTCCCAGCCTGGTTTACTTCTCTGTAGACCTGAGGTAATTGGACAATAGCGCTACCTTTATCCTTGTCAGGTGGCTTAACTCACAGTCCAGATTCCCATCAGGGGGCATATTCGGCAGGATGGACTTTGGTGGTCCCAGATGAACAGTTGATCCTTTGCACGCTCTGCTACAGTGGGCAAAGTCCTTCAGTGATCTTAACAATATTTGATCCATTAACCATTTCAGTCTCACATGTTATGTCAGTTTTTGTTTATGCATTTGCTAGACTCTGATCAGACATCTGGGAAGTTTTACTACAGAATTAGTAAGAATATTTTACAGCTGTACCAGATTTTTTTTTCCTAAATGAATATCTTATTCTCTGGGTTATATTTTTTATCAACTGTCAAGTTAATTTTCTCTTCTTTCTACTGTTTGTGTTTTATTTAGTGTTCTCCTGTATCTGTTAACTCCAAACCTGAACTGCTTTAGCTTACCTGTGACATAAATATCCACCTATATATCAGAGTCCTGCATGCTTACCATGCACTCCTGCAGGTTTAACAGTTTGTGTGGAAGATGCTGTCAGACTCACGCTGAAAGTTTGAGGCACAGGCATCTCTGTGATGTAGCTCAGGCAGGGATCAGGTGTGAAATGGGACCTGAGAGGGAGTGGGTGTGCTCAGGGCCAGACATAGCCCTTTTACGGACTCGGGACTTTTCCATTTGGTTAAAAGTGACAGCCTACTTTATTACTGGTAGACTAACCAATTTCAGCTTGCTTCACAGCTAGGTGTTTTGGTATCCAGGATGATTGATGCTTGCTCAATTACATAATTATTTGAAGGGCAACTCGTGGAAATTTGGCATTTTTCTGAGTCTGAGACAATTTTTTTTAGCATTAGTGATGTGAGTTTGAACTCTTAACCAGGTGCCTACAGATCTGCAGGTATAGTGAGCATTACMGGGAGAGGATGTCAACTTGAACAAATAGGTTCATGAAAAAACATGAAAGTTGTGATGAAGAAGTCCGCTAGGGTGATCCTTCAAGACAGTCTGGCAAAAGAGTTTTCTTTGGGTACTCTGTGATATCTGACAGAAAAAAGAACATAACACTTTTTCAGCAAATGTAATTTTGCATTTTTTTTTTGTAATTGAGGATAAGCTAATTGTAAAAAGAAGGGTTTGGACATTGATTATACTATTCTTCTACTTGGGCCGAGAATATTTTTTTTCATTTGTTTTCTCTACTTTTGTTTCTCACTGCCTGCTTCTTCCTTTCAAAAAAAAAAAAAAGACTTATAAGGTGTGCATTCTATTTTTTCTTCTTTTTAAAAATCTCTTATGGTGTTCCTCTTTTTGAGCACATCTCTCACCAGCAGCAGTATCTCACTGTAGGACAGCAAAACCAATGGTATGTATCTAGCCTTGGCTGTTCTGTGTTCTTTGCGTAAGGGTTCATCAGTTCTCTTGCCAATGTTCAGGCCCAGCTGGATGCAGAGCAAGCCTGGGGAATAGAGGAGCATGGAGGGCAGGTGGGAGGGAGGGAAAGGGATGAATTTCTGTGAGCCTTCATTGCAGTCAGCATGCTGCTTATCGTATTGGGATTGGGCAACTAACTTGATTAGTATGTGTTTTCATAAAGGCACTTACTATGTTATTTCATTATCAGAATAAGAATATTGAATTTTGTAAATTCTGTCAAGGTATTTAAATGCCTCTGTTCCTTTTGTTTCTTGGTAAAATGAAAAGTATTAATTAGAGTTTTGTATGCTATATTTTGTCCACTGGGCCTATGAATCTGTTCAAATTTGCATTTGCACAAGGATGGTGAATGAATTTGTGACTGGTGAAGTGCAGAAAAGATGATGACATTTCAGTAGAAAAACTTTTTACATGTTTGTGGTTTCTTTATAAGGTACTAACGAAGCCATTTTTGCGGTGGGAAGTGTGTGTCTCAGCTTGTGTGCTCTATCAAAGATCATCTTCTGAGTGTGGCCTTTCTAATGGAAATGTTACAGTGATACCTGTAGAGCTAAAACTCATTCTATATTAACCTCTCAATTTCAGAACATGCACTGTGGTAATTACATATAGTAGCATTGTGAATGTATGAATCTATGCTGACTGCTTCTTAGATTTTCAACACCACAGAAAAGTATTCTCGATTGTTTTTTATTAGGATTACTTACCATTGAACAGTTTGTCATAAATGGTTACTTCTTGTGGGGAGCCTTTCTGGGGCTTGGCTGCGGGATAAGGGACCTGTGAATATTCTGGAACTGTCTGACCTTGGAGGCAGCAGTTGGCTGCCATTGGCCACGAGCGGCAGCTGCAGTTGACAGTTACAGGAGGCCGTTGTCCCGTGGACCCCCGTGACGGCTAGACCCGTGCAATGAACCTAATGATATAAGGGAGTCAGCTCGAGAGACTTGTAACAGCAGAGTTCGCCATAAAAGGCATTATGTAACGTTAGTAAACGTTAGTTACTGTTAGTATCGTTAGGGAACGTTAAAGTAAACGTTGATTACCGTTGGAAAGCATGGGCATAAAAGCCGTGGTTGCGTGTGGAATAAACGAGACTTGCAAGGTCATTCTGTGGTCGTGCATTTCTCCCGACGCTTGACAAATGGTGACTCCGACAACTTCTGTTTACAATTCTCTTGGCTATGCCCCTCAACTCAAGACAATATGTCATTTTAAATGAAAACAAACAACCTCAAACCAGACCACAATCTGGTAGCACACTAAAATAGAAAAGGGGCCCTTCAGCATCTCTCCAGGCTTCATGTAGGGTAGCATGAAGGTTCCAAGAGGCCAGTTGTAAGCAGCTAAGTGGAAATTTTTCAAGAACTGAGAAAAAATAGTAGGTAAGAAAAACAATGCCTTTGCATGGGGTATAGCTGCAGTACCACTGTGTCCAGAGACTCCTTGTTCAGAGGGTGTGTAGGTGTTTTCCATACTGCTTCTCAAGGTACATGACTCCCTCTGCTGCCAGTGCAGCAACAGCTCTTTGTATCTTTTCATTTGCATATCCATTTGTCCTGGTTTTCTAAGTAGTAACTAGTATATGGAGCCCAAAGCTTGTGAATTTATTTCTACAAGTGAATACACTCACAGAATAATTATTTTTAACAAAGCCTCCTTTTAAGTCTTACTTGAAATTGCTTCTGTTGCTGTGCTACTACTACTGTTACATGTTCAAATGTTGAACTGTCAAGGAATTATCAGGTATTTTTATCCTGTGACATTTTAAATTATTCTCTCCATAGGGGAAGCCTGTGGGAACACCAGATGCTGGTGCCTATTTCCGTGTGCTAGCAGAGCATGAAGTAGCTGCCCTCTTTACTTCACCAACTGCAATTAGAGCAATCCGTCAGCAGGACCCTGAGGCAGCCTTGGGAAAGCAGTACTCTCTGAAAAGGTGAGCTAAGGATACACTGGAAGCAGTTTTGTCCAGAAACAGGCTGGGTGAACTAAGAATAACGGAGTGTCTGGGGTTTTGTCCACCTCTGTAGAGTGCCATTTTAAGCCATTCTTGAAAATTTAGATGTACACATATTTGCTTATAAATTTATATTGATACTTTTGAGGAGATGAAAGCTGTTAAGGTGTCTATGACTAATGTTAAAAGCTTTTCCTGAGTTAGGATTCCTCTCCCATCTTCAACCAACTTTACTCCCCTGTGCTTATATACAGTCTTGGATTACGTCATCCTGTACTGTTTTCGTGCACGACCTCTCGTTTTGTTGAGTGCACAGGATCTTTAGTGTTTGTATAATCAGCAGCTAGTCAATGTTTTGGTTGCTCCCCCAAAACTTTGTTACTGTTTATGTGTCCAAAGAGTTATTTGCTATCTTGTAATGATTGTAAGGTGTTTATCACTATATTATCAACATGCTTCGAAGTCCTGACTGAGTTCATCTTCACAAATCCCCTGTGAGATGAGAGAGTGATATTATCTGTATTTTGCAGATGGGAAGCTGAGGCACAGAAATATTAAGGTCAAAGTCTTCTGTTAAACATTCTAAAAACGAAAAATATGTGGGTTTGGACTGCATCTAATCTTGAAGTTGAATAATTTGCTCAGCATTAAACAAGGACTCTGTCAGACTGTATATGCAGTGTTCAGTCGTAAGAACATCTATAACCACCCTTGTTCAAAGAGAAGAGGAAGATGCAAAGCCATGTTTCTTCATTAGATACATTCTTAATTGCTTAGGAAAGTTTATTATTAGTAAACTGGATTTACTCCTGAGCCGAATTTATTCTCATTCATGACAAGTTTATCATTATTTTCTTCCATCTGTTTTAAGTGCTATCATCAATCCTTACTCCTCCTTGAAATAAGAAACAAGCTCATTTGAGACACTAATGCACTGTTGTCCTATGACATTTATTGATAAGAAAGTGATTTGGATGCTAGAAAATTTAATTGCTGTTCCTTGGTATTTCATAGGCAATTACTTTGTCTTTAGAGTATTTGTTTAATGGGAAATCTGCTAGCCTGCTTCGTAAGTTGTCACATTTTCTGGCCAAGTGAGAATTCCAGATAAGATTCTCCTTGCAGTATCCGTTGCCACAGATGTAAAGAGGTATTCCATCATTCCTACTCGGTGCATATCAAACAAGCTTCTCTGCTTATCTTCAGCTTTAGTTTGTCTCATAATTCACTCAGCTTTGGACCATGTCATTCACTGGGATGTGATGTCTCTTTACTTAACCCTCTAATGCAGTATTTAGTATCTAGTAGGTGCAGTTGTTAAAGTATCAGGTGATTAAAATTTCCATTCTAGGAAAATACTTGTGTTTGGGTGTTACTTGGATGGACTTTTCTGTTCAAGGTCAAATGAATTCTGGGTGATTCAGCTGGAAAGTATTCTCAAATTCATTCGCTTGACCTATGATGCTTTCTTCTCTGTTACATGATGAAGAATCTTTGAAATGTCTTTCTGTTCTATGCACTAAAATGGATCCTTACTTTAGAGACTCCACATCCAGGAATGCGGTCCTGAAAAAGGTTTCCACCATGGCACACATTACTTCTGAAAAATTCTGTTAAAAAAATGATAAAGGTCAATGTCACTTTAAAAAAGTCATGTTTAAAAAAACAGTTACTGGTAAGGAGAAGAGGTGGTAGGCAATGCCCACTTTCATATGTAAAGTGGTATTTGATTTATAGCAGTAAATAGAATTATAAACAAACTTGTGTTCTTTTGAAATGACATAAGTTAGATAAATCTATGTTAAGAACTGGTGTTTCTGGCATCACTGGCCTTTGCACAAAATTATATATGAGTTTTCCAAAGGTTCTAGCGTGTATGCTTTAAATTCCTTGAGGCTATTGGAATAAAATCTTGGAACTTGTTCGCTTTTGACACAAAATGTCAACTATATCTTAAACAAAGGTCATGCTTAATAGTAAAAGAGGTGTTTAGTTTTTAATACTGTAGGTCAAACGCCTGGTTCAACCACGTATTTGTAGAGATCTAAAGAAACAGCTTTTGATAACATTCATTCCTGCTGAACATTGCTGCCCGTTGTGCTCAAAAAGCAAGTAACATCCAAATTCCATGAGCTTCCTCTACCTAGGCATATTCTGCTCAACTCCTTGAATCCATTCTCCTCTCCATAAGGTAGCTCCTTCAAGGAGTTGAGTGAAGCTCAAATTATTACCTATGTGAACATTTAAGCTTTTGGGAAGTAGTTTGGACATGTGGTTTCTTTTGTGCTTAGAGTGACACCAACATGAGGGGCTGTATTGAGCAATTTATATTGCTTCAGGAGCATTGCATTGTGTATTGCATTAGGAACATTGATCTGTCCTCTATACAAGGTGATGTTTGAAGTCCATTCTGCTGCTCTTGTATAGGGGCTAAAAGCTTAATTGTGGTGAATTTCATGTTACAAATATAGGTTTTCAGAACAGCTGAGGACATTTAACAGAAAGAATTTAAGACTTTAATTCCCAATTAGCTGCATTGCAAGGATAGATGATTGCAATAACAGGTGGACTGACATGCTTTAAAGTTTTAAGTGGTTGTTAAAAAATTGTTCAGTGGGATGTTTCTTGACCATTGCCATCCCTTCTTTTACTATACTGATTGAGAGGAGAAAATAATTCTATAATTCTTATGCTTTGTTAGACTTATGGCAGTTTGTTCTGATGCTTTTTTTGATCATTTTGTGCTGTAAGTTTGCCAAAGAGCTAATTTTTCTTCTCACAACGTAAATTTGATCTTGAGCCTGCAGATTATTAAATCTGATTTTAAAAGCTGGCAATTCAAAAGAGGGGTTTTGCTTTTGGCGCAGGGGATAACAAGTTACTTTTACTTAAGTCTTGTAATTTCTTGGTGTTTTAATAGCCCTATTTTAAAACAAAGACACTTTAATAGAATTTTTCAATGATGTATAAGGCTAATGAATTCATGAATTTAATTTTTAAATCATAGCTGCAATGTTGTTTTTAGCATGCCTAAAGATGGAATTTGGCATATAATGTAAATTGAACAGTGCTTACCAGCAGTGCCCTGCATGTGGACATGAGTCTTAAAAAGTCTCACAAAATATGTATTTGTGGTTAATACTTAAATAGTATTTTGTTTTCTTCTATCATAAACTGTAATCTGTGCTGCAGCTTCTAGTTAGCTATTGACTGTAATTGTCAGCAGTGGCTTGTGCTTTACAATTAAAAGCACTCAAGTGCAGTATACTGATTGGGGTCACGCTCATTACAGTCAGTATCTTCCAGTGTGCTCAGAAAGCAGTTTACCAAAATAATGTTGAATATTTATGAGTGCAGAAAACAAAGCCTATTTAATGTGGAAACTGCTTATACATTTTATCCCTTGCATTCTATTCTAAGAAAAAACACACTCCAAGCCCTCTTGGAGTGTCAGAAAGGAACCTTGGCTGAAACACTGTTCTGAAATTTAGGAAGTTGAATTCTTTCATCCACATGTTCAAGTTCAATGTGGTAATATTTTTCAAGATTTTCTGACTTTCATAAGTTAACTTGCAACTAGATGTAGAGTAAATTGACTTACCTATAACAGACTGTTCTTATGGCTACTTCTGTGATTGTTGACAGGTAAGAGCATTCTCAGGTTCTTATATCTAGCTGGTACGGGGTTGCCTATACTGGTGATTGGTCCCAATCTTTTGCCTATGGATGTTTTTTTTCCCTCTAACTATGGATCTGTAAATGAATGTAAAAGACAATAAACTCATATAATTTTTTTATATGTAGGCCAAACATCACTATAAAAACCCTTTAATTTTAGGGCATTTGGCTTGTTACACATAAGGTGTTGGATCCTATGTTTTACTTACCTTCTCTCCAGATGTCGCTCTACTCTCTACGTTCCCCTGCCTTGCATCTGCACAAGTAGGTCACTAGTCCTTATCCTGTGAGATGCAGCCTTTTATGCTGTCAGATTGTGCCTGCCCTCTGGAAGGGAATGTAGTGTGAATATCCAAAGCATGCTCTTCGGCTTGGGCCGCCTTGTTACAGTGTATCTGTGTTCTGCATATGCAAGGTCAACCTGTAGGTTCCCTCTTAGAGATATTATGAGTTTTGTGGTCAGACAGGCTGATCTGTGCATTTCAGTTTCTCATTTCTGACTCCATTGGGTTACTTTATCTGACTTCTCTCATCATTTCCTAATTTGCTTTTTGGATTTAATTTCCATTTCATGGGAAGATGAAACTCGTAGTCTTTCTAAATGACAACCCTCTGAAATGAAATTTGTGTCATGCCTAGCATATGTAAGAATTCTCTCCTTTTGTGGCCATGGGTCTACAGGTCTCCTTTTGAAGGACAAGAGTGAAGTCCTTTGTTCACAAGTTGTCTTCATTGAAAGTGGACTGAGAAAAGACTTGAAGTGAAACAAAATGTCGCTGAAATTCATCTGGCTGTGGAAGATTGTGCTGCAATGCTAACTAGGATATCTACCTAGTCACTGTGTACATAGCATTTAACTATTTTTTACTTTGACTGACAGTTGCTTGTCTCTGGTCTTCCAAGGCCTTTTTGCATTCAGCGAATAGTTTCTTATACATGGTGAAGTATTAAGTAGCTTAAATTAACACTGCAGATATTCTAACTCTTACTTAGTAGGAAAGAACATACAAAAAGTAAAGGCCTCTTTTATCTTTTCCCTTGATCTGGGACAGTGGCCAGATATATTTATGGTATTTATTATCTTGTTTTCTTTTTCCTTTCCATATCCAGATCAAGATACAGACTTATTTATTTTTATTTAAAGGTTCAGAACACTATTTGTAGCTGGTGAACACTGTGATGTGGACACACTAGAATGGTCAAAAAGAGTCTTCAAGGTACCTATCTTGGACCACTGGTGGCAAACTGGTGAGTGGTTTAAAATATCCTTCGTAAAATACAGTGAGGAGAGATTTTCAGAGTTGTTTCTTGAGTCTGAAGGTAAAACTGTTTTCTCTTTCCATGAACATTTAAATAAATGTAAAAAAAATTCAGGAGAAGTGTGTTTTGGAAGTRGTCTGAAAAGTGGCTTCAGGATATATTTAGAGCATCATGACATTTGTAAAAGCTATACAGAAGAAAAAAAGTGTTTTCTGGTATCAGTGCTTAAAAAAAGTTGACATCAGTATTTTTCCAGATGTGTGTTTATGTTGTGCATGTGTGACTGTTTTTTTGCCAGAAAGTTTGCTATTTAAGACTTAAACCTATATTTTTTTGTAGATATAATTTGGGTAATTAAAAATGAACAATCTTCAGCATAGAGTAGACTCTTTGTTCATTAATACTCTTCTGTATGGATACCATCCAACTTCTCTTGAGCTTAAGGAAGTGATCCTCGCATAACAGCCAGCTGTCCTGAAATCCTCTTCTCTGTATCCTATGAGATTCTTCTAAGCATATGGCTCCTTGATTATCTTTGTCATCAAGATACTGCATGAATTTGGATTTGTGTTGTCCTTCCAGAAGATTCCAGGGTGATTAAAATCCCCCATCAGAATGAAGGACTGTGAATGTGAGACTTGTTCTATTTGCTTGAAGAAGGCTTCATCTACTGGCCTCACTTTGGTCAGGTCTTCAGCAGATACCCACTGCAACAGCAGCAGCAAAAATGTTCATCTGTCTCCTGCTGGTCTTTGTCCAGAAGTTGTCAACTGGCTCCTAATCTGAGCTATGACAAGGGGAGCCCCCTCCCTTGAGGTGCAGCACCATCCACCATGCCTCCCAGTTCTTAATAGAATTCAAGCTAATAAACTACGTCTGTATTTAAAGTAGAGAATGGTCAGGTCTAGTAAGTGAGATGAAACAATGTTTCTCCCCATATTGTCATTTATTCTTGGACTTTCTTTGACATTAATATGCTCAAATGCTTGGGGAGAAGAAGTATGTTCTCCTTTTAAAAGGCTCCACTTGTCCGGGAGCACAGCAGCCATGGCTACAGGTAAAAGCAGCCTTCTCTTCTGCTGTTCACCCATCTCTTCTTTAGCAGAACAAAAAATATATCCAATTAACTGTGAAAAAACAAGCAATTCTATCACATTTATTCATGTCTGTCACTTGTCAAAATCTTGAAAGTGGATTTCTATGCTGCAAAAGTCTTTTCAACCAAACCAAAACAGTATTGGATTGCAGTACATGAGGTTAAAGGTGTGTACTGAATGTGAAATATTTTTCTGAGTAGATAGCTGGCTGTTTACTTCATTAGAAATATGCTAGGTTACTGACTGATGGCAGAATAGAGGACCCACAGATTCAGAAATAACAGTTTTCTGAGCTGTCTCCAAAAAAAAAAAAAAAAGACATACTAAAAGCACAAAATAAAAACCTCCAATCACTTTTTTTCAGGAGGAAGTTGATATTATTTGCTGTATTATGTAGAACTAATACATTTTTAAATATGTTTTTTTATAACAAAATGAAGTATCTTTTTTGCCACTTATTGCAGATGAAGTTATAAATTGTTGGTTTGTTATACTCAGATTGAAAGTCTCTGACTTACTCCTACATATGAAGATGCTTCTGACATTTGCTAGTCTGACAAATTGGTACTTATTCCCTAAGCTGATATTTTTCTGCTTTCTTCCAAAACAAGAGCATTACAGAACTGTGAGAAATGCTGGCATCTTAATTTTGCCTGAGTACTGTAGATGTTACTTATGCAGTTATGTCTGAGTTGGCTCTTTCAACTGAGGCTAAAGCAGAAGATGGAGGAGGAGGATAAGTATCTGGATAAGTAGTGTTTCTTGTATAATGGGGTAATTTCTATTCCTTTGTTAATGACTGAGGAAAGGAAGGAAAATATGACCTTTGTAGAGATGAGAAGTGACTGAGTCTCATTTGGAGATAGAAATGAGTATCAGTTAAGGGAAACAGAAGGCTGACAAAAGTATTATAAAATAGGGGTGTGAATCACGTCCTTCTTCAGGTTTAGTAAGATGTCTTCAAAGCTCTTGGCCCCTTTGCCATATATTAGAAATAATATTTATAGAAATAAATTAGTATGGACAAAGAAACGTGAATTTCTTTCATTTGTCCTTGAAAGATTTATGGAGTATGTGAAATCACTGTGAGTTGAAACAGTACTTTGAAACAGAAGAAAACTTTCATCAAGGGACTTCAAAGCAGATACGCCTGGAAAAGCTGATTGCTTAAAACTGATTTGTGTCAGTACACCTTCAACAATACACTCATTTTAAATGTAAATGTTTGTGTTACAAGTATAGTAAGCTCATCTTACAAAGTGTGAAAAATAAGTCACAGGATCAATGAGTGGCAAGTAGGATTTGAGGCAATAAGGATTGGGAAGAACTTGCTGTTTTCTTTGGAGATATCAAAAGGGATGAAAGATTGTTATTTTCCAATCCTGTGCTCAGCTGTACCTGGAGAGAGGAGAGTTTTGTTGGGGTTTGTGCAAGTGTTTAGTTATTGCTTATTTTTCAAATTGACACTTAGCACTTAAATAGCAATTTTCATCTTTAAAGTAGTTGCGCAAACACAAGCAATTAGTACTTTTAACATTCCTGTGAAGTAAGCACAGTTATTCCAGTCTTGCAGACATTAAATAAAGACAAGTATTTTACCCCAAGCTATTCAGGAAGGCTTAAATTAATTTTCAAAAAACAGATTTTTCTTTTATTTCTTWTTCTTTTTTTTTCTTTTTTTCTTTTTTCTTTTTCTTTTTTTTTTCCTGAGAGATGAATTTTTTTGTCTAATTTACAAAAGTTTTGTGATATTTTTTCTGAATTGCAAGAGGAATGCATATCCTGAGCATTGCTTTCTCTCTCTCTCTCTGTGTAGTTATGTTTTAAGTAAATGATACAGTTACTCTGTTTCAGCATTCCAGGTAACTAAATTACAAGGAGCCTTGCCAAATCTATTTGAAGTAACCTTAACAGTGTTTGGGTTGTACCTGCTGTGCCACATCACTCATCCTGAGCAAGGGGACTCAATACACAAAGAAATGTGAGTTTGGCTTATCTTGGTTTTGAAGCTAGCTTTGAGTTCTGGGAAAAAAAAAAAAAAAAACAAAAAAAAAAAACAAAAAACAAAAAAAACCAGCCAGGAGGTTGTGGTGAGCTGTGGAAGCAGAAGGCTCTGAAAGTTTGTGTTAAACATCTTCAGCTGCTTTCATGTTAGCTAAAAGACTTGACATTTTGAAAAAAATGGTAAGTCAGATTTCCATTTCATCATAATAAATATGGGATATAAATAATTTTTTACTCTTGATATTTTTAAATTAAAACATGTTGAGACTCTGAGGGTGTATAGGAATATTCAGATGAAACAGAACTGAAGCTGAAAATTCAGTGATAAAATTTAACTTGCAAAAAATCTCAGTCAAGAGACATGTTTCCATAGAACTTCTTTTTGTTGAGTACTATGGAAATCAAAGTTACAGTGTATGCATGTGTAGTAGGTTCAAATTGAAGTTATTTACTATTTCCTGAGTATCAGCTCACTAGCAGGAAAAACTATGAAACAATTGTGTACATTTTCTGTTTTAATGGAAATAGGCTGCCTTATCCAGTAAGGAATAGGTGTGTGCAGCAGGCATTAGGACAAAAATCAAATAGTGCTTGATACATTATGGCTGCTGAAAAATAAATTTATAATATGTGCACATTCTATGGGATGTTCAGAGACAGTATGATAAAATTTTCTGGTAGGAATTCTCCAAGTTCTGTAATACAATTGATAATGTACTCTATCCCTTTCAATTTTTTTTTTTTTTAATCTGTGTCTTACCTCTAAAAGATGCAAAGACTATGTTGGTAATATTTTAATTAGCACATACTGTTATTACGTAACTAAACACAGTGGTTTAATAATGGTTTTACAGATCTTTTATGAGGACTATATAAACAAAACAAGTGTATCATTGAATTCGATGTGAAAATATGAATCATGGGTAAGTGTACTCATGGGAATATATTTCAGTGGACTACTTCTTGGCACAATCATGTATGTAAATACACAAACATGTATTAATGTAGTCTCCAAGCAGCATGACTTGGTCCCCATACTTCAGTTTCCATTGTGTCTTGGCAACATTGGGCAGAATCTTCTTCATATTAGTATCTGGAAAGATGGATTTTGCAACTAAATTCTGTTAGCTAGCCTTTCCAGGTATACACTAAAGAATGGTTCCTTAGGTGAATTACCTTATCAGGCTAGACCTCCGTCTCCTGTTTGTCTACCGGATTCTACATTTTGTTCTTCAGTCATCTTTCGCTTTGCTGCATTCAAAACTGCAGATCAGTCCAGTGATTTTGTTTAATGTCATGAAATTTGCAGATCCAAAGGCAACAGGAAAGGTAAACTAAAGAAAGGATGGTGGTTAATTTGTACCAAGGAGTCAATTCTTGACATTTTGTTTGGAGTACCAGAAATTTAGTTCTGGAGTTGCAGGGACCAGGAATCAGGTTGAAATGAAAGAGATTAAACAAATTTCTTCTAAAGTCCAGGCAAGCAATTTAGCTTATCAGGTGCCTCGGTGTAGATGCAGTTCATGCTTTTTAAAGACATGTGCATCCTGTCAAGACTAGCATCATGTGTTTTTAGTGAAAGATGATAAGCTGAAGACAATTCTACGGAAGTAGGAATTACTCAGTAGAAACTTCTGCAGCCCTGACTTGCTGAGTCCCCTAAGCATTATTTGCTGGATAACTGAATTTATAAGAGGCATTAATGACATTTGGCATGTCTTCACCTGGAGGCTTGCATTCTGTCCTTTAAGGGTATAAATAATACAGATTGTTTCAGCTATTGTTTGTTCAGTAATCACATGTGGACTGTATATCATAAGTAACAGTAGCCCATCATTCTTTCAATGTCATCTTAGGACACCCAATTAAAATAGGCTTTTGGTTGCCCTTATTAAAGGAGAGAGAGGAAAAAGGTTTTTTTATTGGCCACGGGCATTGCCAAGGCAGACTGGCTTTTCAGTTCTGCGTGGTTTTATCATTCTTGGACATCAAAGATCTGTCTGGATTATATACATAGTCACTAGGATGTTTTTGGTTTCAGTGAATCATTACAACTTCATAAGTTTACTGTGGCATTCAATGCTGTTTACTGTCTTGTACTTTTCACAAAGTGTGTTTTCTCCAAAAACGTTTCTCATTTGAGGGTTATTTCAGATGTACTTTTCACATGGCTTTAAGTTGTCCCATACATTTTGGGAAATGTGCATCAATGGTGGGCAGGGAGAGTTGAGGCTCGAAAAAAACAGGTATCTTTTTTATTTTTATTCATGGAATTTATTTCAATTTGAACATGGTTAAGTCAGTAGATGCACTAGATTCTTCTGGTAGAAAAGTAAAAGCATTCATCTCTGTACTTCATATTTCTGTGAAGGTTCTCTTTTCCTCATGGCAATACTCTGTTTTTACCCCACTGGTCAGCCCTTCCTCTGTGTTGATACAAATGCATTATCAGCTGTGCCACTTCTAGTCTGCCTGATTTGTGCTGACATTTTCTAATTAGAACTGATAGAAAGTGTAAAGCTTTTCTGTTCCCATTTGACTTCAGTTTCTCAGTGCTTATTAATCTTAATCTTTTCTGATTGTCTTTCCACATGCAGTGAGGGACATACATTAATATGGATGAAGTTTAAATGTTTTTCTTCTTAAAATTTCATTGCTATGATTTATATAATTGAAAATAAAATAACTATAAAGCAGTCTTAAGTTATGGAGTTGAGCCATGAGTAATATTTAGTGTGCACTGAATAGGCAAATGAAGAAGAAGATGAGGGGACACGTTTAGGAATGGATGTGTTAAAATAGTGCAGTCTCAGCTCTCTGAAGGAGATGAGTTGTGACAGCACCTCCAGTTTGTATCAGTGTGAAGATATTGCAGGTTGTTGATCTCTTTCTTGTCACGTGGCAACTTCTTTTTTATGTTTCAGAGAATAAAGTCCTCATTAATGTAAAGTAGATGATTTCAGAGCTAAAGCTAAGTTCCATGGATCTAGTGCATGGAAGGGATGAACCTTTGCAGTATTGAGAGCTGCTCAGTGAGCTCAGCACTCAGCTGAGTACTTCTAAGATATTAGACTCTAATAAAGATTCTTGCCTTGCCCAGCAGAAATTTTACTTGTCTTTTCCATCTTGGCAGTATTACTATACATACAATATATTAAGATTCCTCAAAACAATTTAACAGTAAACACTTAGCACTGAGATGTGTAATTACTTTTTATCTTCTCTGTTTATTTCTTAGTATATAATCATGTATCAGTTATGATGTCACAGTAGGATGAAAATAAATCAAAATTTATTTTGTCTGAAAATAGAATTTGATGCATTGCTTAACAATGCATCTTTAAACATGTAATCTGACATTTTCCAAATACAACCAAAAAGCTTTCTCTTCTTCTTTAATCTTGGCTGTCATTTTGTTATAGGCGACTTATAAGATGTACATTATAATAGATCACTTAGAGGCAAAGGACTCTGGTGTACTTACAAAATGAATGCATAAACTGCTAGTGCTTTATTAATGGCTTACCAGTCAGTGATAACTAATTATTTGCTCCTTTGGTTTTAATATTTGTTGCGGCCCACAAACCTTTAACTAAACTAATTGGACCTTTCTTACAAAATGTATATTTTGTACATTTATTCTGGAGATTTCATTTGAGTAGGCTTTGAAATCTTCAGAGACTTATGTATATGTATGATACCAAACCTTACAGTTAGTATGTACATTCGGYGGTTGGATAATTCTGAAAGTGAGCCTTGGGTGAATTTTAATGGTTTTGGGAGTTGATTTTGTTTTCAAGTAAGTGAATTGAATACCAGAATAGAAGTGTCATGTGAGAAGTATTTGGCCTTCACGAGGGTACGATGTATTCATGGCAATAGATGCATTGTGACTTAAGAGTGCTTTAAAGCTTTTAGAAAATACTAAAACAATTGCTGATTTCTCTTCTGATCTTCAATTCTAAGAATAAGCATGGAAATTCTGGTACTTTCAGAAAATACATAACTTTAAAAACAAAAAATGGATTTCTGCTTTGAGAAATGGACTTAAAGTTTTCAAGTACCTATAACTTATTTCATCTTTTTTTCTCATACATCCATACATTTGCAAGAAATGGGGGAAACATCCTACTTCTGAATGGCTGTATACAGCTGTTGATGTACATGTATTATTATGGCTCCACAGTCAGGTTAAGCCCAACATGACAATTCCTCGATTGTGCAAGCAAGCTTGAAGCTATAATTCTCAGTTCTGTATATGTGGGAATATGGGAAGGCTTGCCCAATTATTTAAATATGAATATGCTTTAATTAATTCAACACTGAATATAATGCAGTATTTCTTTTTAAACGTTGAAAACAGTGTCCTAGCTGGGGTGGGAATCATTCTTTGATACCACTGAAGGTTAAGATCTAATACAAAGTTAAACCAATAGAGTAACTACATAGATGAACTTTCATTCAATGAACTTTCAATGAAGAAAGCTCTTCATTGCTAGAGCTCTGTTTGAGATAAATGGCATGCCTTATGAAAGCACTGGAATGTGTACCTCTGTTGTACTTGGCATTTAAAATGTAAAGTGATACCCTAAGCCATGAATTAGATTAAATGGACAATTTGATTGGGAGGAAGAAATACTTGGGATACTATTCCTGTTTTAAATGAATCATACTTAGATAAAATGCTCAGCAGTGGTGGTGAATAAGTGGGTATGTGATTTGTGAATGAATGGTCTACGTTTCTGTAAGAGCAAATCACCAATGAAAGAGGAAGTGGAGCATCCTTCATCTCTGGCACTGCCTTTGCCCCCCTGCTTCTAGGCCAGTCCCATCATGCTGAGTAGGAAACAGTATCAGAGCATTGATTTAAACTAAAATAAAACTGTTCTGGCTGAAAGACTAGTAATACTTTCTTGTAAAAATATGAATTAGTTAAATCCAACTCCTTGCATAAATGTGGGGAAAAAGAAAGATGGGCGTATATAGCCAAGGTGTGGAGTGATAATGAGATCATATTTTTTTAGCAGTTGTCTTTACTGATACACAATTGAATTAGCTTAAGTCAACTGCGCAATGTCCAGTTGTGCATATTAATTACAAAATCATCCTTCTTCATATAATGGGTAATGAAAATGAATATGGGTGTCACATTGTTGTCCATTCTACTGTTGTCTGGACTGTTTTTCAGTAAGCTTTTTCTGTGCTGCCTTTACTGTATGGCCCTGTTGTTGCTTGACCACTTTTGCTGCTATTGTACCATAAAGAATGTAGAGAATGAGGTGAGCTTCTAGCWCAAATATTGAACAGCAAATACTACTAACTAGAAAAAATGTCAAATTTTTGTGCAATGTACTGGTCATATTGTGCAGCTACATCTGTACTGAGGAGTGTGTTTAATTAAGGGATCTTTCTGGTTTCCTTGGTGACTTTTAAAAAAAATTATTGCCTCATTTTCTATTTGTATCTCTTTTCCATGTCTTCTGAGTGAAGTTTTTACTTTACAGTTTCTGAGTAGAGAAATTAGGCCATTAATAGATTTTTTTAGGTTCTGTGTACAATTTAACCAAGTCCAAGAGGTTGAATTTAATTTTATTTGGGTGGAAGAATAGGTGAAAAATGCTGTTGTTTTTCCATGAGGCTTACAGGTAACTTCTAGAGGTTTTACATTCTATTTTGTAGAGTGCTAGTGGAATGAGAAAATACGTTTTGAAGCCATCCCACCTCAAGGTAACAAATTCTTCTGATCTTCTGCCAAATGAATGTAACCTAAATTTTAAGCAGCCTAATGAGCAAGGTCATGCTTTAGATTTGAGAGTCTCTCTAAATAACATTTGAGCAAGATAGTCTTAACTGAAATTCTTTCCATTTGGTTTACTGCATATTCGTTGGCATAGCTTTGCATTTGTAAGGAGCTGGAAAATTCCTTGTAAGGCTAGTGTGCAAATCTTGATTACACATCACTAAACTTTCATAGCTCACCTGAAAGTTGATACTTCTTGAGGGTTTTGTAAGGTAGACCCCTGCTACTTAATTACCATATTTTGTTATACTGTATGCACCTGATATTTATTGTGTTGATACTGCATGTACTTAATTCTCAAGAGGAATAATTAAGAATGAAGTCAGATGGAGAAAAAAAAAGTYATTACAATCACTGCTTAAGAATTGTTCTGCTTCATATCATAGTCATCAGAAGCAAGGAATGAAAGAGTTTTTGAAGTTTCAGTACTAGCCAGCAAAACCTTTTATAGTTTAGAATGACAGACTGTCTTTAATCAAATTGTATATAATGCGTGAACTGGATTTAATTTCATACTTCTTTCTGTCAGTTGTTAAAACTGAACCGGGGAATCCTCAAGAATTTACAGTTCCTCAGATTTTTCTGTCATTGCTGTCTTGTGGCTTCTCGCATTTTTTGTTATAATTTGTTGTAGTACTGTACTAAATATATTACAAGATGAGAATTTCAGTTAATGTAAGCTCTTTCGTTAAATTTTACTTCATTTGATCACAAGCTTAAATAAAACAAGGAGAAAATGAATAAAATGGATGGGGAAGTTCGTGATACAATTATCATAACTCTGAAAGTAATTTTTACTAACTTTCACTCTTAGAAAGTGGTAAAAATCATGGCATAGCAATATATAATAACAAGGTGGATGCCACAGTGCTATGGATTTTTGTGGCAGCATCACACATCAAATTGTATTGGGATTATCCAAACTGCTCTCATCTGTGCCTTTTAGTACCCTGGGGTAATAGTGGCCAGGTGTCATCTGCTTGTTTTAGTATTGACGGATAATTAGCATCAAACTGTTTGTATTTAAATACCCAGCATTAGCCAGGTGTGCTTGGTCTTTTTACACGTTAATAATATAGTATGTGTCATGCACCATCCTGGTGGAGATCTCTTTCAGGGAAGCAGTGAAGAAAGCAGCTTGGCAAAATTAGACAATGGATACTTTTGAGGCCCTTCTGAAGGCATGGCTGAGCTGTATGGTACAAAGGCTAAAGCAACTATCTGAAATTTTCTTCCAGGACCAGTAAACATAAGACTGAATTGGTGCTTGGACTACCAGACTGCAGCATGACTATCGAGACACAATTTGTCAGGGTAAACAGTGTTAAATCCAAGCTGTGAGTGAGGCTACCTACTGCTACTGCAGTTAGAAGAAGCTTACTTGGCTTTTAGTGTTAAAGAAAAAAACTGAATTATTTGCTCTGTGCAGTCGTATACTGAAGGATGAAGGAAATGAAGTCTGTATGAATACTTGATGATCTGGCCCCTGAATCTTCATGACACTGCCAGTGCATTTTATTTCTGTGATGTGTTAGACCACTGTGTGGAGGCAGCATATGGAAGGAGTCTCTTCAGAGGCATAGTCTTGTGATGTGATTGGATTTGTAATGAGTCACTGGCTAAGCTTTCTCCCTTCATAGACCCTCCTTTCCATTTTATCAGCACAGTCTTCTGCTGTAGTAATTCCTTTAATTCCCCACAACAAAAGTGACAGCTTTGCCAGAAGACTGGCTCAAAACAGCACAGCCACAGTTTTGTGTATTATATTTATTGCATTCAATAATATGCTAATGTATGACAGTTGCTCCTTTTTCTTCTTTCCTTTTTCTTCTTTCCTTCTCCTGCTACAGAACAACTTCCTATCTCTTTTGTATGCTTTCAGTGTCTTTCCATTGCATCCCAAGAAATTCAATGCAGGCAGCTCTACATTACCCACTTAGCACAGCCCAAGCTCAAATATTAATGTCAAAATGCAGTGTGTTTTGTCTAAGTATTTCTTACCAAATAAAAGCCAATATTTCAGCAGCATGGCAGTCTATTATGTTGAAGAACATAAGTTCCATTGAGACACAGTCTAGAAATCATAATGTATCAGGAATGTAAGTGGCAGAGAGTAAGTGCTAGATTTTCATATTAGAAGTCCTGAATTCATTCAAAACTGTTTCTTTTGATTGAACTTGACTGTTGACTGTGAGTGAACAAAACAGTTTTGAGCACAAAAGTTACTAGCTGTTGCTTTGCATCATTTGGCAGAGCATAGCTTCTGCAACTCAGGCACATGGGTAGGTTGGAAGCTTTCTGATGAATCAAGTTCAGGCATGCACTTAGACTCCCCACACATTGGAGAGTGCACTTTCTGCTTCTGGATCAGCAGCACCTTCTCTGACATAAGAATTATTTTCTGAGGCACAAATGAAAAAAATGTATCAGACTACTCATTAGCTGTCCAATTTTTATTAGATGTTTCAATAACATTGAAATTGCTTTATAATAATGTCATTCACTCACTGGTCAAGTGGGACAAAACAAAGAAGGTCACACCTGTGATTATTGAGGACTATTCTTTACATTAGCTCTTACACTCAAAGGAAGAAGCATAAGGAAGGACTTGGGACACCTGAAGAGCCTTGACTTTGAGACCATCTCTCAGTAGCTCTCTCTTCTCTATCTCAGTGAAGTGCTTTTTATTATTTTCAGAGGTGCACCGTGTTGTTTTCATTATAACTCAGAGCAGATGTTGAATGCATTTACCAGACTAGTTCTGAAAGATTGTCCTTCCAGTATAAAACATTGCGCTTCGAAATAGCTGTTTCATTGTCACATTGTAAGGTGTTATGCAGAAGGGAAATTGGTTTTATGATCTGGTTGTCCCTGAAAAGCCTTCCACAGCTGGAGAGCGAGCTAACTTGTAGCATAGTGAGTGGGTAGTTAATGCCCAAATGTTTGCAAAAGAGACTGTCAGAAAGAACTACTCTTCTGTTCCTTACATTAAAAATATTAAGTTCTTAAAGTCTTCAGCACTGAAAATCTATCTAGGTGCTGTGCATTAATTTCAGAGAATCTACAGCTATGAACAAATGAGTGTCAGGTAAGGGATGTCTGTTTGTATATGCAGAAACCTGATTTAAGGTACAGGTGGAATACAGTGTACACTTGACAAGTATTGCCCTTCTTCAGACTGTTGCTGACGTTTTAGAACTGAATCTTGTAACCTGCATGTAGAACCTGACTTGAATTGTAAAGAAACCAACCTTAATTGAAACCAAAAATTCATAAGCAACTTTATTTATTGCAATCTATAAAAGGGCAACACACTACTGTCATGGATTTAAACCTGATTTTTCCCAATCCGAGTCACGGCACCAAAAATGTCATGGTTGGGACTGTGCTGAAAGCCAAAAGCACCGTACCCACGACGTTCTCTCCCTTCCCCCACCGGAGAGGGCAGAAGGGAGAGCAAAAACCCAATTAATAGGAAAATTTATGGCTTTCAGATAACATAACATAATTGAGAGAAAGATACGTATATGCTCCAGAGAATGGTCAGACAGGCTGAATAACTTAAGTTGCAAAATAGATTTATTACTACAAACTACTGAGAATACTACTGCACTGGGGAGGGGAACAAAGATAGGGAAAAATTTACAAGGAGAAGAAAAATAAAAACGGACATTTTAAGATACCTGTTATCCTTTCCAGCACCCGTCTCTTTCCCAAGTCCTCCCTCTCCACCCCCCATGTTTTCCCGCACACACAGGGGACAGGAATGAAAGTCTAACATAGATCAAACTACTCATAATGGTTGTCGTCCAACATCATAGGAGTAGCATTCTTACAGCTCCAAGCTGAGGAAGTTCTTTTCCCAAGAAACAGTCAGTGTATAACTGCTGATGGCGAGGGAGTATGTTCTTTACCTTGTAGGAGAAAGGAAAGCATGTTCCTCAAGGCCAAACTGCATTGTTTCGGCGGCGTGAGACCACTATCACAAATCTCCTGGCAGAACACAGCTTCTTCTAAGCATCCACTTATTATCAGCATCAACTCGCTTCAATCGTCATGGGCGGGCCAAGTCTCTTCCTCTTTTTAGGCTACTGATCAGTTCAGTCCAGTCCTCAAAGGCCAAGGTTTTTTTCCTCAGAACAAGGTCGCTCTCCTTTTCTATACAGGTCTCTCATTGATGAAATAGTCCTTTCAAGAACAACTTATTTTCTCCATGCTCGAGAACTACAGCAACAGCACAGCAACCCATGCCATCTTCTCCTTACTGTGATCTTGAGTCTCCATTTTTTCTTACATCTCCTCACCCTCCTGCTCTGTTTTTCCCCGGTGCACGATACTAAAACTAAATACTAACAAAACTACATGGTGGGCGCCCCTATCTTGTTTTTGAATTCTTCTTAAGTACGAGATAATATGTCATCACAGAGGTGTAACCAACCTGTGCAATCGGCCCAGGCCTGATGGGCAGCCTGTCCATCAACCTCAGAGCCATGATGGATTGGCTCTAAAACACAGGGGGTAGGGCTCCTTTTGCTGGAGAAGAAGGAGAAAGCTTCTAGAACTTCCTCACAGGAGCCATCTTTGTGGTTTCCTGGTCCCATCCCCCCACCACCAAAAATCGGACTAAGTAAAACCATGACAACTACTTATATTACACATAATTGTTAAGGAAAATATCTCTTTCGTACTTAAAATCTTATGTTCTTCTGAACAGCGATGATTGCGTTTTAGGAGGATTTTGAATTGAATTCCCCTTCCAACTCAAACTGTTTTCTCAGTGATAAAAAATGCTGCCCTAGAAAGAGGCTGTTGTTTCCTAGTAGGTTTGGGAAATTGATATTTCAATCCAGCATCCTGTTTGGAAAAATGTATGTTGATTTCCCAAGAAATGAACAGCACAAAGATTCATGCTCACTCCTTTTTGATTCCACATTGTAAGGGAATCTTTAGCATTCAGGAATGGTTAACCTCACACAAAGAGCAGATGCTTTTGGGATTCCCTCTCTGAATTAATATTTGATCCGTTTTTTTATTTTCATTATATAAAAAGTTTTACTGGCCTATGGGAATTGAATCTACAGCTTAGAGATTAGAGCAAATATGGATAAATTTGAAAATTATATATCCATTGATAATTGAAAACACAATAGAAGAAAGAGCAACAATTGTAAAGACCTTTTCACAAAGTTTTAGAACTTGTGATTCATGAGAATAAATGGATTTTCATCCAGGCTTAGTCACTGTTGTCCAAAAAGCAGGACAAAAAAAAAACCTGAGAAATTAGTACAATGAAGTTTCCTTTCAAGTTTCTATTGATTTCATTAGCAGTGTACTAGAGAGTCAAGTGAACCCAAATTAATTTTCAGGAATTCTTCCTCTCTCCTTAGGGTCTTTGGATTGAATCTCTCGATGAGAAATGTTTGTCAATTCCCTCTGCACACCAGTGTTGCTGGTACATCAGTCTAACAGGGTGCTGTGTTCCCTACCTCTCAGTAGCAAACCTAATTCCTTTGTTTTCAAGAAGTGTTTGCACTATGCTCTCAGGCACATGGTGTGACTTTTGGGGTGCCCTGTGCAGGGCCAGGAGTTGGACTTAGATGATATCTGTGGGTCCATTCCAACTCAGCATATTCTATGATTCTGTGAATTCTAAGTCTTCCATTGCTTGTCTAGGAATTTTGGGTTTTTATTTTATTTTTATGTGCTGAGCATCAAACACCTTAGAACAAATAAATACTTAATGGAACTAAAAACAACCTTAGCTGATGATACGTGTATTCTCTTAATAGAATCTGGTTCTCCAATTACTGCTTCCTGCATTGGTTTGGGAAACTCTACAACACCTCCACCAGGACAGGCAGGAAAACCAGTACCCGGATATAATGGTAAGATTATATGCTAAAAATGTTACTAGGAAAGGACATTGCTTGTCTTCCTGAGTAGTGTCTTGTAGCAAAACAAAATTACAGTCTTATAAATACATTTTCCTCCTTCCTACTTTTTTGTGTATTGGACATTATGATAGTGAATAAAAAATTCAGAATTATGTTCAAGAAAATTGATCAGCTACTTTATTTTATGAAAAGACTGGCACATATTTCGACACATTACTTGTCTATACTTCTGCATGTACTTTGCACTTTTACACAAATTGAGAGAGTTGTAAAGCAAACTTATCTTTCAGTACCTGTGGAGCATTTTTATTTCTAATCAGGAAAAAATGGTAGGCTATGGACAAACATGGAAAGAATGAGCACTTGTTGTCTGGAAAGTATTTGCATGTAGGGGTGCAGCCACAGGATTAAGAATACAAAAATATTTTAATACGTGGCCACCCAGATTTTAACACACTTTTCAAGAATTACTTGAAGTCTGAAAAATAATTACATTAAATATCAAGTGGTCTTCAGGAAAGGTTCTCACATCATTGTTCAGCAAGAGCTAAGCTGTTCTTTTCTTTTAATACGTATAAGTGGTACTGGGCATTAAAAAAAAATGCAGACATTTTTAGCAGCTCTTGGTTTCGGCATTTACAGTTATGGTATGAAGACTAGCAATAGCTTAAAAACAACATTAAAACAAAGCTTCAGCAAACCCTGAAGTTTCTCAGGATTCTAGTAAGTAGGAAAGAGTGAAAGAATGTGATTGCATCACACGTGTTATCAGATGATAGTCAAGACTAGGAAGTAATATGAGTAGGAAGAATATAAAAAATTCTGATGAATATATTGGAACATTGCAGCTAGTGTAAGTAAAGAACTTCTTCAAAGAGAATGATGGACATGTCTTTAGTATACCTTATAAAGGAAACAAAAAATGAGCACTGAAATTCACCAAAGATTTATGGAATAACTTTATCTCTTTCAGTCTTTGACCAGATGTGTCCTGTAATGCAGCTATTCATAAACTAGTGATTTTTAAAAATTACTCTATACTGGTTGCTGTTTTGGTGTCATCCACTTCCGTTTGATATCGTTTTCCTGCTGTTACTATATCTTTTAGAGGAGTTTCTTATGCCAGTTAGAAGATAGATACTGTGGTTTTAGATTATACTTGCAACTCTTAAAGGTTGGTGAGGACATGCTGCAATATAAATAGAGAGTTGCAAGATCTACTTTTTTTTAAAATACGTACAAATTCTTTCCTAGTACATATTGCTAAAAAGAAACTGATTTGTTGTTGATTTTTAAGAACAAAGGGAATAAGAGTTRTGATATCAAAGTGCAGTGGCACAAATTGGATTTAAAAGTAAGTCAAGATACTATATTAGCTTCTAGTTCTGTTGCCTTAAATCAGATATGATGCTGTGCTTTCCCTTGATCTACTTGAACCTTTGCAGATAATTTCAGTGCATTTTCAGAGTGAAGCAGGTCCCACATTTTGAAGAAATGAGTCAGTTCTTCAGTAATTCAGGAGTGAGCAGCATAGTATCTCATTTCCCTTAATTTTTCTACATTGAAGTATGCAGCTTGCAAGAAGACTAAATATTAAGATTGATACCTTGATGAAACAGTTACAATAAACTGATTAGATTTTACTTTAGTATCATAACATTGGAGAGAAAATATTGACAGCTACACAAGTGAATCTTTGTGAAACTGGTCTTGTGTATTTGTTTGTACATGTGTTGAGCCACTGCTTTAAGCAGACTTTTTAGTTACTTTAAAATTACCATCATCTTTGAAGGAGTAGCTTCAGCCAGAAGTAATAAATTACAGATGCTGGCATTCTTTGAAGAGATGGGGTGTCATATTACTCATACGAGTTTTGGTCGAAAGGCTGTCATCCACTTTTCCCCATTTCTTCTGTAATTTTGTAATACAGAATGTAAGATTATTTGTAGAGATTTAGATTCAGCTGAACATTGCTTTCTTTGCTGGGGCAGGCATGTAATCCTTATAAGCCCAGTCTCCTGTTTTTCTATGGTTTAATTGCTTCATCTAATGCAATTTCATTATCATAGGCCATTGCTGTCTGTCATTCCTTTCTTATGCCCGCCACCCTTCCTTGAGATGGAATGGGTGGTTGTAGTACCTTCCCAGATACATTTCCCAGATGACTACACAAAAAAGGATATTTCAGATGATTTTCCTCAGAAATCTCAGTATCAAGATATGATGCTTTCACTGAAGCTGGTGGACCAATGTCATCCAGGGAAAAGGCTTTATTTGTGAGGTCTGGATTTTGTACTGTACTTGACCACTACCCTGCTATGCAGTTTTGGGTGGTTCAAGAGTTACGTGATCTCTTTGTGCTAAACTACAATGAACCTTGTTAGCTGGGGGGTATTTTTTTTCTGAGACTCCTGAGAGCCTTTGAAAACCAGATATAATTATTTACTGCTAATAGTATTTCTCGTGTGAACTGGTTTAGACTTCACTCATCTTGGTTGTTATTTCTTGCCCGTGTTATCCATGTATTTTTTATTTGTATTTGTCCTGTATCATAATGGTTCTTTGCTATTTAGATTTTCCAGTATGAAAGTTACTTTTTAGTTTTGTGTTTTTCCCTTTTGTGACTTTGTGCTATTTCTATTTCCGAAGCACAAGTATTAAAGACTTTTTGTACTTAAGGCTGAATGCTAATGACATCATAAGATTATCCAGTTTGGCACTCCCAAATTACTTAATTCCTTTTGTTGCTTGGTGTATTGCATTGCTGACATAAATGGATATCCATAAAGAAAAACACTTTCTTCCACCTAAACCACAGTATTAAACTTGAGTTTCTTTCATGTATTTTTTCCTTTTTTTACAGTCATGATTCTGGATGAAAATAAGAAACCTGTGAAGGCAAAGACATTGGGAAATATTGTGGTAAAGTAAGAAAAATAAACATCTTACAGTTAAAAGGAACTTCCTACATGGGTTAATTGTAATTTGACTAAAGTTTATATAAAAAACAGACTAATTGAAGTAATGAGGATTGAAAAGCATGTCTGTCTCTAATACTGGTAACAAGCTGCCAGAATGTTTTATGTCCATTCATGTTAAAAAATTGCAGATGAAATTGTGTGAATAAATGAGTGTGGATTGCTGTTTTTTTTCTTAGACTGCAGTGAAGTTTACCATTTTTTTAATTACTTGAGTGTTGTCACAGGATGATGCCTTCCTGTTGTGATTTATGAGCAAGATACTGAATCATTTGCTTCACTATTTTCCAGTTTAGTGAAATAGTACAGCAGTACAGATTGACATGCGTTGGCTTACAGGTGTGGTGCTGCCTCTTCTTTCACTATCTCCCAATCCCAACTGATGCACACTGTTAGAGGGAGAATATGTTTTTTTCTGTTCTCTGTTAAAAAAAAAAAAAAAAAAAGAGAAGAAAATCCAGAAATCAAAAAACCTGACAGTGATTTTTAGTATCATTTACCACACTCTCGTCAGATGAGCTCCATAAATTCTAATATTCTTTTTGAAAGTACATATTTCTCACCATATTTGCTTAGATAAAAAGGCCTCTGTTTAGATCACACTGTGATTATCGGTTACATTTATTTTGCCAGCTGCCTTCTCACTGTTGCCAGAAGCTTTCCTTACTCCTGTAACACTGTATAGGCTACTGCTCCTTACAGCCCATGCCAGCTCTGAATGTAGTACAGGCTCTTAGGGAAATGGCATTTTCCTTAAACAGCTTTTTTCCTCAAAGATAGACACCTACTTTGTGATGAATGTGGTAGCTCTAACCATCTGTTTTTTCAGTCACAAAAAATAACTTCTGAACACTTTTTATCTGCCAGCAAATACAAGTCCCAAAGGAAATGTATTCATCAGTTTCTTCTGTGGTAGATTTTTGGAGAGTTGTGGTAGCTCAGAGTCTTCACTGCTGGCTTAGATGAATGAAAGGAAATACAAAGATTAGCACTAAACTTCAGTGAACTGAAAATCTGTCAAAAGCTGAAGCATTGGGATGGATGTACTGATTGTTAGTGAAGTTAGCTGAGGATTGAGGCAGCAGGTAATGAACTGGGGGTGAGAGACAGGAGCTGCAGGCTGGAGCTGCAGACGTGCAGTGCCAGCAGCGTGGGTGGGTTGGTGCAGTGCTTGCATGGGAGGTGGAGTTGCTGAGGTTTTTTACTCAGCTACTGATCTTATGTAACTAGACCACTGTGGAGATTAAAGCAGTAGCACATGAAGTTATTATGCTGTGTAATGCAGATGCGTTTTCAGGATGAAGTCTATACCCTGCTTCATTCTCAGCATCTTCGGCTGAGCCACCAGGACACAGAGGTGTAAGGTTTAAGTGCACACGTGATCTCCCCTGAGTCAGCAGACTCATATTCAGGTGTAGTTTTCTGTGACATATACAAGATTGTGTATTCACTCCATTGTTGGGTATGTGCATGAATTCCATTACTGAGCACAAATTGAATTGCTCCAACCTTTTAGAGACTTTGGTTCACAGTATCAGTAACCCAAGTCAGGGTGGAAAACTGTCTTTCAAAGCTCTCACCTCCCTAGTGCCTGAAGCCATAATAAAACAGTGGCTTGTAATCAATATGGAGAGAAAAGGTAGTTTGTAAGAAAATTCGTCCTAGCTGCTTAGATGTTGAGACTAGTTATTATTATTCATTATATTATTCTTGCCTAGTTATTCAGCTAGGATGGAATAAATCACTTTCCAGATGGGTTCGTGCCTCTCCAGTGCCTGCAGGAGAGGCACAATTAGCTTAGGGTAGGTACTTAGTCTCATCTAATTTTTTTTGTTAGAGCAAGGTTTCATGAAGCCCTCCTTCAAAGAAGCTGTTTCTTTTTTCAGCAGTCTTCTAAATGTACAGACACTTTAAAATTGTAAGGATGGGCCTTGTTGCTGGCAGTGTGTGTTTGTCACTCCAGGAACATATCCCCCTGCAGTTAGGAGAAAATGGGGGAGTCAGGATAGTTCTGACTATTACTCCATCATACACTCAGGAGTAAAATATGGTGTACCATTTTAGAAAAAAACCCCATGTGTTTGCTTCATCTGCATTGTGGGTGAGTTGAGAAATATTCTTCAGTATTTCTGGGAGAGGAGAGTGGCCATGCTGGGAGAGGAGAGAGCGCCAGCTCTGCAGAAATGATAAACCACTTGGTTGTTTTTATCCCAGATTAACTCCTGGTAAAGGSTGTTTGGGGCTGCTCGAGGCCTGCAGTGTTCATAAGTACAGTCTTTAAAATATCTATTCTTACATCAGAGCTTTAAATTTCAGTTTCATCCTGCAGGAATCAGATACTCTAGAAAGGTAATTCTTATATTTAATTACTGCATCTTGCTGCTTCAGATATGTTTTCTTCTTTACTTATCTGCCAACTGATACCTGTTTTGGTAGTTTTATATAACCATCATCTCTGCACTTTGGATAGATTATTTGTGGACAAAAACTTTCATACAGGCTAGTTTACCTGGATAATGGAATAATATGTCTGATTGAAAGCAGTGTCACAATGCTTGTGATGGAAGAACAAGGCAAAATGAAGGTGATCACAGTTCATGAGGGTGGACTTGTATGAATTGTTTTTAAATTTATATGTTGGAGTTTTTTAATGCTAGACTTTTTGGATATGAAAGATTCTGAGAATTTATTCTGAAGTGAAAATTTAATTTTCTAGAATTTTCTAGGTTGTTATAAGGAACATTCATGAAGAGAAATCCCATTTAAATTTCTGTGCAGTGGGAAACTCAGCTTTGCTCCCGTACATTAAGAATATCACAAACCCATTATTATTTTTTTGAAACAGTCATCAGCACTGTCTCATTAGCTAGCCATTATTCTTTATATTTACCCACTGGTWAATATAAAGAACTGGATTACTGTAAACTGGACTACATTTACCTTGTGCTCCTTCTTTCCAGAGAGTAGTGACTGCCAGTTAATTTCCTGTTAGACCCTAGTTATGCTTTCTCTAGTGTTTGTGCAGTTTGTTTATGGTTKTGTACCATAACAATGGAGTTTTGCAGGAGATGTATTTGCATGTTTGCTTTAGTGATCTCCAGTGCACAGAATCACATAAATATATTCCATATTCATCAGGAGGTGAGACAATGCAGTTACATCATACAGTGATTCTGAAATGCTTTTGTTGCATTGGTAAAATTGCATTCAAGGAAACTGACTGTTTGAGAGGCTCTGCAAACTATTAATGTTGTGGAGTTTGGGGTTTTTTTGTGGATTTTGGATTAGTAGAGGAAGGGGAAGAAAACTCAAAATGTTCTACCAAGAGTTAGAATGTTTCAAGTGATGACCCACTCCATTTTGTAGAGTAAAAGCATGCAAACTTTATCTCCAGAGCTGTAAAAACTAAGACATATTTAAAAATATTTATTTCAGAATAAATTTTAAGTAGTCAATATTTATAAAGAAATAGTAATGATAAACTTACAGCTTTTTATGTTTACACATTGTACGTTTGCCAAAGAGAAGCATGACAATACTTCTGAAGCAAATGTATTGGAGTGAATATCCTTATAGTGGACAAGATGTTGTTCAGAAGGCAGCAACACATTTACAGTTA
The DNA here is from genome assembly GCF_030028575.1 of Malurus melanocephalus. NCBI lineage: Eukaryota > Metazoa > Chordata > Aves > Passeriformes > Maluridae > Malurus > Malurus melanocephalus. Next base: position 526,951 of record NW_026623533.1, read on the forward strand.
ATGTATTTGTGGTAATGTGTTCAATATTTGTAAGGTGTTTAGTGAACAAATGAATGTTCAGTTAAAAGCTTGCTCATTCAATATTTCCTAATGCATTAAAAAAAAGTCAGTATCTGTGTGGAAGTATGAAGCCAGGATTTTAATCATTAAAATGCTCAATAGAATGCTAATCAAGAGAGCTTAATGAGAAGGGGGGAAAAAAGATGTAATCTTTTGCAACATACTATAGTAGCTTGGGATTTCATTAAAAAATTTAAAGAAAGACCTTATAAGACTTGAGTCAATATTTGGGCATTCCAGCTGGGATACACCTGTGGGAAGAGTCACAGCTTTCATTATGCTCTCCCACTGCCCAGGAAGAGAAGGAGACCAGGAGACAGCGGCAATGTTTTCTTGTAAGCAAGGTCTATAAAGCTAGATAAAGTGAAAATCTGCTAGATTTAGAAGATGAAGTTCCCTAGATAGAAGGACCTTTCAGAGGAGCTTTTTRTATTACACTGGAGAAACCTCTGGATACACAGGATGTTTGAATCAAAGGTAGCTGCTAGTGTAACTGAGCAGGCAATATGATTTTTATTCAGTAGGGAAACATTATTATCTATGGGTGTGATGTTAGTAAATCTGTTGGTGCATTGTGTTCAGTCCTTATGTCTATTTCAAAAGACTATTGAGAAAGTGACTGGATTTTTGGGAATATATGAATCAGAGTGACCTAGGTGCTGGAATGCACGTGATGTGAAAACTTGTGGTATGTAATTCATCCAAGATTAGTAAAATAGCAACTTTTTCAAGGCCAGGAAATACTCAGAGGACAAAAATAATCTCAGAGAGATGGCTGTTTAATCTACCATAAAGAAATTGGGAGCTGAAGCTAGATGCATTCAGATGAGAAATAAAACATTGTTTTAGCAGTGAAAGTATTAAGACATTGGAGTGAATTTTTGGGAGTGTGGTGGTTTACTTGACGTTTTTAAGTCAAACCTAGATAGCTATTTTAACCAAAAGTTGTGGAGTTAGGGCAGGATTTAGTAGATGGGATCTTTTTAGCCTGTGCTATATGGAAGGTCAATTTAAATAAAGAACCTGTGCAAAAGACTTTAACAGCCTTCTTTGTACATGTTTATCAGCTTTGTCTTTTCCCTTTACGCATAAAACAATAAGTAGGACTTCCAATGTCACAGCAATTTGCCCAAAGGTGTTTTTTTTCTAGATTGAGTGCATGGAAATACCCTTTAAACTTCCCTTACTTTGAAATTTTTCCAAGCACTTTCACCAGTTTTTGATGGCTTTTTCCCATTAAAGCAAAATCCACACTACTACCAACTACTTTTGTGACCCATTTCAGCTAACTAAAGTAGAATTTCATGCAGACTGAATGTTCAAGATCCTCTRCTCTTCTCCACCCTTTTCCTGTGTTGTTGTTCCTAGTGTCTGAAAAAACTTCCAGATGCCTTTTGAACTTGCAATCAAAAATTTTTGTAAGAGTGATGTTTATGCACAGCCCTGCATAAATGCTGAGTAATAATTATRGCTTCCAGTCAAGATGATTTTGCTCCATTCTGAAGCCCAAACTCATTTAATAGTGGCTTATAATTGCTTTGGCTGGCTGTAATGAACAACCTCTGAGTATCATTGTCTACCATAAAATAAAAGGAYGTCTTTTCTGAATTCCAGCAAGGTAACTTCTCCAATCATTTTTTACTTTCATTTCAGAAATCTGCTTTTCTATGCAAATTCTCTTTTGAGTGCTCTAATTGCTTGGTTCCATTAACAAGGAATCTTACACCATTTTGATGAGTGGCATTCTGAAAGGATGTGATACGTGGTAGTCAGATTTTCTTGGGCTGTGCTAAAGGTGGACTGTTCTGTGAAAGGTCAACCACCATAAACGAAAAATAAATTAACTGTTAAATGCTTAAAAAACCCAAATAATGACTGTCATTTAAAAGTCTGTACCAAAAAACTGTTACTGTTACAGTACTTCAGAGATTTTTTGTGGTACTATCAAGCTCATTCATCTTAGTCTCTCCTATTTATAATGAAATTACTTTCTTGACTTTGTAAAATGTAACCAGAATGAATCTTTGTTAAATGAACCTGTGTAATTTAAATCATTAATTTACACAGTTTGCCTGATTTTCCCGATGCTGTTTTAAATGTATTCAACCTTTAAATGAGAAATTTACCTGGATCTGTATTCTTGTAGTTTTACAGTTTTAATCTTAATTTCACTGGATYAAATGGAGAATAGCATAATTTGTACTGTGGTTATTGTTCTGGTGAAAAACTGGCTTGAGATCAAAATTCAGACCTATACATCTTATTTGAGGTTTGGCATCCAAAGGTAAGCTTTTCAAATTCATGTCCTTCAAGTTAGAATTTGGGCTTGAACCTCAACTTGGGTTTGAAACTCCCACTCTTCTTTGCTAGTTAAATAGGATGAGTTGACTATACTTGACATGATCCAATATAGCTGATAACACATTCATGTTTTAGAAAGAGCTGGCAGGCTTGCCTTGAATTTATATTTGCTGGAGTTTGTGGCTGTCTTTTGTTGAAGGAAGAAGCAGTGTTAAGATACAAGATGCTACCAGGGTTATGACCACATGAAAAATCAAAGCAAGAGTAGAGTAAGGGAGGGCTCATCTTTGAACTTACAGCAAAAGCTCAACACTGGCTGCCTTGTGACTTGGCATGCAGGGTAAAAGAGGAAGTTAACCGATAGCCACAGAAGGACAGTAAATATGTCCCAAAGGGAAAGCCACTTCTTTGTATGGTGTGAAAATTATAATGAAGGAACCTACCTTTTCCTGCCTTGGTCTTCAGTGATCCTGTCCCTTGTGGCTGGAAAGCAGGACTATYTGTGGGGCAATCATGCTTCTTTATGTATACCTGGCATTTTTGGTCAATATATCCTCTTAGTAAAAATAGCTCCAAAAGATCTTGAGTGTCAACTCAGATTTTGGACAAAGAGGCAACAGTTTTAAAATACTGAGTTATTGTGGGTGTGTGTTACATTTCCTAGGATGAAAAGACACAAATCAAACATCTCAAAATTATCCTTTTTTTTTTTTTTTTTTTTTTTTTTTTTTTTTTTTTTTTTTTTTTTTTTTTTTGTTATTTTAAAATGTTCCTTTTTTTTTTAATGGAGGGGTTGAGAAAAGCAAGAGGTATTTGTTTTTATGCTGCTGTTATTTTCAGACAGTCTCATTTTATCTCTTCTGGCTCCTTGCATGTTATTATGATACAGTTCTGCTCCCATTGGAATTTATGGCAGCATTCCCACTGACAGTGGCTTGGAGGTATATTCGGCTCTGGACATTTTAATTCTGATGTCCTGACAAAATTTCAGTACACGTAATTATGTTCTGGCAAGCTGAATTCTACCTTTATTAATTTTATTAATTACTTGGTTGCACAGAACCTAGAAATTCTAATTAGTCATGATTCCAAGAACTCTGCTTTCATCAATGAGTTGTATGTGCCCATTGCTCTGGAATTATTGTGCCTAAAAGACTGAAAGATGGAAGAGGGCATTCACTTTTTGCTCAGTGGATGAATGGGGTCCTAACTGCAAATAATCTTTTGCAGAAATCTATGGAAGCACATTTTCAGATATTGTCTGATATGTGCTGCTGTGAGATGTGGTAGTGATGGGTTTAGCAGTCTGGTTTCCACAGACTCATGAAAAATGCTCTGCAGATATATTTATTAATACAATTTTCCTAAAAAAACCCCAAGTAACAAACAAAAACCCCACCAAACCAGAACATGACACCCCCAGTGTTCCTCACCTGAAAAAAAAAATTCAACCAAAAATAACAAAACCAAATAGTCCAAGCAAGGATTATATTTTTGGTGATATGTTACACACTTCACCATTTAGATTTCTAAACCATGACAAAAAGGGAAATGCTTTTCTAATTTCAGCAGTAAAATAGTTTTTCTCTATTTGATTGCTAACTGCAAAGTACTGAATTGAGCTGTGGGGAAATTCAGGACTTAATCAATATGAATTGTTCTTTTTCTCCCATCACAAAGATGTTTCAGACTGCTAAATAAATTTAAAGTGCTAAATTTACAATGACTGAGGCTGCTATGAATTGCTATGCTATTAGCAGCCAGGCAATAACCATAGGAACTGCCATTCTCTAGTGGCTTTCCTTGAATTTAAACAAGAGATCTTTTTCTTTTAAATTCATGCATATACAAAAACCAGGACCAATATATTGTTTTTCTAATCTTTTTTTTCCAAAGCAAACACTCTGTAGGCCATGTTTTTATACCACAGAGATGCTTACTAAGCTTGCAAGGCTTAAAATAGCCTTGCAGAAATTTCTTCCAGATGGGCAGAAGCCAACCTGCCCTCCTGAACCCTGGGTGACTACCTGGCAAGTGTCTTGGCCTTTCTGGCTATACCTTAACCATACTTTCGAGGAATGTGATTTATGGGATGTGTTGAGCCAGAACCATCAGAGAAAAAGCAGTAATATTAATAGTAGTGTATTCTGTTATGCTAGCTGAGCTGAATTGAGCTGAAAAAACTGGGTTTGTAAAAAAATCAGGAATTCAAATTATGACTGGATGATATGGCCTTTTCAATGTAGCTTGTACTGTTTAAACCTTAGTTAGTTTTTTTTTTTTTCTTTCAAAGTATGTTTACATATATAGAGAGAGATAACTATTGTTGTAAATGTAGATGTAATGTTAGAAATGTGCCTGTCACAGAGCTGGTGGCACCTGTTCTTTTGACTGACCATCACAAGAGACTTGTAATGACACCAGTATTGCTATGCTACAGAGGACTGTCTCATGGCTGGAGATGGGATACTATCAGTAGACGATAAACTACCTCTGGCTGAATATTTGCTAGTTAGCAATGCAGGCATATGCTAGTAAAATCTGTATGGCGCATTTATGATTTTATCTAAATAAATGTTTGTTTACATAGTCATTCTCTCACTCTTATTAAGGGTAAATGTCACAAAACTGAGGTTGATATGCCTGAATATATGTCTCTTAGGCAGTTAAAGAAATCTGTGTTTAATCCTGTTAGAACTCTGAAGAAAGAAAGAACCACTTTGTTAGCTGAGGCTTCTGCAGCTTCTCTTCTTTTGATATGTATATGAAGTATCATGCCTGTATCATTGACTGAAGAAGGGGTGTTTAGTATGCATTCAAAAATCAAGAAAGCAATCCAGAATTGTGTGACTTCACTTCTTACAAAAAAATAAAAATAAATACAATTATTATAGAAAGTTTATTAGTGAATTGTATCAATGTACTTTAAAAGAACCTCCCCAGTATTTCCAATAACATTATGCATAGTTTAATTATAAAAGAAAAGCATTTTTATTTGGATTCTCATGATTGAATTCTTTTGAATTTTACCTTTTTACAGAAGCTGGAGATCTGTGTCTGATAATTAATCTGTCTATGCATGTGTGTATATGGTTATTAATGATACCTATAATAATGCAGTTGCCTGTATCACAGTGTGTATGCACAATTTTCTGACAGATACTTGATCCTTAGAAATGCTGAAAGCTGAATGCTGTTAACGTATTTATAGCACAGTATATAGTGTTTACTAGACAAAATATTATTTTACTGAGGTACTTACATAAAAGGTAAGTTCTGGATATAGTATAGAGCTGTATGCATTTGAGGACAATAATATATTTTTTTATCTGCTGCCAGCATATGATTGAGCTGAACTGTTTTCTGATTCTTATGATTATTTATCTGAAAATAAAGTATGAATGAAGAATATGAGTTGTATTTGTTATCACTGTTTTTCTTACTACTTACCTCTGCCCTTCTTCATTTAAGGTTGCCTTTGCCTCCTGGAGCATTCTCAGGTCTTTGGGAAAATCAAGAAACATTCCAGAAGTTATATTTCCAAAAATTTCCAGTAAGAATTATTATATCAATTATATAATCCTCTGGTAATCCTTTAGAACTGAATGATAATAGATTTAACCTGGGAAACAATTTACCATAAATTGTCATCATTTAATTGGAGGTCTTTGCTATATATGTAAAATTAAAACAATTTCAAGGTAAATACTTTTACAGCTGTAATTTCAGCTCCTGGACATGCTGCTGGGTTTTTTAAAGATCTGAAATAGAAGCTTCTGAGCCAAAAAAATCATTTTATATAATTTAATCTAAGATATAAACCTGCAAACCTTACACTAACATAGCTTTAAATACACTCCTCCTGTTGACATGCAGTCACGCTAACTTGGAAGCAGTCCAAAATACACACTTGTCCACTGTGCACCTAAATACACTGGAAGTAGTGGCTGCATTAGTTTTGTTTCCTTGTCATATGAACTATCCAAGGATAGGCTTCCTTCTTTCCGTGTAGAAATAGGTAAATGGCCCTGTACAAATGTTCAAAATGGAAGATTTGTCTCAGTTAAAGTAAATGAGTGATTTGGTCACATGAATTATTTTCTGTGTGCAATTGCATCATGATGATGATGCATCTTTGGATTCAGCAAAACAATAATATCTTTAGGACCAGTTTGTCAACTGTCATTATATTGTAACAATTCTGTTTGCCTTAGGTAGATCCGTGCAACATCCTTCTCTAAGCTGTCAGAGATTGAAGTCAGCAGAGTTTGAAAAAAGTCAGGGTTTATCTCTTGTCCTTCGTATTAACAAAGACAACAAAACCTTTCTGGAAAGGGAGCTGCACTGGATAATATGACATAATAAATGGTGACAAATATAACAGAACTAATTTTGTTTGATTGTTTTGTTTCATGGTAAATTAATGCATATTCCTAGTACTCTTTCTGAATTTATTTTTCATTGTGTTGTATTTAGGGATATTATGATAGTATGGATGCTGGTTATATGGATGAAGATGGCTATCTGTATGTCCTGTCTCGAGCTGATGATGTGATCAATGTTGCTGGACACAGAATTTCTGCAGGTGCAATTGAAGAGGTTAGCATTGCCTGAGACTGAAAATCTCACATTTCATCACATCTCATATCTCAAAACTTCACACAGAAAGATCTCTCATTTTCTTTCTACTTGTTTTGTTTGCATTTCCATTGGTACATTTAACCAAAACATTTCCCATTTCAGGTTGTTCCTACTAAGATACTTTACAGAAACATGACAAATTCAGTCAATACTAAATTGACTAAACAGTTAGTACCGTGGGATTGATAAGGTAGGCATAATTTGGTATTTGAAGGTGGAGTTAAGGGGCATTGTGGTAGTAAGGGAAGTGTTTCTTTTATCTCCAATAACATATTTATTTGGAAATACGTTAAGATAGCATTATGTCAGTGGGCCAGTAGTTTCTATTGTAGTTAGGAGTAGAAACTTTTTTTCCTAAAATACAATGCTCAGTGTTTGCTGAATTTTTTTTTTCAGAGATTCACATTCAGTGCTTTTTCTTGACTGGAAGACTTCACAGTTTTTTGACAGCTGTTTTGTCTCTTACTGTATGAGCAGTCCTAAATGAACAATGAAAATTTCTGTAAAAAAACCCTGCTGTTAAATTGAAAGTCATTAATGTAATATCATGCAACTCAAAAACGGTGAAAATAGTGAAGTTCATAATAGTGCCTGAATTTCATATCATTGTTCACTCAACTTACTGTAGTCACTGTGATTGATTCCCATTTACAAATTTCCCTGATGACATATCAATTGCTTATTCAGGGAGTGTAGGAAAAGGTGTGCTGGGTACTTACAAGAGAAAAATACACTTTTAAGAACTGAATTTAACTGTTCACTGAATCAGAAACTAATCTGTGAGTCATTTCTTGGTTTATGATGTCTGTTAGTCTAGTGGCTATTTTATTTTGAAGGCTAGAAAACTTAGAAAATAATAGAAGAAATTCTGATTGCACAGAAGTGAACAAATTCACATAAACATTACTAATGTATCGAGGATTGGTCAGCCAAGGAGCTGAAACAGCAGCTGCCCTGACTTGGATCTATGGAGATATAAAAGTAGTTTCAGTCTGCTTCAACCTCTTTCCCTCTGAAGTGATTTTTTGTGTTGTCCTACTAAAGCACAGCAGGAATCTCATCCCCACCCCTTACTGCTCTACCACTCATGTGCATTTTCTTTGCTTCAGCCTGTGTCTGAAGCTGCCATAACAAATGATGGATTGAATCACCTCCTCTGCTATATCCATCATACTGTGTTCAGTGTCTCTGTTTTTCTCCCTGCTAGTTAGGTCTTTCCCATAGAAACATAAAATGTTTCATCGCTGTGACGTTCTAGAAGCTTTTCTATTCACCTTTTGAACAAAGCTAAAAACCAAGAGTGGCATTAATGCATGCTTGGCAAATTGCTGGTTAAATGGGGAAGTGTTAACAAGACCACAATTAGCTCCTCAGTAAGATCAGTAAATACAGAATTAAAGGTCCATTGAATCACCATGTAATTGACAGTCACTTTGTTGAGCAAGTATGTTATCTGCATTTACATTATTAGATGCATTACAAGCTTAACAAGTTTTTCCTTAATGCTTTGACTAAGTATTTCAGTTTTATTACATTCTAAACAATTAGTTTCTTTGTCTAATGTATCTGTTAATACTATTGGAGCTCTATGTTTACTGCAGTGCAGTAGATGTTACTGTTTACTGTTCACCACTCAGTGAGTGGTGGCCATTATACGAACCTCAGTTTGTGTTGATCCATCCCTCTCTTTGGTCTGTAAATCTGTGGTGTCCATTTTTCCCCTTCCTAAAGAAAAAAAAAAAGCCTTATGAAATCTTGAATATCTGAGGCAACAGACTTGAAATTGAGGAATTTATCATGAGAAATCCCCTTCCTGATCATGATGTTTCTGTCTGCTGCTGCATTTGCCATCCATCCTTGTGGCCAGTGATCATACCAGAAAAAAAACATTTCACTTCAAGTGTTCTATTACTTTTAAACAATTTTTAAATGTCAAGTGCTGTTTCTTTTTTTTTTTTTAGTTGTTTTACAAAGTTTGATAATTTTCAAATTAGTATTTATTAATTACTAATTTCAGTCATTTGAAATTAGCATTTGGAAAGTCAAAGTCATGTTGATAGCACTTTGGATAGACTGAAGAAAAATACTACAGTAACTGCACTATTCCAGCTAACCATAAGACTTACGAATAAGTGACAGATTGGAATGACAAAAACAAGCTACTACAAAACAAGCTGGCAACACTTAAATCTCCACCTTAGGAGTCCTGTTGATCTCTGGTAGGTAATTATGATATTTGATGGTGATGTCAGATTACTGTAGACTTTTTTCCTGTGTTCCTGTGGAAAACAATAGTTAACTGTGGTTGTAGACTTAATAGCCTAGTTTTTCATAATTTATTGCCTTTATATTTCCTGGGTTTTGGGTTTTTTTTTTGGTTATATATGCCTATCAGGTTTTTGTGGCCGTGGTCAAGAAGTCAGAGCAGGAGCAAACGGATATTTATGGCAGGAAATGGAATGGATTACTGAAGCTCTGGCCTAGAAGTGACCCAAGTGCATTAAGTGTATGTGAAGCATTGAAACACTTTAGTGATTTGGAGTTGCATAAGATTCGTTCCTTTATGATTTTTCAGTGTGGATACAAGTAGGCTGCACCTGAATTCAAGTGCATTTGGATGTATTCAGCTTCAGCTTTTTGTAGCCAGCTCTTCTGCCCTTCTAATTCTGGGATAAGCCCAGTGCACTTTTCTATATTTAGCTTGCGCCCATCCTGTTTAGTTCCTGTGAAAAATAATCCACTTTCAAAAGCTGTGCATAAATGGTCATGCTTCTCTACTTTGGAAGCATATGCATCTACTGTTAGGGTCGGTGTTTTCCATTTGCCCTTTTTCTAGCACAGGCCATTTCTAGCATCATAGCTTGTGAAATGAGTATAGCTTCTGGCAAAGTGTGCTAGAAACACACTAAGCAGATTTATTTTGCTAAAAATTATTTGGTGTGTGTTGTACTGACCATGACATATAGAGCCAGTTTTTCCTTCCTATTTTGACTGTAAAGCCTAAGGATGGTGAAATCCATTTTGAGGATGGGTTATCATAGACCATTTGAATTCTTCCTTCCCCCATCAGTTTCATAAACAGGTCACACAAGAGCCTCCCTTTTGTTAATTGGAACAACACTAATACAGCTTTCCATTCCTTCAGGATTTTTCTCCTGTCTTCTCTGTACTTTTTCTGTTATTCTCACACCATTGCCTTCCTACTCAATCAGAACAACCAAAAAGTGCCTTTTTTCCTAAAACTTAGTAATCTCACTGCCTTTGATTTTGACAACACAATATGTGGAGTTATTAGCAAGCACATAACTCTTGTATGCATAGATAAATTAATATGCACAGTCACATTATGTGTAGGGTTGGATTAGGTCCTCTTTATGGTCCAGTCCAGAGGACTGAAAAGTGCTGAAACCACTGTTGACAGCAAAATGCCCCAAGGCACATTGAAAAGAGCCAGTGGCTTTGGAAGAGAATTCACAACTGCTGGCATCTTAAGGCCAGCTTTGTCCCAGACTTGGTGACATATATCTTGGTGTATGCTGACACATCTTGGTGATTGTCTTCTAGGAAGTGAGCACCTTAGCTGGCTAACTGGAAGGAAAAGAGCATCTCTTACTTTTTTTTTTACCTAAAAAAAGAGTTTGAGTTATTTTGTCAGTGTGACCTTGTGTAAACATGTACTAGGAAGGAGGGAGACTGATTTAATTCCCTTTTGTGTCTCAGGAAGTTGAGACCTAATGTTTCCAAGAAAGTGAGCTGAGCTAGGCAAGCTGCAGGTTGAGGCTGGGCCTGTATTTGGCCTTGGTTGAAACCATGGTTTTACAGCAACAATGAATGAAAAAATAAGCGTAGAGAGAATGGTCATTACTCAGTGGCATTTAATTCCCATGTTAGTCATAATGTTAGCCAAACATTATTTGTTCCATGAACGATCTCACTTACAAAACCAAAGATGTGATACTCTCATTTGTAGGATGAGAAGCTACAAGGGAATTACCTTTGGTTTCTTCAATATTTCTGTTTTGTGCTGCCAAAGTTTTTATTTCTTCTGTTTGTTTGAAAAACATGGGTATGTATGAAAGTATACACCCATGTACATCTTCAATACATGAAATTGGAACCCTGAGGTGTACTGACCTTTTGTTATCAAAATACAAGAAATAAGTCTATATTTTATGTTCATGACCATGCAGGTTTTTTTACTGTAATGTTCATGTATGATTAGGTCAGTTTACTTTTCTTTCCCTCAGTGTATTCTCTTCCATCCCGCTGTGGCAGACTGTGCTGTTGTGGGCCAGGAGGATCCTTTGAAAGGACAGGTTCCCTTTGCACTGTGCGTACTGAGACAAGGTGAGAACTCACCGATAACTGGTGCCACTAACACCTGCAAAAGTCCCAGAAAAGTCTCAGATTTTACCTTCTTCATTAGGTATATTGACAGAAGAAAGTAAGATTTTGAAAGAGATTGTTGAGCGAGTTCGAACCAACATTGGTCCAGTAGCAGCTTTCCAGAAGGCGACGTTTGTGTCACAGCTACCAAAAACACGCTCTGGCAAGATTCCACGTTCTGCTCTTTCTGCACTTGTCAGTGGAAAGCCATACAAGGTAAGTTGGAGATGTTTGCTTCAATAAATTAGGCCCATATGTACATTCAAAGGCAAAACATGGTGGTTTTTATTCTCATGACTGTTCTACAACTGGTCCTTGACTTCAGGTTTATGTTTATTTCTACTGTAGATTACTCAAAAAATTTTCATGTTTCAGAGCTTTACAGATACTTTTTTCTTGGTTGCTTTTGAAGTATGCATTTAGAAGAATCTCTGAATGAAATTCTTATTTACTATCACATGCTATCTATATACTATTTATATCAATATATATTCTTCCTTTTCAGATAACACCAACCATTGAAGATGCTAGTGTTTTTAAACACATTGAAGAAAAATTAAATGGGATAATACATAATAAACATATCAGTTACTGAAGTATACAAGGAAGCTTTTTTTCTAAGAATGCAAGATTTTAAAAACTAGTCACGATTTGGGACTAAACGTTTTTACTGGAGAAACATTGTTGTGTTTTTTACTATCTTGCCACAGCCACTGACACAAAATAAAGTCTCTTCATGTTAATATATGCTGGTTGTTAAGATGGTTAATAATTGCAAACAGAATTCATACGTTTCTGTAGTCTAAAAGGGAAGGAGTAACTGGATTATCCATCTTGTATGGTGTCATGTAACCTGACACTTCAATCTGTTATTTTATCATGTGACCAGAAACTTGAGTTTGGTAAAGCAGCTTAAAAGGTAAGTCATGAACGGAGGACAGAAAAAATAGGAATTTGATTCTGAAAATTGTTGCAGACATAAATTGTTCTTACTTGTAAATTATAATCTTTTATCTTCTAGATTTCTCTAAGATGAAAAATTTTAAATTTAGTTCTCTTGATTCCACTGATTTCTTTTTTTCCATAAGTCTTTCTGCTATAAATTAGATATTTTTTTACCTCAATAACTTTCTGAAGAGTCTTTTTTGTAAAACTATAAATAATTTCTGGCTTTCAAATCTGTGAAAATCTTGATTTGTCAACAGTAATATTCAAAAACCCCCATGTATATTAAATAAAGGCAGGTATTTACCCTTTGCATTTTCTGATTTTTTTTTTKTGTGGTTTGTATCCCTGATGATAAAGACAACCAGACCGTGTTTTTTTGCAGCCACAATTAAACATTTTAGGCTGAGATACATATAAGCAAGAAATTTAGGAAATATGGAGACTAAGTGGCCCATTCTGAATTTTATAGGCCATTTCAGACTCATTACAGGGTTCTCAACAAGCCAGGGATGGAAGATATGCTTTCTACATAAATTACTTCTAAAAATTCAGGTATTCAATTGAGCAGTAAATGTAAAAGTCCTTTTGAAAATAGATGCTCCCTGAAAAGTTTAAAGGCAGAGAAGTTACTCAAACTCCACAGTGCTTACCAGAGGAAGAAACAGTAAGTAACAGACAAATTCAGATGTCGTTGCTGAATATGAGAGGTCATTGAACGAGTCCAGAAATATTGTTAGGTAGTGGTGGATAGAGGTAAGGATGATATCCCTGTAAAGTGATGAAACCAACAGATTGATGTAGGAGCTAAAAGGTGATTGGTGCCACTCAACATCAGCCATACCCTAGTGGTACCTTGTGCCTGTGACCCTTTTGTGGAGTTGGTGAGCTGTACAAGTTACATAAATGTCTGTGTATTTTTCAATAGGGACTGCAGACAGCTGGGCCAGTCATGTTGAACCAAGTCACACAGTTGTGCTAAAACAGCCTCGTTTGAGCCTGCGCTGTACTGGGTTTTCTGCCAAATCATTCTATAAGGTACCTCCCTCACTGTCAGCTATTTGTTTTAATTGAAAACCACAATCTGAACAGAGAATTAAACATTGAAAGACTGAGTAAAGGCTAATGATTCTTTATGGTAGATAYGCTAAATACACAGGTTGGTGATTTAAATGTGGGAATAATTTTCCTCTTCGGAGATGTCCTTATAACTTTCTTTAAATACTTCTTAAATAAGTTGCAGTTAGTTTAAGATACTGTTTTCTTCTGATGGATTGTTCAAATATCAAGGCTTTAACAGGAGGGTAAATAATGGACTGACTTGCAGTGACTTTTTCTGTTTCACAATGCTGCAACTTAGGAACCTATGGTGAACAGGTACAGAGCAAGAGGGAATTCTTGGGAGTTGTCAGTGGTGTGCTGTTATTTTTAAATCAGCGAGACACTACAAAGGTCTTACCACAGAGAAACTGTGGCCCATTCATGAGATGGCCATTGCTTTTACATTTAAAGTGAGACGTGTATGTTTGCTATCGTTATCTTGACTGCAGCCATCATGTAATTGCAGAAGTAGGGGAGGGGGAGTAATTAGTGGGAGCAAAAACACTCTAGTAAGATCCTGCAATAGATGTAGGAGAATTAATTTCCTAGATCTTGCATAATTTTCCCAGTGATAGCTTATGCTCTTACATCAGTTTCTCCATTTGTAAGGAAAGGTAAATTGTTTTCTAGTTTGGGTCTCTCTTTTTAAGGAGATGAAAAAAAAAATCACAAGAACCCCAACAGCATTAGTAATAGGTATTTAGGCATGCACTTACCTTTCTGAAGGGCTGTGCACGTACATCAATATTAGCAAGAAAGAACTATCTTTCCTCTGAACTGTCTATGAAGAGCTTCAGCAGGTAACATTCATGAGGTTTTTCTGTGACAAAAATATTTGTAACAACCTGTGTCCTTAGGAAGCCTGAGCTAGTTTCTGGCTTTTTGTATGTGTTTTTTAATGTTCCTTAAAAAAAAAAAAAATTGGGTTTTTTTTTTTTTTTTTCTTTTTTTTCCTTTCCCTGTATTTTGGTAGAAGTCATTTTAGATCAAGACTTGTATTTTAAAAGAGAAGGACAGAGGATTCAGGTGTGGTCACCATTGTACCACACTGGTAATGTGCAGGATTCCAGAAATGCTAAATGTCTCATGCATCAGCATTCAGAAAAGAAAGGCACCTTCTTGCAGCAGTAACTATGGGGAAATTGTTGCTTCATGGCCATTACTTTTGTTTTCCAGAAGATGCTTTTGCTGAGGAACTGTAATTGCAGAATGCTTTGTCTTTAGCTTTGAGCCAAGCTTGAGAAGGGGAGAAGGACTAGTTACTCTTGTGCATGGTTCTGCTGCTGCTGTCAGCAACCTGGGTATACCATTGAGAAGAACAAGCCCATTTAATAAGGACAGCAGTCATTTTCTTGATTTTGTTTTTACAGAGTAGCAGCATGTGGGTAGATTTGAATGGTCAACAGGTTATTGAATCTTGGCTGGAAGAAGCAGATGTAGCAGTTTTTCTCAGTGTACTGAAAGAGTTGGAGCCAAGTRGGCAACATTTAATATAACCACAGTTTCTACCTGTAGAGGGTAGAGCTTCAGCATGTATGAGGGAGACAGAGCTGAACCAGAAGACTTAATATGTTATCCGTAAATCAAAACTGAAGTCACAATAATGCTATTTAAAAACCGTATTTTTCGTCCTTTTGGTCTATTTTCTTCCACTGTGAAATATATAATTTGGGGTTGCTGTACTCCTAGGGCAGAATAATTTCAGCATTGGTCATAAGATCTGGCTCATTCTTTTCCCCGACACACCTCATACCCCCTGCCCCCTAAATTTTAGTGTGAGCTGCAAAAAGAACTCTATAAAACAAGAGCTGGTGTTTATGAGGGAATGTATATTCCCATGATACTGCAACCACTGACAGCGGTGTTTGCATTGCTTTACTTTGTGACATTCTGCACTAAAATAATCCAAAGGGAGGCTGAGGGAGGAGAAGAATGTCAGTCATGTCCGAGGAACTGTGTGTACAAAACTGTACACACAGTTTGTTACAATTGTGTGCTACAACCCGGTCAGCACTTTGCACCCATCAGCAAGATCTGTGCTCCCTCTCGTGGCAGGTTCTCACCAGTAAATCCATCGTAACTCTTCCCTGTTAGTGCTAAAATGTGCTTATGCGTAGCTATGAGAAGCATCTGGTTTCCAAACTTAACAGACTTACGAACACAAATAGCACTGAATTCTTTTTTTTATTGACATCGGGGGAGAAAAATTTCACCATCTGATTGACCGAAGTTTGCCAAATAAAAATAGACAAAACAAATGTTTATGTACGTGCAAACATTGCAGATCAAACTGCTAAAAGAAATAACTAAAAGACAGGTCTTGAGCTAAGATCAAGCAGCAGAAAAATAGCAAATAGGTAAATGACTATTAAGTAGGTCTTACTTTGAAACTTCCCACTTAAACAAAGAATAAACAACAATAACACCACCAAATAAAGCCACAGCAGGTAATAGTTGCTCTTCTAAACTTTTATACACTATATATTAATCACTCTGTCTTTCAGTTATTTCCTCTGATAAAACTGACTTCTGTGAAGTCTCAGCAAGGCCATCTTGGCTAAAAGCATAAAATTAGACAGGAGCCTGTCTAATGGCCTGTTAGAATGAAGAAATGGTGGGGGTTGGCTTCTTTTTCTTTGCTGAATAGATCTGGAAACAAGAATCTGATTCTATGCAAATATTAAATTTACTTTTCCAATGTTGGCTGGTGTTTGAAGATCCTGGAACGAAAAGGTGGCTCTTGGTAAAGCAAGATTCTTCTTGGTCCGCAGGTAACACAGAAGAAAGTTTTTTTTGTTTTGGTTTTTTTTTGTATAAATCATATTTTATTAAATTGCCTTTTTTTTATAAACAGTTCTTTTGGGTTTGTTTGTTTTTAAGAGATGACCCATCATGGTGCTTCTCTACAGAGATATGACATGTTCATTTTCTCTTTGGAAGTCCATTTTGGCTCCAGTTCCAGGTTATGTCATTCTATTATACATCATCAGAGGCAGGTGTTCAGCTTTAAATATTGACAGATTTTTCTCAGTAGGAACATGTTGAAGCTTCTAACTCTGCTAAACATATTTATTTGACTGTTACAATCCAAAAACTGTAGAAATGGTGGAATGGAAAGATACAAACAGTATTATTGACACTGTATTGTCAAATGTTTGCACTGAGACCCCATGTACCATAGTTTTTATTTTTTAAAAAATCGTATTTATATCCATTTACATAAGACTTACACATTTGAAAAGAAATACATACACAGTAAATACGTAAATGTCTAGTATTACAATAAAACAGATGCAACAATGTAAAGATGAGTGGCTTCATTTGATAAAAGCTTTGGATGTGCACTACTGTCAAATTTTTGATGACACAGATGCTGAGAGAAAAGGGGGAGGTTGTTTTGTTTTCCTTTTTTCTTTTTTGGTAGTAATTTAGGGGGGKTTTTTTCTTGTTTTAAACTAACCAATACATGAAAGGAACATCATATCTGTTTGTATGATAAACTTTATGTGTTCTCTTCCCTATTACCCTGTTCTTGCTGAGAGTTTTAATGCTCTTTTCCTAAGTAGTGGTAGTGCACTTCAGGTAAAGTAGAAGAAAGAGATGACATCTAAGGGAAAAAAATAAACATGAATTAGCAAGATTCTATGATTCTAATTTGGTCTAAAGTTCAATGACAACAGAGAATATAGCGCTCAGTAAGTAGTTTAGTAACTAAGTTACTAAAGTTACTAAAACATTTGAGTATCTGTGGGAGGCATGCATTTGTTTAATTTTAGATCTGCACTAATGCATTTTAATCTTTTACTAATTATACTTAGTCAAAACAGACTGCTTTTTATGTAAATTTAACAGAATTTTTCTTGCTGTTTTGGTTTAGCACTGGGGTTAGTTTCCTGCATCACAYGTTTTCAGTGTACAGACCTTGCTGATGTACTTTGTGGTTCTTCTTTCTAGTTCACAACAGCTTGACAGCATTTACCTTTTTCACCCTGATGGTTTCTTTGCTATGGACCAGCTGCTTCCAGATTATCATTCACATCTTTTTGGAACTCTGCTTCTCCATTTATCTTTACAAATCCTCTTTGGAGCCCTTATAGGTAAAGTACATAACTGATTTTGCCAAATCTCCTTTAGTATTTCATGAGAGTAAGAGTGCTAATATGTTCTATTGCTCCAGCCTGTGGCAAGAAACCTGTCCTGACTGACCCTTCTGACTTGGCAATGACAAATGTTTTAGAGGATGAAAGTACTGGAAAGCTTCAATAGCGTGGGTGCCAAGTCCACATGCTGTGTAAAGGCATTGTAGCTGCTCTGCTGGGCCACCACATGTAGCTACCACAGCAGAAAGTTTGATGGGCCCCATGTGCCCTATAGTAAATTTCTTTGCAACATGAAATGGCCAGCACCAACAGGCTTAATTTAAGATTATCCAAACCATTTATTCCCACTCTATTAAAAATTATCTAAAAAGTAGTAAAGCACAAACAAAAGCAAAGCAGCAGACTTAATTGTTCTTAAATTTCTGATACTGAGTGCACTAAAACAGGGCTGTGCAGAGTATACATATATAACTGTTATGAGAATCTCTGGTCATGGTTTCTGGCAGTGCACTGTGGTTCCAACAAACGCTTAAAAAAAACCACCTGAAATGCAATTTGAAAGCAATTGAATGGGACATAGCTGCTGTGAAGAAACACCGTATACAATGGAAGTTTATACCCAACTGATATTGTAGCATAAACTACTTTGAAATGAAAAGCTTTGACAATCTCTGTAAGAGAACGTCTCTATAAGAGTAGCAGAATGCAAGAATCTGCAGCCTACTGTAAATACAGACCATCTGCATGTGTTCCATGCAATCCATTTACAGCTTTTTTTCCTGGTCTGCTTTTTGTAGGCCTGTTCTCATTTACTATATTAAAAATTTCTCTTATATTGCTAGTGTGTGTAGCTCGTCCAACTGTCCTTCCCCTCTGCTGCACAGTTCCTGGTTCTGTGCATGAGATACTTCCCCAGAGTAACACAGCTGTTGATGTAGTATAGGCAAGGTRTTACAAAAGCCTGGGTCTCAGTCTAAGCTGGATCTGGAAAAATTCAGGAGGCATGTTGTAATGAATAATCTTCCCTTTTGTCGAAGTATCAATCAGTTCCTTCCTTGAAGAAACTGTTACTCAGGAACTGTGATGACAAAATTCTGAAAACTCCTCTGTTGCCCTTCAATCTGATATCCCCCTGTATGAGCAGTTTGCTTTTATGCATTCATTCTTGAGTTGCAGGCAATTTGTTTAAATTTTTAAGTTTGATATAAAATAGTGAAGGAAATATTTTCCCTGTATGGGGCTTTTCTTCTGGGGGGGAGGGGTGGGTTGTTCTTTTAATTTTTACTATAAAGTACTGGAATCCAAAATTAATTGAACTTAATTTTTATTTTCTAACTTTCATGGCACTTTGAAATATCCCTTACAGAAAGTGCACATATTAAAGTTCTAGTTCACACTATCATTCTCTAAAAAGACTATATGGTAAGTGAAAAGAGAAATAGTTGTATATTAATGTCAGTTAACCTCATATATCAGCCTTTACAGTGTAGATGTAAATTTGATGTTCTTGTAGACCTCTCAAACATTTACGATCAGAATGTAACTGGCAGAATTACATTTGAACGTGGACAAGCAGTGATGTGATACGTATCAGTGATACTTGAAACACTACTAATACTCCTGCAGAAACTGAAGCTAACTTGTATAGCTAGCATAACTTTATATACACATCTCGTTGCTCAAAATACATTGCTCCAATACCTGTATAGTACCAGAAAAGTCTGCTACTTTACTTTTGTTTGTGCTTTGCTACTTTTTAGATAATTTTTAATATAGTGGGAATAAATGGTTTGGATAATGTTAAATTAATATTTGTTAGTGTATCAGTTTTCTATTCCTGCCTTTGTTGTGCTCTTCAGGCCTCACCTTACCCATTACTGTTGGCCTAAGAGACAGTCAGCGTTTGAACCTAATTTCATGGTCGAGCTTTATTGCTTCCAACATTGCAATTCTGAAGCACATAGGAGAAAATATTCACATCTGTGCCTTTAGTTTCTATCACCACTGAACCCTGTGAGAGTCTTGTCATTAACTTTAGTGATATAAACACCATACTTTAATCTACACGTAAAAAGATTTCTATAGTTTATGTGCTTCATTATCATCTTCATAGAACCAGCTGCTAAACTTTGCTTTTTCAGAAAAACCAAGCCAAAATAAAACCAACAAATACCCATACCCCCAATCTTGTTTTTTTCAGTGGTGGCATGAAAAGTTCCCTTTTTAAACTAAGATTTAGATTTTATACTCTCGYAGTCTTCTGAAGACCTGTGAAGTAAGGCTCGTGTCATCAGCACGATCCTCAGCAATCTACTTCTCCCACTGTTAACACTTGCTATTCCTAAACATTTTTTACGCATTTTTTGAACCTATACCAACTTAGGAAAATCTTGATGGCCTCAGGTCTGTCGTAGTCTTGGGAACAAAAAAAACAATCAACCAAATAACAAAAACAAAAAAAACACACAATACCCAAAACTTTCTTGCAGATCCTTGCAGGTCTTGCCTACAGTATGTAACAGCTGTTGAAGCATGTTTGATGCCTGGTGAGATTTTGGTGATATTCAAATATTTTTTCCAGCTCCCTTACAATTCCCCAAATAACTAAGTGGAAACTGTTTTACTGAGAAAAAACCTAGCATAAAATGGTGCCATATTGATGAAAGTGGTTATTGTGTATTTTTTGCAAAAGTTGGGATAAAATAAAAAACTGCATTTCCACAGAACTCTGGAACTGTGAATCTGTGATATTTATAGCCACACTCAAAAGATATATGGTGAAAAATTTAACATGAATTCCAATGCTAATTGTGATCCAAAGTTGCATCCAGCTCAGATGATCCTTTCTTTGTCAATTCTGAATGATTTGAGAAGTGCAAGAATCTCTGAAATAGATAAATTTCCAAGATTTTCTGTATGGGTAAATCTTACTCTAACTTTATGCAGCTACCTGGTATTTTTAATTGAGCCACAGCTTTAATTAAAAAAGTGGTAAATCTCTTCTGCTTTACTAGTGCCATCCCCCACCATCCCCCACTCCAGCTCCTGCTCAAACTCTTCCAAGTTCTCATACAGTAAATTCATTCCCTGTGCCTTTTGCCATCTCTCCAAAATTTTATGGTTTGTGGTACCACCTGGACTGATCTTAATACTGTTGTCATGACCAAATGACCACCCTAGTGAGTCCTCAGCTATGTTTTCTGCTCCATGCTGGTTCTTTCTTGGATAATGTGGGTGTAGTGTACAGTTRCAAAGCCCTTTTATGATGGTCCCTACCGAATACTCACAACAATTCAGTGCTGGCTTCTTTGCTAGGCTTTGTCAGCATGAATATGTGCGAACTGTTGAGCTGTCTAACTTCTGCAGTCGTGATGAAGCAACTGCAAATTGGGAAGGAGAAAAACAAACAAACAAACCAGAACCTTTTTAGAATCATCAATACAATCTATCAGTCTATTTACCACTGGAAGGGTGGCTGTTAAATTGCTCTGTGGCTTTCTCTGACATGATCTGGGCATGGTCTTGTTCAAAAATCAGCATTTCTTCACATCTGATGGAATGTTGGACTGTTGGAATCTGTCTAAAGCAAATACAGTCTAAAACTCAATTTTGTCTTTATTTTGTTACAAGTCCTAATGCTCTTATTTATCATGCTGTTTAAATACTATTGCATTCTTACTGCTAGGAGATAGGAAGCCAAATCCTGGATGAAGATACAGGTCTTCAAAATTACTTCCCTTTAAGTCTACTGAATTCAGTATTCCCAGCTAAACAATTAACTGTCCGAAAGACCTCAAGCAAATCACTAAATTTCTCTTGTGCCTTAGTTCCACATCTGTAAAATGGGAATATCATCTTCTGCATCATACCATGACTAGAAGATGAAATCCTGGAATGTTTATAAGGTTCTCTCTCCCAGCAGTGTGGGCTGTGGAGATGCCGTGGGAGCTAGGAGTCAACAGAATTCAGTCATGCAATCAGTAAATTATTCCATCTGTAACTGCAACTATAAAGTATTGTTTTTAAAGGTGAGAAACTTTACTGGAATTTATATAGCTTTAATGGAATTTAGGTGGCAATACTGTCATACCAAGTTCATTATCAAGTTATAGGATGTAATCCCTACAAGAAGTGTATTAAATTACTTTGAGATCTAAGTCTATTCATAAACCTAAATCCTGTCATGATGAAATAAATGGCATTATTTTATATGGGGAAATCTGTGTACTAATACTTCTCAGAACTTCAGGCAGGTATACTTGGCTTTATCTTCCATATACCTGAAGGAATAGCTGTGATGGGATTTGTTCCATCTGCCTGCTCTCTTAATGATTTTTAAATTTTATTTGCTTTTTAATTATGATCTGCTTGTTAGTTTTCCACTCATTTCTGAGTTAGTGTACCTTTTCAAAATCAGAAGATTTCTGCAGAAAATTAAGACTGGTATACAGTAATTCACTTAGTGCCTGAATTCAGTATTTGCTAACTACCCACCTGATAGTGATTATTTGTTAGCAACTTCAGTTATTTGATGGTCACGGCTAAGCTATTTAATTTGAAAGTTAGACAGAAAATCAAGGTGATAGCCCTAATTTAATTCTCTAAAACACACTCCACCTGCTGGAGAGGCTAATGGGATGAAAAATTTGCTTATATATTATAGTACAACCTCTTAGTTGAAAGTTAGTAAATTAATTTTTGTCTTTCTGATTGTTTCCTTTACAGATGCAGGATAGTGAAATGGCCTCTTGTTTTGCATTTTAAATAAACATCATCAGTCTGAAGAAAACCTGAAAAAATCCTTAATATGGCAGGTCAGTGTTTTTCCATTCCTAATTCAACTCTCCCAGACTCCGCTCATCCTAAATGAACACAGTTCTGGTGTGAACATTAAAAGTGAATTTGCAGTGAGATTTGCAGAAAGGAGTGCATACCGTCACTCGGCATCTTGCGCGACTGCCCTGATGTAGTGGTGAGCCGGAAGCCGGCCGGCAGCGTTTCCGACGCGCCCGGCATCATGCTGATCCCATGAACCTCTCGCGGAGGGAACTGCCGTCGCCAGGAGGGGCCACGTCTGAAGTTCTTGTCATCGCTCTGTCAACACAGAGGTGTATTTGATAAAGCAAAATGAAACTTTTTGATTAATTATCCTGTGTGCTATCTCTACCACTGCCAAATGTATTCCACAACAACTCCCCTGCTCTGTTGTACTGCATCCAGTTATTACAATGTGTTTGAGACATGCTTGTAAAAGCTTTAGAAATGTTAAATGCTGGGGTGGAGAACTCTTCTAAAAATCTTTAGCTTGATATTGTCACGGGGTTTAGAATCAGCTAAAGTAGAACTTCCTTATACAGTGACAGAAAGTCATTTGTTACTGCATTAGGAGGCTTACATAAAGTGCTAAAAAAGGATTAAATGTGTATGTGCATGCACAGAATTTATAGGCATCTGGCATTTTCAGCAAGTGCTTAAAAGTTTTTTTTTCTTCTCATGTGCAGAAGTCCAAGACTTGAACACTTTTGCACTGGACTCTTATGTTAAGATAAATTATTTCCATAGGTGGGTCCAGATAACTGTCCCAAACCACACTCTATTAATATTAGCTTCAAAGAACAAAAGAGCAATGAAGAACAAACCAAAAAATTAGTTTTCTTCTTAATTTTTAAAAATGTGTTAAGTGTCCTAAACAGTAGACTACACAGGCATCCCACCCACAGACATCCTCCACTACTTGCTCTGGCCAGGAAAACTTCCACTCCATTCTGCATATTGCCTCTCTGGAAAATGTTCATCTTAAGGTAAGAGTGCAGTGTCAAATTTAGCATCCAAGATGACACAAATATGTAGCCACTGAAGTTACTTTTAAAACCTTGATGGGCATTCCTAATTTTTTCAAGATGTAACTGACTCTTTTTAACAATGTGAAAATTAACGTATCTTCATGCATTCAACTTAAATTTAGTGTTTTATTTTATAAACACTATTTATATATTTTAGTGATATTTTATAAATACTGAAAATAAAATTAATTACTTCCTCAAGTCGTCTTTCAGTTCCTAGTGCTAAAAGGTTGTTGTATTCTCTCTCAAGGATCTGCCGTGCCTGGAGATACCAAAGTAAACAATTAAAATGGTTGAAGATGAATAAAAGGTAATAATGGGTACAGATTAACCAGAAGTAGCATAATCAAACTTGCCTGTGTGTTTTGTGTTGGAATTTGTAATAATAAAGCTAAACTGCTGTAGTCAAARTTTTCATCCAGTGCTATAAGAGAACCATGTACACCACTTTCTAGAATATTATTTGCATATTCTCGGAGGCCAATGGCTTGTATCCAGCGTATGACTCGATCATTGCTCCACACCAGCACATCTGAAAGGATATTAACACCAGGTCATTTTCCTGATATCTGATAACATTCTGATAAATTGTACAGGTGCGTGTATGTAGCTGTGCATGCACTTTGGATGTCATACTGCTTTATTTCTTACATGAGGTATGCCAGCAAACTATACATATAACTTTAATATCTCCTGTTCAAAGACTCCATGTGATTTAGATTATCTTCCAGTAAAATGTTTATTCTAAATAATGTTTCCAAAGGAGAAATATGCTTCCAGAGGGCATCTCCAAAATGCAATTCCTCCCATTTCCCGTATATATACCCTTTTCAATTTATAGGCAAGTTTTTACAGTGCAAGGGCACAGGAGAAATATCCATTCCTCAAGGCTTCACTTGAGAGTTTTGTATTAAACATTTTGAGAGTGACATCAGCACTTATTATTTTCTAACATACTATAAAGTAAAAGATTAGTTCACAATTTTGGAGACAAACTTTTTAGTACAGAAAGCTGGTAGAATGGCTAAGGTGCATACCAATTATACAGCTGAGGCAACAAAATGAGCTAGGCAAACATTTTTAAGGATCTGGCTATTCTCTAAAATTATCCTGCCCTGTCTGTAAGATTAAAAAAAAATATTACTTATACTGATCTTTATAGTTGTGAGTGGGACACACAGTAGTGAGTTTTCAGTTAATAAGTGGTGACGTTTTTCCTGAACCCTTAGAAGTCCAGCTAGTGTAGCTGTTCTGGGAGCAAGAATTGTCTGGCTGAGAGCATCTCACTCTTTAGGGTCAGAATCAGCTGAAACACAGTGGCAGGCAGAGACCAAATCCAGCTTGGGCCCATGAACAGCTGACTGATGTGTGACAAGGTGAAGGAGGCTATGGATTATAACCCTTGTCCTAGCAGGAACCAGCACTGAAGCCACACCAGAATTTGAGACCAATAATCAGTTCCCCTGTGTCATTCTGCAGCTAGACCCACTTGGGCTGACTGGCGCTGATGCTGGCATATCCAAGGCAAAGCCATTGTGTTAGTGCGTGCCATCATCTGTCTTGAACAAATGCACACTCACTGTAGCCCTTCACCTTTGTGTTGTTAGGTCTTCAAATCAGCATTGTGCTTGAGAAGTGATAACTGCTGTAGTCACTAGAGCTGGAAATGCTCAAAGGAATCAAAGTTCATTTCTGATAGTTGAAAAAAAACCCAGCCACCCTAATTGTTACATATAAAAGGAACGATGCAGTGAGCCTGCAGCCACTCTAGAGAGCTTCACACAGAAAAATCTTTTAGAATCAGCTGTGAAATCTAATAAGGCCAGTTTTGTTAGTAACTATTCTTATATACCAACCAACTGCCTCCATGGTCACCCCTCCAAGCAGCACTTTCTGTGATACACTCTGACGTAAAAAATCTAAGGCAAAGGTTTTTAAAAGCTGGAGCAGAGTGTTAGGGTCCTGAATGCTCACACTTCTTAGTGTTGCCCCCAGCACATTCCACTGAGCTGCAGGCTGTTTGGCCTTCTGCTTCTGAGCCTGAAAGAGGCTCAGATAAGATCCATACCCAAAATCCAGTTTAGAAAAATGTATGTATCAAACCACCACTCACAATTGCAGCCTCAATTTACCAAAGTACTTAACTGTGCCTAATTTAAGGAGATAGACAGTATATGTTCTGAAGACAGATGGACTTGTGTTAGTTTTGCTTAAAGCACATGCTTAAATGCTTTGCTAAAATGGCATGACAATGGGTTAACAGTGTCAAGCTTCAAAAGAAACATTCCCAATGTTCATTCCCAGGAGCTATCACCTTTTATTTCATGCTGACTCATTTCTCTTCGCTTTTCCAGTTCTTTTCTATCATAATTCAACCTCTTTAAACACATGATTCCATATTGCAAGCTTGTTCTGTTATTTAAAGAGAAATATTTACAGAGTTAAYGAAGATAATTTTGAAGATGGGAACATATGTAGGATGTATTTCCTGCACTTGGCATGAGGTCTTTCATGGTGCCCATGTAGGAAATCTTGAGAACAGAGGGGAGAGCAAAACCAGCAAAAAAACTACCGACTTAAGGAATGAAATGGAAAAAACAAAATGAGTATGTTTGARTAACACTTTTATCATAAGAAACCCAAAGCATTAGAAGTAGTATTCAGAAAAGGTCAGCCCTTGTGAGCCGTGAAATGTTTTGTCAAAGCAGGCTTTAAAAGAGTGACAAATCAGACAGTATATTAAAAAGGAATCTACTTCTTGTCACATAAACCTCATTCTCCCTAAAGTCTAAATGCCTTTATTTCCATATTTCCAATTTAGCTTTCTAGTTATATCCCTAAGTAACCTGAACAACTGTCAAATTGCTTGTACTGTTAACGGCTTTTATATGCTACACACAATAGCTTTTCATTATTATGAGATCTCAGGGCTTCGAAGCTTAGTCTAATGCTTTCTGATACTTCACACCACTTAAATGATTACTGTTTCTGTATTGTCAAGAGTTTATTGATATATTAATGGTTCCCTGCTCATTATGACATTTATCTGTACCAATATCTTGGTTTTGAGAGACATAATTGCAATATGGTTGCTATTACTAAAGGAATTTCTCTCAATTCAGATTTCTGACAGTCAGCCCTCACTTTTCTTTGTGATTTTCCACACCAAAGCCACAGATTTTATTCTGTGCAGTACTAGAGCAGACACATTAAATGTTTTTATAAGTGTAGTCTTTATGCCAACATACCGATGGAAACTATCCACCATTTTTAGGTGCACACGCAGATCTTTCTTTGTCAGGTGGTCTAACATCCTTGCATCTACCAGGCATTCCATAAAATAACTTCGGTACTGAGGTAAACCCAGACTGGGGAGCCATTCGTTACCTATCCATTCGTGGTTCATATCACCATAAGCCAGGGTCTAAAGAGAGAAGAAAATGGAAAGGGGGAAATAAATTCTTGAGTTTGCTCAAGGCTGCACTACAGATTAAAGACAGAATATGTGTAAAACAAATTCTGTCTAAAAAAACAATTGTAATTCTTGTTTTGCTTTGTTTTAACATTGGAAGAGAAAGCCACTGCAAGATATTTGTTACCAGTAACAGTTTTGCCTGTTGCATCTTTTTTTTTCTTATGGAAGTTTGAAGGAAGTTTTTTCAGTTGTGAGTTTTAAATGCAAGCACACTTGTTACACAACAAAACATGTCTTTCATAATCTTACTTGCCTTCAATTGACTTTGCAGAATATTTATGCCAGGCAAATCCTACTGTGAACTGCTAATACATACATGGCTCCAGGGAGTCCAGTGAGGCTTTTGTCACTGTTTAGTGAGAAGAATTTCCTAAACAAGATCTAATGACACTTCCTGGCTTCACACCTCTAGTCCTTTAGAGACCAAAAGTTAATTTCAGTTGTTTGGCACTCAAACTTACATTTTAATGAGATATTTTCGGCTGTGAACAGCTTAAACCTAAGTGCATCATATGTAGAGCTCCAGAAACTGAGATAGGGGCAAAGCAGATTCCTCCTAGAAGCTAGTGTTCAGGCTTCATTGTTCAGCTAAAATTTCACTAGGGTGAGGAAGAGATTATATGAAAAACACATGCATGCTGAGCTATTCTTATATGAACTGCTCTATTAAGATGCAAAACAGATTTTTACATCTCTCTGTTGTCAATTATTTTTTATTACAAAATGGAACAGAGAACTAGTAAATTGCAAGATTTGTACTTCCTCAACAGGAGCGTGCTCTGGCTCACTTTCAAGTCTTACTATCTCCTTGGTTTTGTTTTTAATGCCATTATAAACAAATCAGTAACACAGTGTAAGTCAGACGGATATGTTTTCTGTGAGGGAAAATGATATATTCCCCTTATATCTCATTCTTGTGAGATTTTGAAGAGAAGAGGGTTGTCGTCATTAAAGAGAGCAACATTGTGTAAGTGTGTGAACGTATTAGAGAGAGAGACATTTTTTAAATGTAGCTAATTGACAGTTCTAATTAAATTGTACAATACTATTTGTAGAGTGATACTTGGGTGGATTTTTACAACTATTCTAAAAAAAAAATTGTTGTAATTTTAGAAAAGTTACCTCTGAAATTCATGTTTAATTATCCTATTCTGAAAAATTAGGTAAATACTTTTCCTAGTTTTAGATGATAGACAGAGTATGTCTTTGGAATTTTTGTATTTTTGTGAAAAATATTCACAACAAATTTTTGTATTTTTGTGAAAAATATTCACAACAAATGTACATTTTTCTGCTTTACCTCACAAAACTGTTCAGAGAATGTATTCTTCGAGAAGAACTCTAAACAGGTAAATCATAATTCAATCATTGAGATACTGTCACAGTATTATATTCCTCTGTGCATATTGACACACCCAATCATATTATTATTAACTTTCAGTTTAAAAAAGTTGTGATCATACCTGAGCCCAGCTGCCTTCTTCAGACTCTTTCTGCGTTATCAGCAGGAAGCAATTAGTAAAGCAGGTGAAAAGACAATAGAAATGAGTTATAAAAAGATGTGATTTTCATATGCATGTTAATGAAAATCAAAACATATGCATAAAATGCACGGATAAAATAACTCTGGCCCCTGGCAATATCCTGGGCTAAATTACCTGAAAAATTATAAGTCCAAAACCACAAAATGTGGCTGAATTTTTGAGACAGAAAACCATATCTTGGTGAAATTTTACAGCATTAATTAAACACTTTTCACTGTTTCACAATTAAAACACAAACATTTGCTTTAAAATTTGAGTAGTAGTGATGTAATTTTTTGTTTCTAGTTTGATTTTGAAATATTCACAATAAAAATATGTCTTCTTGGGAAGAATATGTTGTAAAGGAGCTTTTCATATAACATTTTTTATGGCAAAACTATATTTTTCTGACTGCCCAGTTAAACAGGATCAACTCTACTTCTGGTCAGTTCAGTGCTGCTATATGTGCATTTATCTTTACCAACAATAATAAAACTGAAAATTAGCTCAGTTTAAAAAAAAAAAAAAAWTGGCAAGAATTGGCTTCCTTACTGCTAACGAGAAAACTTTAAATACTATAACAAGTATACATTTTAAAGAAATAATTTCCTACTGCATCAAAATTTAGCACCAGTACCTTTCCCATAATTTATGGATTAGGCTGTCTACAAAGCCTGCCAAACTGAAGAATGCTTTTTTTGGGGATCATACTTGAGCATTGTATCATGTTCTATAAGCACCCTTATGGTGTTGTTATGAAGCAATGTAAAAGCCAGAACCTAAAATAACGTATGTTGCAAATTGGAAAAAAAGTCTTACTTTTAGGGAGAGGTTTGACAAAAATCAATAAATAAATGACACTCTCTATGAACCTGAAATCAAAGACCACGAATACCCAAGTATGGACATGAAAGACAGCGTTCATGAAAACATGAAGTTGTGTGATGCACCATTCTCAAGCCTCCTCTTATTTCTTTCTATATCAGCAGATACAAAAAACTGTTTACAAGAAGAGGGAGTAGATTACAGGGGAAATGTCGCACCTGTAACCGTGACAATTTCATTTCATTACATGAGGTTTCACAGTGACACTGAAACTACTATGCACTCTAAAAGTCCAATACTGGTTTTAGGGTTACACAATTTTTGTGTAACAAAATCGCAATACAGTTTGTGAATTATTTTGCTGAAAGATTGTGTAACTTTGCTTTAAATTCAATTTCATTACTCCCTGCAATTTTCTATGGCATGCTTTGGGAAGCACCCTACAAAAGAAAAGGTATCTGTGTTAAGGCAGGAATTCTCTTTTGAGCATTTTAAGTGGAAGTGGAAAGACTCACCGTTTTAGCTGGAGCAGTGAGATTTTCCATTTCTTCATGGGTCACCCAAACATTGCCTGAGGGCTATACACAAGGCCCCAGGAAGGCAGGTGGGATCCACATTAGGTAAGCAGTGGTAAAGAAGAAAGGCAGCACCACTGTAAGTTAACAGCGCATCACCATCAGCACAACCACGTTCGTGCCTCTACCGAGCTGCAACTAGAGATAACTTTAGAAAACTTGGTTTGTATTTTTCATTAGTGGCTTCTGAACAGATGTGGAGGAGTATTACAACTAGAACTGATGGATGAAATCTGGCAGAGCACTGCCACAAAGGAAAGAATAATAATTAAAGCTGCATTTAATAAACAACTGGCAAAGGCAACCTCTAGCTCACAGCTCTGTGCAGAAGTAAGCTTCAGCTCCCAAAGATTTTGCAGCCTAAACATTCTGCACACATCACATGCTCATATTGTAATCTATATAATGAATACTTCCACCATGTTTCTGTAAATCAAAAATGTCAAGAGAATTCACTTGTAAAACTGTTTGTCCTCATCCTATAGTTTTTCATAAAATTATTATTAGCACAAAGAGGAGAGTCAGAGAGGGGGCATGGACGTCTGCTGTATTTTCTAGAGACCTGAGACAAATTAACTCCTTTCCTGAGAAAGAGGGAAAGCAGAGACTGGGAACTCAGAAATTCACATTCCAGATCAGGGCAGCTTTGTACACTGACGGTTATTCAGGCAGTATTAAAGAAAAACAAGACAAAAGTATTCCCAGTGGTTTCTAATTTAAATGTAATGTTCTATCAGTTCATAAATGTAAATGCTTTTATGCTTTGAAATATTCTCTTATGCTTTTAAAATCAAAATTAATTTTATGTAGTAACTCAAACATTGTATCGAATCTTTACTACTTTACTTTGGTAAAATCCACTACAATTCATAATATGACCATGGAAATGACACACAAAACTATTCTCAAGGTGGAAAATATCAGATGGTGAACTACAGTATTCAAAGAACACTATCAACATGAAGATAAAAGGGCAATCAACAGCAATATTGTTGCCCAGTTGCTCATGTAGCTCAGTGGATCTGGTACCTAATTCTAATTCTAATTCTAATTCTTACCAAAAGATTCTCCCTAAATTTAATGAAGACAATAGATTACAAAATATTATTATTAACGTTATCATTACTATTAACCTACTAGTAGACATCTGAGCTACACTACTGGAGTAGCAGTCTTTGTCCTTCACTTCTATGCCATGTTTTCCATCTAATCAAGCCTCTTTTTTTTTGTTAGTCTCCGCTGCTTCTTTCATAGCCATTACCATCAGCATTAAACTCCCCTTTTGTTATCTTGTTTCTTTTTGTCATCATCAGTTTGGCCTATTTTTCCTGCTCTTTATCTATAGCACATTCACTCCTACTCCACCCTAAAATTTCTTTGCTCTTTTTGATAGAGCTTTTACTTTCAGACTCGTATCTCTGTTTCTTTATGTGCTTCCCTCTGGTCTACTGCCCTCTCTCTCCCTTCCTGCATGCAAAGGCTCCACTTCTGCCTTCCAGATGCTCCCTTCACACCTCCAATCGCTGCTTCTCTTAAAAACATGAAAACCTAAACTAAACCCAGCTGACTCGTATTAGGTAACATTGGAAAGGGTGCAAAAAGGGGGAATGGGACAAAGATTCAAAAGAGCCATGTTCCTACATAACCTCTCCCAACATCTGCCTCCCCTCCACCCCAAAAAAAAGAAATAAAAAAAAGAGAACAAACAAAGAGAAACACAATCTGATTAGGCTGGTACAGATGATTTGAAGGAAGAGAAAGGTAAAAATGTAGGCAAAATTACAAATAAGATGCTCAATACTGATCATTTAGATAACATCATGGATAATCAAAACAATGACTTTAAAAAAAAAAAAGAAAAAATATCTGATAAAAGAAAAACATCAGCAATCAACCATCAAGCAAATGATGAACAGGAAGTTCTGAGTCACTATTAGACAGTTCCCACTGATTGTGAAGTGTGTGTTATCACGGAGCCACTCTGGTACCACAAAAGTTTTTCTGTAGACTCCTGTTAGGTGAAATCAGGAAATAAAAGTTAGCTGAACAGGACTCACTGTTCTGGATGTTGGAGGTGCTGATGGGCTTGTCAGTGATACCATCTCCTGGATTGCTAATCGCAGTTTTAGGCGATGAAGAGGATTGCTGATTCCAATTTCTCTTTGAATCTCAGTATCAGACAAAGCAGACATGATAGCTCCACTCTTCACGTTGGCACGGCAGGCAGCAACGTACCAGGCTGGCATCCCCAGCCAGAGCTGGCGAGAGAAAGGACACTTCAGCCACAGCACTGCTGCATTTCTCAAATGAAATTACGATCATAGAAGATCCTGAGCTGGAAGGGATCCATTGGAATCATCAAGTCCAGCTCTTGGCTCTACTCAGAACAGCCTCAAGGATCACATCATGTGTCAAAAGCATTGTCCAAAAGCTTCTGAATCTGTCAGAGTTGGTGTCATGACAACTAACAATCAATGAATTCATGACTAATATTAAATAATTACATATACAAATGAGTATGAACGTCATAGTCTTTAATGAAACAAAATAGTTTCAGAACCCTTGAAATTGCCATGATTCCATGTAAATTCTTTTTGTTTTCACTGTAATCAGAAATTTAAAGCAAGGCATGCTTCGAATTATTTTCAGAGCTGTGTGCCTCCATCCCCTGGACTACTGCTTTCCCAGGTTTTTCATGAGCAATACTGACACAGGTCAGTGTTACTGCCCATCTGATAATCTTACTGTATACAGAAAATCATCTAGGAGGAATTAAGTAAGTTTTTCACTTTTGTACTAAAATGGCTTTCGGTTTTTTTCCCTTTTTTTTTTTTTTTTTTTTTTTTTTTTTTTTTTTAAATAAAGGCTTGCTCAAAAGACTTACTAAAAATGGTCCAGGAAATTAGGAAATTCACCAACAAATCTGGAAAGCAGTGATAAATTGAAAGGATTTTTCTTTTGTTTGACACAGTAAAGAGAAACACTGAGTGATTATTAAGAAGTTTACATCTTATCTGGGAAATATTTCCATAGAAGTTAGCTGTTATGTCACTTTTATGTCACAGAGGACTGTCAGGTTGCAAAAGGCTCAGTCAGGCTTTTCTGTACTGAGTCCTAATGTCTCCCAGAGCTTGAGAAATAACTGCATTGTGTTTCAGTAAGTCCTTTCCACTGATGGGATTAGCCACTACCCTCCGTCCCATGCTAGTCTAAACCTTAAAAACAAGATCTAATTTCAACAAACTGTTCTAAAATACCAAGCTTCATGAAAGAAAAAAAACAGACCAACAAAAATTATGTATGTAACACTCATCCGCATTTAAACAAAGAACCATGAGAAAACTATGTATAGCTTTAAAATGTATTTTATTACTTCATTTATTTTGACATTAGCTTTTTCACACATGCACTTGAAAAGCAGAAAAGCATAAATACTGAGAGTTATTCACCTTGTAGAAATAGATTCAAATGTTTGCTGCTCATTAGGTAAACTATTTTGTTAATCAAATAATTAAATTCTTCAACAAATAGCTCTCTCTAGCAGAAAATTGTTTTAGATGAACAGTCTCTAAAAAGAGGAAACAGTAATCATTCTAGACAGAGAACTCAGATATCAAGAATGAGATACTTTTCCAGAATCAATTAAGAAATCACAAAATCCTGAAAATATTTCTTAACTATGTCTGTGCYACATACAGACAGACAGAATAAATGCTGCGGCTAAAAATTTAAGCCCTGAAAAGTTCAAAAATTTCACAATATACTTCTTAAATTAGAGCCTTTGTCTCCTTTAATATTTATTTTATTCTTTAATTGAAGTGACATGTTACATTTTTCTTCAGGAGAGTATGAAATGCACACAGAGTCCATTTGCTGCCTGAATGCACTGATGCTCACTGCATAAATACACTACTCCTATGCTCATATCTTTTTATCATCAGTACTCAATCTGCATTGAATACTGAAATATAAACTCCCTTGTGAGCTCTCCTGTGCTACTGGCACATTCTCCAAGAATTTAACAGACCTTGATTTCTATTTACAGCCCCCTTCTGAAACAGTGGGAAGCATATCCTATTTTTCAGAAAAGAATCAAGGGAAAAAATTGGGGCTTAACTTGTCAAAAACTGCTTGAAATTGTGGACCACCTTGAAGAAGGTATTGACATTCAGAAATTACAGACCTTTGTATGTTCACATTTTCAGCAAATCAGCTTTTACTGTTATACTGAATATTTCTGGCTGATATAAATCTGGTTACAGAGCTCTTAAAGTCATATGATAAAATCAAGTAGTGGCCAAATTAAGGATTGCTCCTTATTAACAGAGATTATTTTTTTGGAAGCTCATATACAAATACTTGAACTCTTGGATAATCTCTTGGATTATTTTCCAAGCTCATATGCAAATACTTGAACTTGTTTTCTGAAATTTTTATTTTGTCTTTTTCACTGGGTACCTTCAGTAATTCCAATATGAAGCAGAAATTTTGTAGACATCAGCTGCTTTCATTTCTCATCTTTTATTTATTCAACAGCATACTTCAGTCAAAGCTTTGGAGAAGGATTTTTTTTTCAATTGAAGAGAAGAAATTTACAAATTCTAACTGATGATCAAATGATGATACAGTAGGCAAGAGACAGGTTGTGAATAGGTAGAAATGCTTGGTATAGTAAGGAACAGACACTTCTTTGAGCCAACAAAGAGCTTGTATCTGCACTGAAGTTTTACATCCTTGCCACGTAAAAGTGACTGTGTATTTGTATAAGAACGTTCTTATTATGTGCCTTCTTCTCCCCTCAGCATCTGTGTAAGCATTTTTTGAGTAGTTCCTTCACCTAAAACAGGAAATGATTTTTGTCAAAATTGACAACAGCTCTGCTGTTTTTCTGCACGATTTCCAAACAACATTCATTTAGGTCCTCCAAATAAAGGCAGCTCTCTGCAGACTGGATTTCAGACTTGAAGGCACTGCCTGTCAAATCAGAGAGATTTCAACCTGGATCTCCCACACTGCAGTTAAAAATGGTAAGGGAACACTTTTTTCCCTGTTATCTTTTTAAAATGCAGAAAGTTACAAATTCTTTAAATTTATTTCAAATTAGCACATCATTCTGCATAAACTATCTGTGGAGTTCCTAGGCATTTAGAGACTGAGAAATTAAAAGATTAAAAAAAATTGGGATTCAAGCACATTTCTGGTCCCCATCCCGTTGTGTAATTCTTACTTTTTTCAGCTCTAATCTCTAATTTACACAATCCAGTGTTGAAATCTACGTAGTGTTGACAGTGCAGTGCACAGGAGAGAGGAAGATTTTGTAAGTACAAGCACACAGAAGCAGTCTACAAATGTAACTCACATTTTCAAGTTATGGTGAGCACTTACCTCCARCCAGGCAACCACCGTTGGTCCATCCCACTGTGCAAAAGGCAAACCTTTTCTCCGAGCTTCTTCCAGAAGTTCATGTCTAAAAATTGTATCAAGGATCAAGGAATGGTAAATATGTGGAGGTATGTGGGCCAAAAAGACGCAACTCTGCCTTTTTGTGTAAGGGTGGTAACAGCGAAGCACAATGACAGGCATAGAAAAAGCACAGAACACAACAGTTAACAAAACAGCTCTTTCTCCCATTGAATGAACCCTCAATCTATTCCAAATTCTTCATATTATTTGTCTGTTTATCTTTTAAACATCTAACATCCAAAAGGTGAGGCTTCTGTCTCTTCTTTAGGCAAAGCAATAAATTGGTATAGCTGATGGTAAAGGGGTATCAAAACAGACACTGGTGAAGAGAAATGAGGGACTCCCTCTGGGACTAACTAAGCTCTAGTCTGGTAATGACCCGAAAGCCCCAGGACTGGCAACTTCTAGACACGAACTAAGAATGGATGTAATGCAGCTGGGTCTGAGTGGTATAGAGTTATTCTGTACCTTAAATATGCCATCTGTGGCTATTTCAGAGCTGATTGCATCTTTAAAAGTTTCATGTTTGGATCTTTTAAGTAATCGATTACAAACAAAAGAAATCTACGTGGTTTACTTAAGTAAATTTTTTTCATATAATCATAAAATTGATATTATCAATTCTAATAATAGAATTGATGAAGTTTCTCGATTTTATACACATACATAGATATATCTCCAATGAGTTGATTAAACACCAATCCAGTTTCTGATCTGCAATTTTTCTGAGCTACAACTGGTGTATATGGAAAACATAATTCTCAGAGCTTAATTTGTATGATTAATATGGTGATATTATATATTTGGTGTAGTTACAAATAAACCAGCCAGCTAGACTATCAGGAAAATGCTCTACATTAAATACATCCAACTATTTCACCAGACATTTCCACTGTGGTGATGGCATAGAAAAAGCAGTCTTTCAAAAGTTTTTTTTTTCCTAGTATTAAACAACATGTTTTCAGCTGCCTCCTACTGAGCAAAACACAAAGGAATGCTCTCAGCAACAAACTGTAGTGAAAAACAAATTAGGCAAGGACTATGCTAAGGCAGTATTAAAATTTGCTTACATTCCCAAATAACAAGAGAATCTTGGAATTATAGTTTCAATTTTGTTCTGCTCTCCTTTATTACTACAGCCTTTGTGGTTCAATTATCCCTTGACAATTCTTCACCACCTCAGCAGCCTTTCAACTACATGTACTACAAAATCACAGCAGATAAAAGCAATGGAGCGATCTTACTTGTAAGGAGTAGTCCTTTAGGGATTTTTGCACTGCCAAGGGGCCAGACTGAGAGAATCTGGCTTCAGTAGAAAATGGAACCCAAATAAGCAATCTTGCATACACGTTAAATCCCTGGCTCTGAATATTAATAGAAAAAAAGCTGCCTTATCTTCTGTGTTTATGCTGTAGTAATATGTAACATTGCAAATACAGGACAGCATTACTGAAGTTGATCTACTTTCTCCTCCCATACAGCCTTTGTAGCACACCTTTCCTTTGTCACTCAGATATCCCAAGCCACTGTAGAGCTCTCCTTGATTTCTGTGAAAGCACAACCCTTAGGAGAAGCTGCTCTCTGGGTACACGAACACCATGTTACCTTCAGCAGCCCATGGGGATGCAGGAACCCCGTATGCCCAGGGAGATGAGTAGTGAATGCCAGCAGAAAGGTATTCACCTGCCTGCTTCAGACAGCAGAATTAAAGCATGGCCAGACTTGGCCCCATCCCAGCTACCTGTGGATGAGGTATCTGGGTTGCAGCATTCCCTCAGGGTTGGTTCTGCAGGTGCTGCAGTGGTGCTGCATCTCTCCCAGATGCTACAACAGGGCTGCAGGACCAGCTGCTACTAGCTCTGAGAGCTGGAATGGCCATCCTTAGGGAGAGACAAGCTTTCAGGAACGCCCCTCCCTCACCCAGCCACTTTGGGTGTCCCATGGTGGAACATGGACTGCATAGCCAGCCCAAGCCCAGAGAGCCACCCATTTTGCAGCTAGCAGTCCCAGGGAGACATCATCTCTGGCGGAACCAATCCCAGAGTTTTATTTTTCTGGGCTACTTTCTTCAAATATCCCAGCTGAAAGAGCCGGGCTGGAGTAGGAAAGGAGATAATGACTCTCAGGGCCATTGGCTTTTCCTCCTTGTGTTGGTCCCCTGCTCCAAGCAGGAGAGCAGCAGCACCCAGACTCCAAGGAGCTGGGGAGGAAGCCTTGGCCTCTTTGATTTGGTGTTACACCTCTGAGTGGCCTCAGGAACTGAGATCCCTGCAGAAGAGCCATTGGCACTTTAGGGTCTCACTTGGAGGAAAAACTTCATTCCTTTATCCTGGAATAACAAATTCCMAATTATGTGTTACTAGGGAGTCTTCTGGGACTTTGCAACATCTGTACCAGCCTGAGGCTTGGTGTGGAGCTCAAAATTATTCTAGTAATTCTCAAACCAGTGTATTCTCCCAGAGGAGGAAAGGACTGCTGTTACTTTGGAGGCAGCTCACAGAGCTAAAGGAAAACATAGCTGTGTTCATTGATTCAGGCTGAAGGAAAAGGGGCCAGGACAGGAATGAGATACCGCATATATATAAAAATATAAATATATATATATATACATATGTGTGTGCTACAGCCAAAGCCTGCAGTTTGATAAACATAATCCAAATGGTCTTTGCATGTAGAAGGAAATTGCTCTGAGTTGGAAATATTTTTAGGATAAAGTAAAAAATCCTGTACTCAGACATGTCCATGAAATATAGCCATCGTAAGGGCTGTGCCTCACTTACTGATGTGGAAAAAGTAGTTAAAGAACTTTTATAATATTTTGTTTCATTAAAAAGAATTTAATGCTTCAAAACTTTAAATTCCTTCCTCAGATGATTCTTTTGAACAGCTTTGCAATATTAAAGTTCATTGAAATTGTAATTTACTTTTGGAACATTAGTCTTTGACTACTTAATACAAACTAAGAGATTTGTAAAACCTGAACCTTCAATTTATAAGCCAAAACAAAACCCAGACTTCTATTTTTTGACTAAGAGATATATATTCTTTAGTTGGCAGTCAGTGAAAACTCTAATGGTRTGTTTTGGGTTTTTTCTTGTAATGTGAACTAGCACTACAGAAAAAAGCTCCACTCCTTCATTATGTTAAAAGTATCATGTAGGAAAAAATACGCGTAGTTTTGATCAATTGTGCAAATCACCTGAAAAATGGATCCTGTGAGCTCCATGGTTTACAATACAGTATTTTAGAATGGACAGAATGTTGTCTACAGTTGTCCTTACAGCATAGTAACTGGCTTTCTGAAAACAGGGTCCAAAGCAAAACATTGGTAACTGCAGTTCAATTTTCTTTGCAAAAACATGCATCTGATCACAGGAGGAAGAAGAGACAAATACCCTAGAGCTTATCACTGTCTCTTCCCTTCATTACAATTATACGGTTTGGGCATCATGAAAAGCATTATTCAGCTTGTCTAGTCTGGAAGATGCTTTGCAGGGGAGCTGGGGATTTTCCCCTCCTCAGTTTGTCAGAAGAGTCTATATGTTATTATGTGTCCAGGTTTCATTGGCAAAGAGGAAGGGAATTAAAATGTAATTATTTCCATGCTTGCTTAGGTTTTTGGCAACGTATGAAAACAAGCTGATAAGGAAAAATTGACATTAATTAGGCATTACTAGAAAAGGCATTATTTTGCAGATAGGGCTTTAAACCACTTACTATGACTAAAATGATTTCCAAATTAAAGCCATATTTTAAAAGATAACGTTATTACTGCTAAAGAAGGAAATCCCCTTCCTGGAGACATTGTGGGAGTAACTGGAATATGCTGTTTAAAATATACCATTACCCTGACCCTGGTTTTGTAAAGGCTGGAAATTTAATGAGCATCAACTGTTTAATATTCATCCAAAAGTTAAGAAATACTTTTTTTGTGTGTTTTAGTGAGTGCCTCATAAAGTGGGCTGTTTTCACATTTTTATTGAAGATGGCAAAGAAAAATCATGTAATGTCACTTGTGTTGTAGAGCTGTGTCAGAGGAGCAGGATTGCCTCCCTAGCACTGACTTGTGATGTTTAATCCTCCCCCAAATGATTTGCTAGAGATACTGTTAACACTGGGCCCTTTCCTTGGCACCATTTGTCTAAGAGCCAGGCACAACTAATTGCCCAATTATTTAGTAATCAACCTAAAAATCTGAGAGCACAACTGTTCTATAGTCCTTGGGACAGGAGAAGTACATGGGTGTAACAGGAAGGCAGAAATGACGAGTGAAACTATGCTGCTACTCTGCAAATCTACTTCATATGTATTCTTCTCTTGCAGCAGGGAAATTCTAGCTCTGTATCAGCAGCCGCCATCAATTCATTGCATAAAACACAATGAACTATTAAAAATATTAATAATCTTTAAATAGAATTTGTGCAGGAAGTTAATGAGATCTTGACTTAAAGTGTGTCATTCAGTGGTGCTCAATTTTCTTCATGAAGATAAGGCTGCCCCCCATGAGGCAAACAAGAAATGACAGCTTAGGAATTCTAACACACATAAAGCAAACACTGCGCAATACACGATGTCCAGACATTGTCTTGATGAAATGTAAACAATATTTCAACACAGATCATATTTCTACAACTAATAGGATTTACTCTGATAGTTCTAATAGCGTTCATGTGAAAAGACCTCAGGGATATTATACTGCACATATTTTATAATGTCTCTTAGTTAAAACATAATTATAAATGTGAAATAAATAGAAAAGGAGGCACAGTGAAGTCAAGAGCCAGATAATATTTGTAAAACATGCAGAATTGATTAAGAAAATTTTGCTAATGGGTAATTTAGATGGTGAAATGGCCTTTACTCATGGGCATTTTCTCAAATAGAAAACAGATCAAAATTTTTACCTTGCAGTCCTCTGATTATTAACTGGCATTATTATGATAATGATTATCACCAATATTAAAATGTTTCATTTACAACCAAATGTACATGATAGGTTTCTAGAAGAGAACCAGACAGAAAAGATAGACCAATATGTTGTATTTATCTGAGAAATCCTATGATTTCAAGGTGAGGTTAAACACATCTGCAGCTTGAAATCTAGCATACATTCAAAGGTGAAAAAAAAAGAAAATAAGGAAACAGGATTTCTAATGAATTAAGATGGATTTAGATTTTATCCTTTCTATTATCCTTAGCTAAATATTTAAGGCATGCTAGAATCCTGTACCTCAGGACATTGTATAAAAAGTAAGATAGTTTAAGTTAATAATATTGTTTAAGTTAATAATATCTAATAAAAATAACAAGTTACATTTTATATATATTTTTCTGTAATACTATAAATGGATTTAAAGTAGGAAGTAGTAGGTTGCATATAGACTCAAGACTTCATATTGCCACACAATGCAGATTTAATTGTAATCTGAAAGGATCCAGCTGACTTAAAGACTTCACTAATTAAAAACTATGCCAGATTCTGTTTGAACTTTGACTCACTCAAGTGATCTGGATTTTACATTATTTGAAATCCTCATCCTCTTTTTTGAGACCCCATATCAGGTCAGAGTGGGAACAAAGGACAAAATTCAATATCCAATGTTTTACAAACTGTTTTGTGTTCAACTTTTAAGAGTTTTCAGAAAGAAATTACTGAAATACAAGACGCAACTAYTAAATAGAAGGTTTTTAAACCTATAAAAAAAGGAAGTATAAATTTCACAGTATCCCAGATAACACAGAATAACAGTGCTGTGAATATTTTATATTCGGTGTACATTTAAACTTTATGCAAACTGAAGGGCAGCAGTCTTTTTTTCTGGAGATATTTATTAAGCTAAGTGAAGCTTTAGGAATGCTTAAGACAGACCCTGACAAATAGAGGTTCAGAGGGCCAGTATTAAAAATTAAATAAAACATCTGTGAAATAAGCAGACTTGCATRATGCAGTCTTGCAATCTGGTATGTATTGTACTACAGTAGAGACCCTCAGTGTTCCCAGGCTGGGCAAATGTTATCAACTCTATTTTTATAAAGCCATTTCATAATCACAGATTTGAAATTATTGTGGTAATCCTCGTTCTCTAAGTTTTGTACCCTTTCACCTTTAGAAATTTGTAAGTTTTAACAGATGAAATTTCCTCCTAAAGTCTGCGAATTCTTATTCAAGAAGAAATAGCATTTGTACAATAGATCAAAGAAGAGATGAAGATATTAAACTTGATATTGGGTTAACAACTACAAAAATCTAAACAAAGAAGAAAATGAACTGGTGAAAAAAAATAGTAAAATTATATGCACAAATGAAACCTTTTTGCATATATGTTTCTTCTGAAACAGCATGAGGGCTCAAATGGAAAAAAATTGTGTACTATGTCAGTTTTCTGTGATTTAATGCAACAAAAATTATGCCTTAACAGCATTTGTTAAATAACATCTTCACTGTCATGATTTTTCCTTTGATGTTATCTTTCAAATGTCTTTGTGATTCTGGACTGTAGACCTGCCAAACTGTAGGTTTTTTTTTTGTTTTTGTTTAAAAACAAAAACCAAAAAAACCCCAAAAAACAAAAAAAAACCCAAAAAAAAACCAAAAAAACCCCCACAAATGTAAGTTATCTGTAAATTATCTCCAATTCATTATGTTAAGCACTTCAGGAGCAAGTCCTGACCTAAATTTGCGTATGCTTTCAAGGTTATTATTCTGAATACTTTGAAAGCTTCCAATTTTTTGCATGGATTCAGTTTCAGTTTTCTGCATGGATTTGTTACGTAAGATTCACGGAAAAACAAAAAAAGTAGGAATAAAACACAGAAAATAAACATGGCGATGAAGATTAATTTGTTCAGCAGCCATGACATTTTAACTTACCCAGATATGCTTTTCATGAGATGAAGAGAGATGAATGGAAAAAAAAGCACATAAATGTTAATGAACATATAATAGTCCATTAAAAAAATAAATAGTATGGTAGATAAAATAATACCAATATAACTACAGAAATCTTTGTAACTGATCTTTCAATGCTTAAAAAAGTTAAGTGTTCTTGTGAAGAACAGATGAAATTGTCAAAATGAGATTTTCATTAAACTCATGTTGTCTATTAGGTACCACTCAGCACAGAACATCTTCCATCGAAAATACATATTCATGCCAAAGATCTGTAAACACAGTGAAATTTGAGTAGGTTTTCAAATCAAAGCTTTTTGCTTAGATTCGAATAATTTCATGAGGATTTCCGTGTAACCTCAAAAATCTCTAAAATYGTAAACCTGTGGATTTAACCAAATTACCACAGATACACAAAATGATCCAGTGGACTACCAACCAAGGTTAACTTTTTTGTGTGCACTTTAATATTTTAGCAAAATATCTCACAGTAACCGTAAATGAGCTAGATTTGGTTGTAAAATTGTTCTGTATTTTATTTGCTTGTTTTTAAAATGCAGACTTCATGCACATAGGTGACAAACATTTGCAATGGCTACACAATACTGCCTGGCGGTATTTTAATTTCAGCAGTCCTACTAACTCTAGATCAGTAGCAACACTGGTATGAATGATTTGCCCCCCAGGTAACCCATTATTGCCAATGTAATGGCTACAGTATATGGAAGAGAAAGTACAATGTCATTGCAAATGAGAATCTATCTTCACCTTCCTTTAATTGCCATCATAAAAAGAAAATTACAGGCCTGAATGAAACCCAGCCATCTCAAAATATTACGCTTCTAGTAACAAATTATTTATGGAGATCTAAAAATGCTTGGTAGATATAGCTGTAGAAAATATGAGGTGAAAAGCCCTGGCTCTGATTAACTAAGAAGAGGTTGCAAACCTCTTTCAGTCAGTTCAGAAGGGTGCTGTTTTTGAGGACTTAGATTTTATTTTCATGTGTGTAAGATCAGCAGAACAGCTGGTAGAGAGGAGAGAGAAAGTGTGACAGAAAAAAAAAAAGCAGATGGACACAAGTGACAAATTTATACACAGAAAATTAAAGATAGGAAGATTATAAAAGGGAAGGACAATAGAAGTATTTAATGTAAATGAAGTACTAGAGAACTATTAAAAAAATTACCAAATCTGATGGAAGCAGCACTAGAATTGAATATGCATTCATGATTCGTGCTCACTTTCTACTGAGCTAGATGTAGACTAACATGATGACCTTTGCTGACAAAGCTTTTTATTTTGAGCCTTTTGGAGTATATTGAACCAGAACTCCTATTTGTTACATTTTCCACTGATTACTCCTTTGGGTATGCACAGAGAAAAACAGGGGGATTGACTGAAATGCAAGTCATTTTCTTGCTGTTTTCATGAGCTGAAAGTTTGCATTCACCTGGGGATAACTCTGAAAGCAGAGGATCAAGGGACATTCTGTCACTTACTCAGCATCTTGTCTGAGAAAAACAAAATAGAACAGAGAAGAATGAAACTTTAATTCTAGGTTTTACCTTTAGGGTATTCCTACATTTTTGGGGGTTTTTTTGCCATAAGACAAAAAATTTATCATAATTTTACTGAATTTTCCTTAGACATATATTAATTTAAAAGTTGTGTCGATTTTTTTTTCCTCTGCTTTGTTTTATCCATTCTTCCTTTAAATCCTAATTCTGCAGTTAATCTGATAGGATATTTACATC
The DNA here is from genome assembly GCF_030028575.1 of Malurus melanocephalus. Lineage (NCBI taxonomy): Eukaryota > Metazoa > Chordata > Aves > Passeriformes > Maluridae > Malurus > Malurus melanocephalus. The sequence continues at coordinate 570,835 of NW_026623533.1, forward strand.
TGCTGAAACGAGTTACTTAGAGAGACAGCTGCATGCATCAGGGTATATGCTTACATTTATCCAGAAATTCCAAATTGCAATGGATAGGCTTATCCATGCAAATAAAATAGGGACTAGGGCTTTGGGGATTTGATCAAAAACTTCTAATTTTCTGACACAAATATTCTTGTATTTTATAAGGGAAAGAATTTTTAAAACTTGGCAAAGGATAAACCTAAACTGCATATCAGATCACTGAACACCTCTCCTTCCTTCACCAGAAGGATAAAATAGAAAATAACAGCTACTAAGTACAGTATTTTCTGCTAGAAAGGGGGAGAAAACTAAAGATCTGTCTGAAAGCTACTAACAACATCAGGGAATTTTTCACAGATGAGGTACGAAGGAAAGAAATTAAATGCAAAACTTGAATTTTCCTGAAAATTCAGAAAAGAAAAGAAAAGACTGGGGACAAAAAACGCATCATATTTTTAAGAGCTACAGCAAAAGAAAATAGCGTACCTTTAGGATATAATGGTATTTAATAAGCATTAAGTATACAAGAACATTAGATGGATGGCACAGAAACCCCAATTAATCCAATTGGATTCATTTTTCCAAAATGTGTGCAATTAAGAAAATCATTAGAAACAGCTATTTGTATACTGTGGAGGACAAAAATTATCTGTAGTCACAAATACACTGCATCAAATTATAATTGTAGTTGCACACATGAAACCTAATTAATTAACCTAATTAAAGCGGAATCATGTGGATTCAAAAGCAACTACATGGCAACTGTGGTGTTTCAAACTCTTGTTCCACAAAACAGTCTACCTAGACATTTTCTCAAGTTGACAGAGATCTAAAACTTGCATTTGTCCATAAAAAGATGGAAGTCCCAGCTTTCTGTTCATAAAATGAATTTATCAGCTTATAAACTTATCAACTTTATCATTCCTTCTTCCCTAAGCAGAAAGAGAGTCCATCCAACATGATCCAGCATCCTCTCCTGCTCATATGGATGTTCCTGCTGTTTAACACAGACATCACAGTAGTCAGCTGAGACTTATCAGCATTGTGATTCTCTCTGCAAGGTTAATTATAAGGCTATGAACACGAAGAAATTATYTTTACACCATAATTTAACCTATGGAATTATTTAGGTCTTGATTTCACAAGTCTTTATTCATCTATGTAAGCACATGTATGTGTCCAGTCACATCAAGACTCTTCTGCAATGCATTTGGCAAACAAAAACCTGTAGCTGTGGATTAAATCTCCCCAAAAACAAGTTCTTAGAAAAGAATGCTTTACTTTTATTGTCCTTGCAAAATATAAAACTCACATCTTGGGCTCTTTTTGGAAATATCTAATTAATACATTCTTGTCCAGAGTCACATCAAACAAAATTGAAGAAAAAAGTGAGGCTAAAGCTTTGCTCTTGACTCATATTAATAACCTGGGGGATTTATTACCTTCTGGACTCAAGTACTGCCAGCACGATCCAGAATAGTTGACTTGCATGTCAATTCTTGCTCTGTGATTTTTGTAATAATTTGTAAAAAAATATACAATTATAAAATGATTTGTATTTGTGATTGCTGCAGGAGGGATAGCACAAGCCAATCTCCCACTAGCAGCAAGCATAAGGTCAAATCCACCTCCGTGTGGCAATCTAGGACTGCATAGTACTTAAATGTCCCTTAAACCTCTCCTTATGGTGCCTTGCATGGGATCAAATTAAAACATCCTGAGAAATGTCATTACTATTTTATTATTTACAATATCATAATATTATAGTATTATTTATTAATTATTACACACTTTTATACAGCTTCACTTAAGTGGCCTAATCTGTTACCTGAGATAAGGTCAGTGGAGATATGCATTTTAAAGGGGAATATTTTATTTTAGATACAGTATTATCTAATCATTCTTTTGAGGTATGAATTATCTTGTGGGACACACATTGATCAAATTCTGCTGTTCCACAGGATACCATGATTCTACCGGAACCTTTCAGGAATATTTATGAGTTGCAATAGAAACAGGACTGACCTGAACTCCTTACGCTGGGTCCTGGCTTGGGCTATCATGAGAACCCTGTGTGAATGCCAAGGCCAAGTCATTGAGCAGAGCTTGCACAACACCCCAAAAGGATGATGTCATGAGCATCTGAGGTACTGTAATACACAGTCACAGAGAATTGGTAGCTGGAGTCAACTACAAAATTCAGATCTGGAAATTAGGTAATGATTTTCCAGAGGGAGACTGGTTAATAACTAGGAAAAAAAAATCAAATAAAAAAACCCACACAATAAGAGAAAAACTCCATTCTTCATTTTGTGATGGGTGCAGCTTGGAGAGTCTGTCTTAATCAAAAGGTATGGTTTAGAGGAGAGCAAACGATTTAAATCATTGGGAGATTCAAATGAATGTAATGGTGACAGAACGGTATCATGACATTAATACTTCTTGTCCTAAACCCTGAGTTTTCTTGAAGAAGTTACTCATTAGGCAAACAGGCTCTGAAAGTCAGGCAAAAGGCAGAAGATTATATATACAAAATATTGCCACCTTTTACATAGAATAAGCAAAGTGAAATATAAAGTGAAATAAAAATGAAGTGCCTTATTCTTTGTTACACCCCAACATCACTTGAATTTAACAAAACAATGGAATAACACCCTAAATACTTTAAATACCCCTTACTTCATCTTTTGTTTCCTAGGACTGCATGCTCAATTTGCATGACCTAAAAAGTTTCAATATTAACTAGAACTGTTGTTCATTTAATGTCTGAGAGTAAACATCTATGGATGAATCAGGCAACTTAAATTAATCTTTTCAGCTTATAAGAGATGTTGAGTATAATTTAAAAATTCTACACAGCTTCCTTAATTTCTCTTTAATGTCTTAGGAGTAAGACTTGTTCCTAATAAATCTACTGTAATAACCGAATTTTGGATGAATAGAGACTCTTAGAGGTTTACAAATGTCTGGCATATCATTGAGACAAACTGTTAATTACATTTTAATGATGTCTTAGTAGTCAATTGAAACTGAAAGAAATTTTACATCTAAATAGCATCTTCTAAACAAGAAGCAGGGAAACCTTGAAATTTAGGTTAATGACACTATAATCACCAGAGAGAGAACTGATCTCCACAATTACCACACTCCTCATTAAACTTTTAAGAGTGGAATTATGATTCAGAACCAGATTCTACGCAAAGAAATTGCACTAAGACACTGAAACACACTCCAGTGTGTTCCTAACTCCATGGGGGTCAGAGTCAATGCAATGCTTGCATGAGGGAGCAGGCACCCAGGACACCTGATKGACTATTAGAACCCAGTGCTGCAGCACCTGGCAATTTGAAATGTTGGGCATCTTCATCCCTGGGGCAGGGGTGTCCTTGTGGAATTACTGATGAAATTAAATACATTCAAAAATGCAAAATTAGAAGTTTAGCATTTTAAATATTCCTCAATAAGAAACACCACTGATACAATTTAAAAGGAATATGTCCTTTCATAATGACTCCTATCCAAACTGAATCAAAGCTAATAGCAAAGCCTGGTGAAGATCATGACTAGTGTCACAGTGTTCATATGTTGATAATAGTGATGAATTTGACCTCTGTTTCACATCAAGGGTAGAATTCTTGCTTTCCTGCACCAGAACCATCACTGAACTGAGATGTATACTGAGCTGTCAATGGGGCTGAAAGCCATTTCACCTAACTTGCATGTGTCAAAGAGAAACGCAGTTTCAGTGTGGGGGTATTATACCTGTTTTATAGAAAAGAGAATTGGCAGAGAAAAGGCTCTGGCATCACTGTTTCGATGTGATTCGATACAATTTTTTTTATTGTTGGATTTTTTTTTTTTGCAGGCTCTTTTTGGAGGTTGTTTTTCTTATTCTCTTCTTTGGTTTTGGTTTTTAGTTTTGTAAAGGAAGTTACAAAACCAGCATAAGCAAAACCCTCTGAGACCTGAAACGTAATACAAAGTAGTGCTTCCCTGCTTTAGCCTATCCTTAAACTATCCTATTGGTGGGTTTGGTTCTCCTGGGCTTTAATGTCCTAATTCAAGTTAGTTGGAAATGCTTACAAGGTGAATTGCTCTGCTCTGGCTTCCCGTGACTGTGCTTACTGTCTCTGCAAGTTTGTAGAGTGCTTTTGTTTGAATCAACTACTTGGACTTAAATCCTACTGCTATAAATGTTATTGCTACATCATGAGATAGGGAATGGTTCTTGGACTACTCTTATCATGTCCTATAAGCACTTCACACATATCCCCACCACCATTAGCGTTGCACAGCAGCACATTCTTGTTTGCACTACACAGTTCAGTAACCTTGCACCTACTGTATGTATGGCAAGGCTTCTTCCAGAGGTAATTAACCATTGTTAAGTATTGGCACAAAGCAATGTGATCTACGGCAAAAAAATTTTCATTTAAATTACTTTCTGGACTGTCTCAATTTAATATTTTCTAGGGTAAGACATGCAAATATGTGACTGATATTCAAGAACCATTGGGACACAATCCTGCCTGAGCAGGGAGGTTGGACCAGATGACCGACTGTGGTCCCTTTGACTATGCCCCATTCTGTGATGCTGACTGCTTTTCTTATTAGGAGGTCTTAATTCTCTTACACTCTATTGATAGCTTAGCACCCCAATGACTACCATAATTCAGTAGAATCTCGCATTTATCTCTAACACAATGTTACACATTTTTCTATATTAAGGTTTCTTATAACATATATATACATATATATGTAAACTAGCAATGTATGCTAACTCCTCTCTGATAGTAAATGAAGAGGATTCTTAAATGCAGTTCTGAGGATTCTAAAGTGAGAAATTATGAAGATAGGTAACCCTAAAAGGAACGGGAAAAAAAATTCTTCATGATGTAGTTGTGGAACATATACTAGGGATAAATAATACACAGTTCAGACTAATAGAATAGTCAAAGCCACAAAGGAAAAATTCCTTTACTTCCAGCAAAGATCATTTTGATTACATCTAATCCATAAAGAATCAAGGACAAACAGACACAGGGGAAAAAAAAGGAAAGACTTGAAAAGCAGAAAGCATGGGAAAGTCCTGATTGTGTGAGATTGGACAGAAATTTAACAAGACTAGCTACACATCCCTAATTTCCAGACCCAAAATTTGGTAGATAATCTCATATATGAAATAGTCATGTCATGTTTACAATTGTAGGTTAGTCTTAGTTTATTTTATCCAGTTTAAAGAACTAACACACAAGAAAGAGAACAAAATGAACACATTTGTCCCTGCAAAGTGATTTCAATATTGTGGTGCATTCAGCCCTCAAAACTGGAAGGCATGTTGGGACTTCAAAAAAAAGGCTGTTCAAAATTAAATTATATTCTTTATGAATGGTGATGGTGGCCTCAAAGATGCTCTCTAGATTTAGCAAAAGCAAGCATAGTAATAGAATCTACATCCATATATTTCTAAAATTACTGATTAGTGATAAAAATGTATAGATAAGAAATACAGGGACAAGACTCATCAACTGTAACATCCCTGTGAATGCTACTGTGAGCTGCTTAATTGAATTTAAAACGTTTCTTCTATTTCAGTTAGCACAATGTCTGCTCTCTCCTTAATTGCTAAATTGAGGCTGATTTAAACAGAAAGTTTGCATTTGTATGTTATATGGATGTGTACATTTAAAGTTATATTTCATCAAGTGTTTTATAGGAAAGTAGAGATTAAAAATATTCTACATAAAAATTTATAGAGATGCTCAAGCATTATCCCTAGATTCTTTGGATTAGAATTGCAAATTCTCTTGAAAATCTGCAAAGGAATATTAAAAGACAGAAACAAACCTGAAAACCCAGAGATTTTAAGAAATGAGGCTTTCAGAATACAAATAATAGCAGTAAATATAATGGTTATGGATGAAAAATAAACCCATTTGTAAACAGAATGAATTTGTAGTCATTTTTAAGTACCACCTTTTTCCCTGACACCCTCTAATTACATTGGAAGTGCAATGCTGCCAAGAGGCTTCTTTTGTGTTTGTAGCCTTATTTTATTAGCTCTTCATAGCTCCTGGCAGCTGCTATGAGTCTGTGTACTGTTTTTACAAGGAGGTGCATGAAAGACAGCATTAAATTATTATATAATTGAGACAAACAAAAAGCTACGTTGCTTTTTGCCTGTATTTACTGACAGGCAAAAAGAAAAAGAAGCTGCTAGGGCTGATGGGGAACCTTTGACATCTAGAAACAGAAATAATATTCTGTTCACTAGATAATACAGAAAAAGCTTTTTTACCCTTTTGAAAAACAAAATCTACATAGGGAGTGATTAAATACATCTTTACTTTTAAAGAATTGCACAGAAGGCAAAACGCACAGAATTAATGACAATGTGAAATGGAAAATTGCCTCTTTCTCATAAACTTATTTTCTTTTACAAGTGAAATAATATTGTACAATTGAGAGAATATTTTGCTGGACATTTTATAAGCATCTTTAAAAACTTTTACACTGGAAAGAAACATCACTGCTAAAATGCCAGAGTAAATGGTCTTGCTTCTCATTACATAGCTGCATAAAACAATCCAAATCCTGATATTTGAATCAAGGTTCAGCCAAAAAGTCACATAAAAATGGTACTCACTTTTTCTTTAGTCTTCTGTCCTTTTCTGCTTGTGTTCCAAGTTTGCCCAATCCCAGAGATTCTTGAGCTGCTGCCTCTGTTTCCATGTAACCTCCTGGAAAATAGAACAAACCAAACTCACCATATTTGCCCCATCTCTCTCCCAGTTGATCCCCTCCTCAACCCTTAAATCCCCCTCCCACCATCATCTATGTTTGCTTCCTTAAGCAGTGACATCTGGTGTTTGTGGAGAACATCTATCACCTACAGAAGTAAATTCTGACAAGCATTTACTACATGGAAAAGAGTATTGGAGGAAAAAAAAAAATTGCTTTCCCCTCCCTGTGTTTTGCAGAAATGTATGACAAGAGCATTGACAAGATCTTCTTTTCCTATTTTTCTTTGCCTCCTAAGGCTCAGTCTTGTGATGCTAAGTAAGCAATGCTCTCACAGTTTTTTAATCTTAGTTGAGAAATGTACAAATGAAAGTGTCAAGAACTGTCTCTCTACTGTTGCCATAATACAGCATCACCTAATGTAGTAGTGCTAAAGTCTTCATTTTGCTTTCATAGAGAGTCTCAGATGTCATTATTGCTGCAAACTCCCAGAGATGACACAAAGAATCTGCCAGAGAAGTAAAAAGCCTCCTATATCTCCCTGGATATGTCTTGTATGCACCTAAATCCTGACAAAGTCAAGGAAGTTGAATAACTCACACAGAATGACAAAGGGAGCTTGCAGTAAGCAAGGATACATGGACCAAAATAAAATCATATTATAAACGAAGGATGGCTGGTATGATCCATATTTCCACTGACATGACTTTCCTAGTGCAGGAAGTGGAGAACAGTCTGACTTTCTGATTGCTGCCCTGATTCAAGAAGAGAGGACCTGCCCATGGAGCTCAGTACAGTCTCCTGGCTCTGGCTTCACACTGTGCTCATTCCCACATGTGTGTGTACAGAGAAACTGCAGCACAGTTTTGAAGGCTGCGTTCCTCCTGTGCTCCAGTTCAGGTGTGTAACTGGCACAAGAAAGAAGAAAACAGTACAGTAAAATGTTGATGCTTGACTCCATTTGAAAACGGCAATTTCTTATTTCACAGCTAACAGATAGTGAACAATTGTAGAGTGGACACTGGCATAATAAAAAAAGCACAAGATAAATTAAAATATTTCTGTACTGATTCACTGATTTTAATAATAAAATAATGCATAAATGTTGCATAGTGAAATAGCATCACAGCCTTTTACAAGTCAGATTTTCATGCACCTCAATCAAGAGAGAACAAAAGCTACTTACTACTGCATCCTGTCAATGACATAAACTTAGAAAAGCTAAGGTTAATCTGTTTTTTTAAAGCAGGTGTTATTTTAACATTCCTGTTTGTCTAGACAGATTTTTCCTTTATTAAAAGAGGACACTACTTCTGCAAGTCTCACAATGAGAATGATGMAAATGCATCTCACAAATGCAGAAAACATGAATGTATTCTTTATTTCATCCAACTTCCCAAGTGTTACAGAATCCCATTAAATGCTTCATGCTGACTCTGGATTAAATTTTTGATTTAGAAAACTATCAGTGTATCACACTTTTCTTGAGAGAGCAGCTCTGAGTGTGTTGGATGGAGACAGTACAAGTGCATTGCAATGAGCGTTTATTACAGATTGGAAAGCAGTTTATGTTTTTCTATAAGAAAAATACATCTTGCTTTGGAATAACTGAGGGTACCTTTATTGCACTCGGTCACAATAAATGTTTCCTAACAAGCTGACCTTTCCATTTGCCATGCAGATCAGCTTGCTTGGGTAGATCTAAAAATGCCTGGAATGCATTGTTTGTTTTAGGATCTAGAATATTTAAAATGTAACATGAGAAAAACAAGTGTCTTATGTGGTGTTTGTCAAGTGAGAGAAGACAAGAAGGCAAGAGAAGAAAGGGCACTTGTGGTCTCTTTTCCCTTCTTCAATAACTTGAAGAAAACAAATCTAGAAATCTTGATTTTAAGAAAGATCTCCTAAGGCATGAATTTGGCTTTGAACAATAATGCTAATGGTTTAGCAGAGATGGTAAAATTATTATTAATAATAATTTTTATTTATTTATTTTTATTATATTTATAACAAATAATAAAGTAACAAAATTCTGGCAAGTTTAGGAGTTGAAAACTAATTCAGGGTTTTGCAAGGAACATAGAGGAGGGAAATATTTCAGGTAATAGAATGGCTCAGTTGAACTTAATGGTACAACTTTAGAGGTTTCAATACTGGTTCTTAAATAAGAGTATATAGATGAGTCATTTTCCATACTAAAAAATATAAGCAGCATATATCTATATTAAATTTGAGTGCTTAAGCAAAGAAATAAATTATATTTATATATATTTTTCAATATCAATTTGGGTTATGAAAACCATACAAATATTTTGCAGAGCTGCAGTGATAGGACTTGCTATATAAATTTCTGTGATGTAGTATCTTACCACAAATAGAACTCTTACTTAAGTAGATAAGATTAAAATAACGAATAGAATAGATAAGCTGTGAAACTGAGTCAAGTACTACCAAGTAGTACCATGACAACTATTTTTAAAATTTCACTGACCTTTGCAATCCAGGACATTCTGCGATTCTATGATACAGCCATTGAATGGAAATGGCCTCTCAAGAAATGCTTTCCTTTTGATATGTTAAAAATGAAGACAAGAAAAATTACTCTGTAATTCAGCTGCTCAATGTCTTTTTAATTTCTGAGAAATATTTTTCTCCTACTTTTTGGTTAGTTAACAGTCTTACTGTTAATTTTATACCTGTTAGTAAATCTAGTTTGCTTAATTAAAATGTTCATTATATGGAAATCTTTGTTATTGRGTTAAAGGATGGAAGTCCCCCAAAATTAATATAATTGCAAATCACTGATATCTTTTAGCAATTTTATGACCTAGCATGGGGAATTACCAATTGACTTCATCAAATTCTATCTATGTATTATTAATTACAGTGGGTATTAAGAAATTAATCTATTGCCAGGTTGCACTGCTCCTGAGATAGTCTTTGAAGTCATTTAATTTTTTTTCCACATTCCAAAGAACTGCAGAGAAGGCAACACATTTATTACATCTTTGTCCTCTATGTTCTTGACTTACTGAGAAATAATAGATTATTAYGCATAAACCATCTGTATCAATAAAAAGGGTTATACGGAATGTAAATGTGAATTAATAAAGTCTAACTTGAGTTGCAGTGTGATGTTATAAAATTATCCATCAATGCAGATGGTGGCATAGAGGGATATCTGAAGGACTCATTTATAGATTCTCATTTAAAAGATTTGATAAATCAGTTTCATTCTTTCCATTGTGAGGGAAAAAAAAGAGGAATTCAGATTGCAACTAGAAATTAGGGTTTTTTTTGTCAAGAATGCATGGTTTTCACAGCAGAGAGGGGAAGGTTGGAGTATAAATGAAGAATACTTGGTTATGCAATTTCACTCTGATACTGTGACCTTAATACTACCTGGTTTTATTCTGTGCTGTTGTAGCAATGAGCTTGTTAGTCGTGGTAAGAACACATTGTAACACAAATGCAGGGTTTTAATTTCTGGCTTTTGCTTGCAGTTTAAGCATAACAATTACTGCAAGGCCTTAAAAGTCTTTTACAAGTGTTACATGGTCACTATGGCAGTAAAATTTAGTCCCTCATAAATTCGTACTATCTGACATCTTGCATGACTAGGGAAGAGCCAGTATTTCCATTTTATTGACACATTTATTCCAGTTCGAAACTTGTGTTGGCACGCATACATTTAGGCATATCCTGTAGAAATAGGCAGAGAAAAACTTTTTCCATGAATGAAATAGAAAAGGGCAGAAGAAGCCAGAAGAAAACTAAGCACTGCTGTGAGCAGCATAACCAATTGAAAGAGTGTCCTGAGGACATTCAGCAACAGGCACTAGAGAGCACCTACTGACACACTGAAATCCGAAAAGCAGCTACACTTTCTTGCAAGGACCATCCTTATCACATAGGTGCATCACTTATAGCCATTTATGGCTTACTAACTTCTCACCTCCTCTTTCTGCGATTATTCAAGAATACAGTGGTACAATTGCTGATAACAGTGAAATTTAATGGGAAAGTTGTGCCAGAGATAACAAAAAACCAAGAAAATTGGAACCTGAAAAAGAAATTAAAAATAAAAAATGGAAAATGGCAGTGAAAGGGTGAGCTTAGCTTGTTACCACTAATTCCTTACTGAGCTGTCCAAGTCGAGCCTTCTCTTTTTTGCCAAATAATCGCCCTATTGAAGATTTGATTCCTTTCTTCTTGGGAGCTTTGTGCAAGGAGTCCTGACTGCTGCTGACACTGCCAAGACCAATGCTTTCTGGCTCCAATGAAGCAGGCAAACTACTGCAAAACGATAATAAAGAAATGAAATAGATAACATGTCAACATTTGCAGGTAATTTTTTATTTTCTTCTGATCCGCTCTGCAAATAAATTAATTGGTTATAATTTAGTAATGATCTCACAACAAGTGAAACTATCACATCTTTAAATTATTTGGCAACATATAGAGCAACACAAGATTACATTTTCTCTATCAGGCAAGGCTGAAAAGAAATGCCTTTATTTTGCTAAGAAGGATTTATGAAAAACATAAGTAAGTATTTTGATTTTATTCCTAGGATTTGTAGCATTGCTACTTTCAGTAGTCATTGAAACTGTACCTTGAAACAGAAATACCCAGCAAGTACTTTAGCACTGATAAACATTTTCAGTGTCGTGCAACAGACAAAGGCTAAGGTTTTTTGTCTTATGGCACAGGAAACAGGGAAGAAATCGGCTCATTTTGGAATAGATAAACAACAATAATATGTGGTAAACTGTGAAATTCCAATTCATGTCACAAACATCTTACCTTCTAGCATCATTGTGGTATGAAGAAGGAAGGGTGTGAGTCATCCTGATAGCTCTGGGTGTTGGAGGAGGAGAAGTTTCACATTTGATTGTGGCTTTATCTTCACGCCCATCTTCTTCAACTACTGCAATCTGGGGGAGAGAGGCTCCATTGAGAGCACACTAGCTTTTCAAGAACATCTCAACAAATGCTGCATGGAATTCTCAAGTGGACTGAAGCATGAAAGTTGCAATATTTTTGAGCAAATTGTAAGGATTCCTTTTAAAAAAAATATGCTATTGGGAAAAACATTGCCTAATATGGCATCTTAAAGCATATATTTGAAACAAATGAGATTATGCTTGTAGAAGTTGTTCATTCCCTTTGCGCTAAAGAGGTTGGTACAGGAAAGGTCTAAACATAAAGACAATCGTAGGTGTAAGTGTGTCTCTTGCATTAAACAGGATTATTCAGGTTAAGTTTTAGGTTTCTTAGGGATATAAGAGGGAAGGTAAATACAAGCATAAACAGGACTACTCCCTTCACAGCATGTTACCAGAACGGTCAGCATGCTTCACAGTAAGCATGGAYAAAAAGGAATTTTGTCACAGCATATAATGATTTATCTTAAATACCATCTTCTGTCATGTAAAGATAAACCTCATAATCAGTGTCAGTTCTGTAAACAACTTTACATTGCTCCAGAAGATTTCAAGGAACCTGTCTGTAATTCCTCCAGCAAGAATGGTCAAAATACATTTGAAGATAACTCTTTTGTGTCCATACATTTAAAAAAATAAGTTTTCCTTTCAGTTCATGCTGTTGAGGCTACTACTCCAAGAGGAGGACCTTGATTCTGTGGCTTAGCTGTGACCCCTGTAAGCCTTTTCAGTTAAGATTAAAATGATGATGTTCAGGAATTGAATGAAAAGGAGAGGAGGGATGCAGTTGCTGGCAAGGGACCCCGTTATCTAAATAGCAGAGGAATATGATAAATGTGCTTTCCCGAATTTTACAAACCCCCCAGTATCGTACCTTTCTCCGATGCTTCCTTAGGTCACTTGGCTTAGATTAGTAACAAAAGCAGCAACAACAAAAATATAATGATTAATAAATATTATTGATGCATAAAAAAATCCTCACATTTGTTGTTCTTACATTCATGAAGTGGGAAGCAAACATTCATTTTATACTACCCATATTAAATACTAATTATGCACTTGACGTAATAATGTAAGATAACCCCTGAAAAATGTGTCATTCTGGGAAACTAGGTTTGTTTTTTTTTTCCTAAAGTTAAACTCTCCTTCAATTTCATACACTTAGTGAAGAATTGGACATTTCAAGCTTATGGTAGCACTTTCTATTTTCAAGTATTCATACAAACACTTAGGTTATCCCCAATGGAGATTTGGTGCAGAGGCTATACGGTCATTTTGTGTTTGAATCTGATGAACCTACTGCCCAAAGCTGCAGTTCTGAAATCAAGGCAACCAGGCAGGGCAGGGCAGTTGAACCATTGCCATTTACCCACAGCCAGGCTGCTTAGTTGAAAAGGCTGGGGAAAGGGAGCCAAACTCTGCATTTGGGAAGGTGCTGCTTTGGTGAAAACGGTGGTAGCGTATCAGCCTGAACACTCACCTCCTCCACAATGACCTGTGCAACCAATATTTTTGTTTTTGCTGTTCAGCAGTGGGAACTGAGGGCAGCAAAGAAAAAGTCATGACTGCCTGCATGGMCTCCTGTCTGCTGTCCTCAGATGCCAAGAAGGCAGCAAACAACCACAGTAAAGTGGAAGGAGTAGAGGTGGACATGAGAAGTTGTCAGCTCCCAGGGAGAGGGAACACTTGGCTAGATGATCATTAACAAAAGTCTCTACTCCAAGCTGAGACAAGTGAATAGCCAGGCTTCATTTGGAGCTGTTCTTAGCAACCTTTTCTGTTAGTGGAGGCTCCACAGGGAATCAGTGCTGCTGCTTCCCTGGAGTGGACCAGAAGGGCAAATTGGTGATCTGATTATCAGAGGAAAAGCAATTAAAAAATGGGTTTACCCATACCCTATTCTGTTCCCTGTATGAGATCAGCAGAGCGGGCTGCTTTGATTCTCTCCTAGTACTTAAGGGAATAATTCACCCAGGCTTGAAACTGGTTTGTAGCTCACACTGAACACTGAACCCTATGTCCATACTCCAATCACTATCAGAGTTGTACATCTTAAATATGTTGACATATACTATCTTCAGATATTTGACAGATGTACTGTTCCTTTTTGTCTAGGATCAAAATTAAATTCCTTGTAAATTTCTTCCAAAATTGAACTAGACATTTTTGAATGTGTCCTCAAAGATACATTGAGGCAATGTTAGAAATCCTTTGCATGGTAATTTCATGGTGGCTTGATGTCTATGTGTGAGCTGCTTCTAATGTTGAACTGTATCAGTTAAATATGAATTACTGGAAATCAAAGTACTTATTACAAGTCCATGATATACAGCCCTGAAGAATGCATAAAAATGCTACAAGTATAAAGGAGTATACCAAATATAAAAGCATATCTAAATGGTCATATATAAGAAGTGGAATGTCTTAATGTCTTCTAGACATTTCCTGGAAATTTAAACTCAGCGATAGTTCCATAGACCATTGTGTAATAGTTGTATCACTTAACAACTTGCCATTAGTAAACATTTTTACATGTAAATAATTCCAGTGATCAGCTCTGTTTCTTATTAATTCCATAGCCTGTGTGCTGAAAGCCCTTGATAATCCTATCACTATATCCCTAGTGAATCATGTAATGCTCAAAACCACTATAACAAAGCCTGAAGACACCAAATGTCCATATTCTAGATAATTTTCTATCTGTATGGATGATGAAGACATGCATGAAGAATCAGAGAGAGATGAGCCACTCATGCAGTGAAAAGATTAAGTACTTAACACAAGAAAAATCACATCAAAAATTGTCATTCTAAGATTTCTTACCAGCGTCATAACCCCCATTCTGTCCATCTCCCTGGCTGGACTGCGAGGGGTGAGTTTGGGAGTTGAGTGTCCACTGGGAGGAGATGAGCTTGCAAGTGATGATGCTGTCACTGAGCCAGTAATGGAGGTCCCTTGGTGGACTCTGGCTAGATTTAAGCCTTCCAGACTCACGCTGGCCACTCTGTTCTCTATCTCTTCAGCACGCAACTCTGTCGACTCTTTCTCTTCTTGGATTAACCTTATTAAGTAAAAGAAGAATGCTCTTGTTGTATTTGTCTCTTCATATCCCCAAAGCAAAACTAATAACCATTTCCTCTCAAATGAGATTTGAAAGTAAGAGAAAACAAAGCTGAATACCATAAATAACTAAAAAATAATCTTTCCAATGTTATTTTCCTAATCACCAGAGTTATAAAATTACTTTTCTTAACTCCTCCATCCTCAAAACCTCTTTAAGGAATGTGTCCAACAGCAAGATTTGATGTATATATATGACATTTCAGGAATACAGGTTCCTCTGCAAAGGGCCTAGAATAGGGCAGGGAAGTTAATAACCTGATTTACCATCAATAACTAATTCCAAGCTTATTTGACTTCATATGATTATCTTTTGCTAAAGCACAAAGTTAAGAGTCAAATGAAATTGGGCCTTTGAGAAGGGAATTGCTAAAATAATTCATATTAACAAAACAAGAGAACACACAAAACAAATTGTCTGTTTTACCCCTACAATTTGATGAAAAGATGATAGCTGTTTCTAAAACACTGTGTTTTAAAGTCAATTTCATGAAAATAGCTTTCTTCCTGGAATGCAATATAAGCTTCTTAAGCATTTATCACTTCAACAGAATGCTTCCATTAGGTTCTTTAGTTTTGTTTTTCAATTGTGATGGCTCTTAGAATCGAAAAATGTCTTTAAAATAAAATATTTGTTTATAAGCCCTTGGCCTATAAACCTCTCTTTTTGCAAAGAGGAAGAAAAAATATGAGGGACCAATGTTAAATGAGAGAATACAAATTTTGGGGAGGCTGAAACTGTGAACCAGACTTTTCTGAGTCAAATGAAGCAAGAACAATAAATAAAACCATAATACATTGAAAACGGAAACCTAAAAACTCCTTTTCTGTGATAAATCTTCTTCCCTAACATCCACTTCAGAACTTGTACAGAACATCTACAGTTCTTTTTGAAATAATGCAGGGCAGAAAGTTAATGGCCAATAATATTTTGAAAGGGAATTATAATAATATGCTTATTTTAGTAATCTAAATCCTGAATCATCTTGTATAATAAAACAAATCTAAGCCAAAATACATTTTTTATCTCTTTTGATATGTCAACAAATTTGATAAAACCTTATCGTGTTTGTCAATTAAAAAAATAAAACAGAAAAACATGAAATGCAGGAGAGTTTATAGGACTATCCTTTTAGAATGATTTGTCCGAAAAAAAAAATTACATACCTGATCCTTTAATAATGGCTTTGATAATAAAAGCCTATACTTCAGTATAAGAGTGCAGCTGAGGAAATAAACTACTCTCAGTAGACTTCCAGTAAAAATGGCTGTAAAAAAAGTGTACCCTTGCTTCCCTTTTGAGGTAAAACTTTACCTAACATCTGAGTCAAGATGCTAAGCTAGGTAAAACAGTGATCTGTTTCAGGGTGGCACAAATAATATCCCACTATGTCATCTGCAAGTAAAATTCCTTGTGAAAATGGTTTACAGTAATACTTGTTAAACTGACGAAAGACTAATATTTTTTTAAAACAAATAAATCTTGCATCTACCACTTCCTGAACTGACCACAGTGCTGACTTCTTTGTAATAACAAAAAATTGATAAGGTTCTCTCTTTTATGTACCCTGTTTTAAGGAGATTTACCTTCCCAACACCAAAATATGTCTTTGAGTCTGTATCTTGACAGGTGCAAGAAAAGGTTTGAGAAAACTGGAGTGTAATCCTATCTGAACAAACACATTATGGGATAGCAAGAAGTGCAAAGCTCTAGATTTAAAATGAAACATTTCCCCTGAACAGAAAAATTACTCAAATTCAATGTATTCCAACAGAGTTCTCCCTTTACAGTTACTTGATTAGAGAAAGACTGATTTGGCAAAAGATTAATCAGTCTTGTTTTGATTACATTACTAACCATGGTATTTCTTTTTATAGCACTACCAGAAAGCCCTAAAACATTTACCAATACTTCCTTCATCTCCTTCTAGGAAAAAAAATCACTAATGATAGGATGTTTTTCATACACCAAGCTTTTTTTAAAGTTGCCCTTACTAAAAACCACATAAGAATGCTTTAAGCCTAAAGTATGGTTTCATTTATAAAAATCACTTAATTAAAACACATCATTTGATTCCCTACCACTCCATTAAATTTGCATAGATGTTACTAAGATATATCCTATTCATTACCTATTTCCAAGCACTATAATCCAAGTTGGGAGCATGAAAAATTGTTTTCTGTATCTAGAGAGAAAGTCAAAACCACATCTTAGAAAACATGGCTTATACTAGATTTAACATGGGGATAATTACCAGAAGAAAGCATGAAGAGCACTGAAATAAAATATTTCTGACTGGAGGTTGTTACTGAGTAATAAGTGGAGTCGTGTATAACGGTAAAAAAGACCTCGAAAAGAGGACTGCGAACACCAATCTGAAATCTGCCATGTGTAAGTCTCCTCTAACTTCTCTTCAACTGGCCATCACCTCTTCATTTGGGACACTTTTTGAAAGAAATTACTATGGTTGGGAAAGAAAGACTTGGTTGATACCTACACACAATCAATACTCTCCTCTAGAAAGCAGACACATTATCAATCCTCCAAATGAACAAGTTTTTTCCTAACTTATGAATGGTACCTGAACACAAGCACTAAAGGAAGCTTGAAGCTGCAATCGTTAAGTGCATCCCAGCTGGTTCAGGCTACACACCTGATTTCTTTATTGATTGCATCTAGCTGCTCCTGAAGCATCATGGCCAGGGTCTGGGCATCAGAATGGCCACTTGGTGACAGCAGGTCCATAGAGCTGAAAAGTGTTTCTCTATCATCATCATCAATGTCAGACATCTCAGTGTCACTTTCAAATGGATGGCTGCTCAGAACACCGATCTGCTGCGTCCTGTTCCACTCATGATCACCGAGTGATTTTACCTGAGCAAGAATGAGGATATGCGTAGCTTATGTAAGGGAAAACTGCAAAGTCAAGCTTCAAAAATAATGGGAAAGGAAAGCAGCTAACATTTAAAAATGCCTATTTGATTATTAACTCTCCATTAATGCTCGCAATATTACTGCAAATAGCATAAAGTATTTTCACATAATTGCAAATTAGGTATACAAATACTATCAGGAAAATTTATAGAAAAAGACAGTCGGGAAAGACAAATAATCAAGTATGTTTGTCCTTTGACGTCTGAACTCCAACTTTTTCTGCTTTCATTTTAATACAGCAGTACTCTTTGTCTGAGCATGTATAGAAAAAACCCTGCTCTCTGGCTTGAGTTTTCTGGTTTGGTGGTATTTTTTTTCCTGTTGTTTCTTTTCTTGGAAGAAAACCGCAAAAATTGTAAGCTTAACAGCCTCAAATACATTCTCTTATCAGGGAATATAGATGAAGACATTGGGGATTAACCTTTGGTTCATCTCTGCGTACTCCCATCCGGCCTCTTCTAGGTCGCCTTAACACTTTAGTTGACCGATAGTCGGACTGGCTGTCAACCAGTGAGCCCACCGAGTACCTCAGCTCTGTTGATGTGTCCAGGTGAGGTCTATAAACACAATTACATAAGTGGACTGAGAGAGTAATAGGAATAACAACAACAAATCAGTGACCTTCAGTGTAGGGATAGATTTCTTTTTTTATGTATCACATAATAAATCAGAAAACCACATCCCAAAATGTAATTCAAAAGTGAAAATTTGAAATTGTTGTATGAGAAAATTAAGGGAGAAACCAAATAATAAAATAGTTGGTATTTGTAAATGAAAGCTGTGCATAGAAAACTTATCATCCAGAACTGTATCAAGAAAAAGCACATTTCAGGATAATTAGAACTGGCAGCTGAATGTACTACCCTGTATAATCATAAATATGCCTGAGGTTATTCTAAGCGTGCTACATGTTCATGAGTGAGCATATCAATTATGCTTTCCTGCTGCAAGTATGTGCTCTACATTATGAAAGTATTAGTGAGCTGACATGTGATATTTAACATTGGTTAGAAATTACTAGTCTTTATTTGATGATACCTTTCTGAGTTTTAACCCTCAATTTTTCCTATAACGCTGGTAAGTCTTGAGATATTGTGGTGAGGCATATATAGGATAACTTCCACACATCTTATTTTGTTTACAAACAGTGGTCCCTGACCTCTTTGTCCTTAGTCAGACAGCAGCAGCAAAAGTTCATTGCATGGTGCAATAAAAGCATCCTAACCATGGCTGTGGAGCCACCTCAGAAGAGCAACGGCTCCATGCACCATTCAAGATTTCAACTACTGAAGTCGAGACCTGAAAAATTTATTTTCTTAACACATCAGCAATCTCCAAATAAAAATATGTGAATGCCGTGATTACAGTAAAAAACTGGAATATAACAAAAAATTGCTATGGTCTAGTGACAGTTTTTCTCTTCTGTGTACAGTAATTGTCTCAACTGAATTTTGTTCTGATAACATTTGGCAGTTGTGCAGTAAGTGGGCAGGAGAAAAGAAACAGTCCAGGTTACAGTCTCTAGCCAAAGATGGTGATCTGCTGACCTCCCTCATTATTTGCATGAAAGCACAAACTCCAGCCAATGCAGAATTAAATACAGGCTGAGAACAAGATCTGTTTAATGCTCAGAGCTTGCTATGACTGAGAGAGCTGGGAGCTTCATGAGGTGAGGTTACAAAGGGAAAGTATATTGCTTAGTGGAACCCACTGAATTCCCAAGATACTTAGACAGCTTATCAAGTTTAAACAGCCCTTTGACAAAGGCCAATCAGCTCCTGTTTACAGAGCACAAGCTAATGAGACTCATCTATACAGCAAGAAAATCTGCTGTTCACCAAGCATGGCTGCTCCAAAACCAAATCTGCTGTTTGTTGCAGCAGTTTCACTGATACAGTGCCCTGTATACATATGAAAAAGTGAAAAGCAACAATAATAATCACTGCACAGACTTTGCATTTTAAAAAAATACATGACTACATTTATGTGTGGTTTGAACACATCCCTGCCGTAAATGCTTGCCACTTACATTTATGTTCTGTCTCAACTTAAAGTGAGGAAACTTTCATCACAGAGTATTACCTTGACAAGGTGGGTTCAATTAAAGAACCAGCCCTTAGTTTCATTTGATCCAACTCAGATCTCAGTTTCTCAATTTCCTCAGCAAGTCTTTCCTGGAAATAAAGAGGTAAGATATATGTGATTCAAAATACATTTACTTTATGAGATATTGTTCTCATAAAGCTAAACAAACAAGCAAAAATATACTGAATGTAACACTGTCTATAATAAGAAAAGGAAGCTCATTTAATAAGATGTATGCATCAAGAGGAAGTGGCACGACAAGTCTGTCCTTGAAACTTTATTTTTTTTTCCTATTATAAAGCCAGGCACAGCTCATCGTGTGACACACCATTTTCCCTTTAGAGACCAAGGTTAACGACTGGACTCAGTGATCTCCCAGATCACCTTTTCCAACTTACATGACTATATGATAGTATGAGATGGCACACTGGCCTTTTTATTTACTGACAGAGACACAGGCTCAGAGGTAACTGCATTTTAGATGACTTGAAATGCAGCTGTATGTCTTGCTGTTGATAAGCTGATGGAACTCTAGTATGAGGGGCTGTTGGTGAAAAATGACAGTTTGCCACAAATACTGGATTATTGGAACAAATTAAAAAACCCTCACTATTTACAGCTACCACTAGAGAAAAATGCACTGTTCCCAAATCCTACAAATAATTGTTATCTACTAATAAAGTAGACTACTGTTATCTACTAATAAAGTCTCTAATTTAGTAGATAGATAAAATCAAAGAATTTTAAAACAAATGAGCAAACATGGGATAGAGATATAAWGCTGCTCTTCCTAGAGTTTAAAATGTTCTGTATTACAAAATCCTAGGAAGGATAAGGATCTGAACTTAAGGAATATCAGTTTCAGTGAGTATTATCACTGATTATTATATAATTACTGAAATAGTATTATAATAGTTTTAAAATATTTCTTCATCAAACAGAGTTACTGAGATATCTGATACTCTATTTGTAACATTTTCCAGTTACTTAGAGATTATTAGTGTCTGGTGTTATGTCCATCATCAAAGAGGAACAAATAATCCCTTCAAAGAGGGACACTTAGAAGCTCTGGGGTCAGAACATGTAGTGACAGGACAAGAGATAATGGCACTAAACTGAAGGTTGGTAAATTTTAGGTATCAGGGAGAAATTATTTATGGTGAGGGTGGTGAGGCACTGGAACAGGTTGTCCTTTTGTGTAAATTAATCTGACTGCCTTTCACCAGGTTAACTAAATGTAGATGAAAATAAAAAAAAAATTCCAGATCAAGATCTCAAAGTTTTGATTTTGGATAGCATATGATATATTTATGCTAGTATGGAACGGAGCTATATTTTAAAGATTCTATACAAATGCTTTTAAATGGATTTAATATGTTACAAAAACACTTCTGCAAATGCAAATACATTTGTCTATCCTCCTGTGCTCAAGGCAGGAATAAATTCAAAACAAAATCCTGGTATCTGGGATTGGAACAAATATTTATAATCAATTTGACTGATTCACTAAACAGCATTCGGGGTTAATTTGCAAGGAATGAAGAAAGGTCACTTTCAGCTACATTTAACATAATGCCAGTGCACCTGTTAAAAAGAATTGCATGCAATAAAGAAATTACATTCTTCACTATGAAAGTGCAACCAGTTATGCATACATCTCTGTTAAACAAGACTTTTTCAGAATTAAAACTGATAGAACAAAAACTCCAGAGCCAGTGAAATTAATATGAATTTTGGTATTAACTTCCTGAGGCTAGGATATCAACCATGAACTTAGCTCAGAACAACTGTCAGAGACATTTTGAGGCTATTTATGGCATCTGGGTGATTAAAAGAATTCTCATGTGTGTCAGGAAGATCTTTCATGATAGTTGGATTATTAATATTTATTATTAACATGTTTCTAAATAATTATATATCTTTTGGTAAAACCAGATAAAATCACATTTTTTACAGTACCTTATCATGTAAGGACTCTTCCAGATTTTTCCTGAAACTTTCAGATTCTTGGATCAAAACATTCTAGAAATAAAAAGAGAAGAAAAAAGAGCAAGAAATAAGTTAGAGATATGTTAATACATCACTATAAAAATGTACAAGTTTAAAAAGTTTATGTATGTTGGACTTCAAAATTAAAGTTCTTTATTACTTCAATTGGATTATATATTAAATTTTAAATGCTGGAAAGAATTCAATTTCCTGGATCAGCAAAAACTTTGCACCTTGGTTCAACTGAGCAACCGCCTCATTCTTACAACCAATTCTCCCAACTCCTTCTGGCAAGCCTGTTTCTTGATCCCTACCACATTCTGTTTCAATGACATAAACCAGAAATACATTATCTGAGAAGTTCTGAAATACCCTTCAGAAAAACACTGGAAGATTCCACTCAGATCAGACTGAAAGGGAGTAAGTGGAAGAGGGAGGCAAATACAAAAGTCAGCGGCTTTGAATTTTGTAGGACCTCACTGTCTCACATCATGGAAAGCTTGTAAATAACATTCCCTCTCTAAGGCTCCTTCTCCTTTGGTGACAGCATTTTATTTTTCCCAGAGGAAGTGAGGTGAAATCAGCAGATTAAAACACAGAAATGACAGCATGTCTAAAACTGGTCACTCCTCAGTTCGCATCCACTTTCTCTCACTGCCTCACCCACCCTGTCACGCACTGGTCCTTTACAAGCTCTTCATCAGGCTCTTGTCTGATAAAATGTGACTCAAAATATTCAGCATATTTGCAGCACTTCTGGAAAGACACTCTTGAATTAAGAGTTGAATGTATAAGCTGGACCACATTTGGGTTAATATTTGGTAATACAAAATCAGCATGATGCCTCCATCCTGATAAAAGTAGAACATTCAGGGAAAACTTCATTAAGCAAAATTTTATACTGCTCTTTATACTGTACCTTTTCTTCAAGTGCTGCCATTCTCTCTTTTAAGTGTAGTTGCAGACGCTCATTGGATTCTGTCAAAAGTCTGTCTACAGTATCAGATAATCTTTTGTTGTGCTCCTCATTCATTTTTTCTCTTTGCCTTGCCTTTAACGCAGAATAAAAGAGACAGATCTTACCCACTACAGACTTGTATCATAAAAAAATAAAAATAAAAATACAGTAACTGTAACCAYCTAAAAGAATTCCACTTGAAATGTAATTACAGTTACTGATTAATACATATTCATTTTTGTAACAGCAGAATGTTTTCAACTCTGCAACTAGATGTTAACTAGTATATTTAGATGGTTAAGTAAAGTAGGGAGGTGCTGCAATCACTGCTACAAATAAAACATTTACAATTAGGTAGGTTTGGGTGGTGGAGTACATAATGTAGCATTATACCGGCAAATGAAAAGTGCACAGAAGGCGTCTGTAATACACATACTCTTTGAAGTTCCTGATTCTTCTCTTCAAGTTGAGCTTCTAAGTGTCTCATACGTTCCTCAATGTTTCCATGCCTTTCTTCTGCCTGTGAAAAAATAAAAGAAAGACTCTTTCTGTAATTGAAGTGGCTTTGGAAATTTATTTTTCAATAGAGTTTAAACAAAACATAAAGCAAGCTACTACTAACTGCAAACTTAGTTTTCCAAAAAGAAACTTTAATTAAACAGGCAGCTGAACAGCATTGCTTGAAATGTGTCAGCTACAAAGGCCTGTTACATCCAAGCATCAGCAAAACATTGGAGTTATTTATGAGCAATGAAATCAGCCAAATGTAACATGCAGACTGTGCATGGTTTGAACACAAACCTGCCATCGTAAAATTGTAAGCTCCTGAAGCACTGAACTGCACGATGGTTGATTATCAATTAAAAAAAAAAAAAGTTAAAGAAAATGAAAACAAATCAGATGAATTCTATTTAGCAATAGAAAGTAAAGTCCAGTAGGACTACCTTCCTACGTATGGAGATCATTTCTTGTAGTTTAGCTTCCATAACATATTGATAATCATCAGATGAGGTAGAAGAGGTTGGATCAGACTAACAAGTCAAGGAAAAGGAGAGGGACAAAATTGAAAAATCAGAACTAAAGACACTGACACTGAACAGAATGTTTAAAAGAAAAGTGTGACTGAAAATTTAATAGTTTTAACTGACAGATTTTTACATGGAATAAACTACACTGATACTTGGTGAATAAGATGCAGTTGATGTGAAGAAACTGAAAATAATGGAATGCTAAATAAGCTACCAACCTACACATGGAAGTTCAAGGTTAGTGATGGCTGGCTGATGACATATTACTACAGAGTGGATTGAAAGCAATACTGTCTAATCTAATGTCATTTCTCTCTGTTTTTGTTTTTGTTTTTTTTTTTCTTCAAATTTTGGCAAACTGAAGACCAGAACCAGACTGTCAGAGGCCAACATCAGAAATTCCTGTATAATTCTTCTACCATTCTCTAGGAATGATTACAATGCATCAATAATAAGTAATGGATCAGTCAGTTACACCACTATGCAATGTCATGGTACATTCCCTAATTTTTAGAAAACAGAAAGAATATCAAAAGAGACAAGGCTCAAACTTTTCTATGCCATTTTAGAATACACTACATAAGGACTTCCATCCAAATAAACAATATAGTTTCATCCATTTGAAAAGATCCACCCTGGTGGATCTCTTTGGAAGATCAAGGTCATTAGATAAAAGAAGAACCTATAAATAAAAATTCATTATTAATAATAAGAAGTTATTATTGAGTATAGAAATGGTAATCCAACCAAAGATTCATTACTATTTCTGACAGAAGCTGACCTTAATTAGGTCATTTGTGGCCAAATATGAATATTCATGCTACTGTCATATCAAACAAGTCTATATTATTATTCAAAAATTTAAAAAGCCCTTTAAAAAAAGGGAAATGCTATACTGGTTTTGTTGCTATGGAAAAAGGAATGTGCATAAGGCGTATGGAGAGTGCTACTGATGACTGAGTCATGAGCTCGCGCTTGTCAAATGCTATTTCACTCTGTCAGATTTACCCCCTCCCAAAAAGAGATATGAACTCCATCTTTAGATGAGCAAACTTTACTATGCACAAGAAATACTAATTTTGCAGCTGCATTTTTGTGAGTCTATTTTTCATGCGTTTCTCTACTAATGACTTATCACATTAATTAAGAATAGATGTCAAAGTAATGTCAGATGTTCATAATAACTTAATAAAAAAATTACTCATAACTTAAACTCAGAAGTATTATCAGGACCAAAAGATCATACAGAAAACAAGCCTGTGATCTAGACATTTATGAATATAAACTGCAGCTTTTGATATGAAGACAGCCATATGAGAAAATTCTGCTTTGTCTAAATACAAGAACAACACTTAAGTTTGAAGATCGCTATAGCCTTTTCACAGTATACCCACAAAACTCAGATTCTTGCAAAATTTTAGGAAAAGTCATTGTAATTGAACTCATTTAGTAAGTGCAGTTCCTGTTTCTGATCATGAAGCGGGCATATTGTGATATATTTGAACTTATTTATTAGCTGAAACTATTTTGTCTATTTATTACAACTTGGAGCAGCAACAGTACTTCTATGATCTTCTTTAATGTATCTCTCAGTTTTATGTATTAGTCAGTTTTAGCACACAAGTACTAATGCACTGCTTCCTCTCCCAACCAGGTAAATATAAAAATAGGAATGAAAAAATGAAGCTCCTATGACTGCAGAACAGACACCTTTCCACAGAGTGACCAACTTTTATACTGCYCTGTAGAAAATAGAATTTTCCCCTTTTTGAGTCCTGGCTCCAGTATTGATTCAAGGTCTTCCCTTAATGCATCAAAGGTCATGAGATGACATGAAATCATTAAAGTTCTGATAAGACTTAAGTATTTCTATCTTTTTTGAAGCCATTTTCACAGAGGGAGACATAGAATCCACTGGGGGCATCTTCCTACAAAATTAAACTTCTTAGAAGCTTCATTAGCTGACTACAAAGCTTAAAAGCAAGTAACTTATATTTCACTGCTTCCATACACTTAATTGCAGCTTAATGCAAAATATGAAGATAACCAAAGTAAAACCTCTAGATTCAAAGGGATCTCATTCAAGTGTTCTGAAATTTGGTGCTGTCAGTCATAACGTGTCCTTGAAAAGACAGTCTTGTCTAGTTAGCTGTATAATTTACTTTTTTTTAAACTAAAATATAATTTTTTCAGTGCGAACCATGGAATACTTTATCCCTCTAGCAGATATTTTCAATACAGAAAATAATTGCAGTATTAGGTCTAACAATCATGGGAAAAAGAGAAGAAATTAAATTATTGTCAGAACTATGTATGCTTTCCAAATTCTTATATAGATATATAGACAACACTCTTGAAAGAACATGATGTTTTCTTAAGGTTCTTATAGCTGTTATTTCATAAACTCCTGCTGCTTTAATAATTCAATGGGTATATGTTTAAGCTATGTATAAATCTTCTAGACCTGTAGTTTTTAGTTATTTTGAATACTGAAACCTTCATATATAAATCCTAGATAAAAAAAATCTTCCTGAATGTATCTTAAGAGTACCTGTACTTCTCATTTCAGCATAAAAGTAAACATCTACCTTTACATTTCTTTGGTAGAACGGAGAAACTTGAAAATGAATTAAAATTAAATATGCCTTAATATCAAAACAAATGTCATTATTCTAAACACTGCAAATGTATTAGTGTATTTTATGTTTCTTTTATGTATCATTTGTTCTGAAAGTGTTGTTCTGTATTACTCTAAAAGGATCAAGTTATTTTATAGCCAAGATATTCAATAATTGGGCTCAAGTCTGCTTGTCTGGCAGGCAGCAAGCACAGGTGCACAGACTTGATACCTGCTCTGGGCTTTAATACTGACTAGGGATTCTAACCACTGGTCATGACATTCCAAATGCAGGAGCAGTCTCCTGCAGCAGGGATGTGCATCAAAAGGGCAGACAGAACCACACTTCTGTCTTGTCACTTCTGCCTTGCAGAAACCCATCTGGAGGCAAAGAGCTCCAGTAACCAGTTTCCTAGCTGGAACGTACTCCCAAAAATGAGGGTTTCAACACCTGTCATTGCGCTTTACACAGAGGAAGGCCCCCAACCTAGGTCTCAGAGGCCACTCCAAACAAAAACCCTCTAGCAACTCAGCTGTTAGCTAAGTGATTTGCAAATGTTTCCTTAAGGACTTCCCCAGGTCATGCTCCTAGGATTGGCATACCTGTGGTTGTTTCATGTTTTCGTTGTTCATATGTCTTAAGACTCAGATTATCACTGGAAAAAGTTCTTTGAGAGACTTGTCAGACTACCATAAAAATATTGAATGTGTCCATCTCAGCCTTGTAGTTTAAAGCACAAGGCAGAGGCTGAGACAGCAGTGCTGGTCATGTTTCTATAGCAGAATTTTAGTCATACAGGAGACAGAACAGATGACTGTGGACTCTGAGGTTCCTAAAGAAAAGCTGAATTAATTCTAACTTGTTTTACCAAGAGTTAATTGAGTTAAAAGCTGCARAGTAGAGCTCTTGACTACTTGCTTAGCAGACCTTACCCAACATTCTTTCTTCAACATAAGGCTTGTTTCCTCTCACTCTGTACAGGAGGATTAATAAGACACATTGTGTGGTATTCATCAACTAGTATATAAAGCATTTAGCCAGAACATTCAGTTGTAAATAACTGAACATGCATCTTAACCTGGATTAAAAATCTATGGACAAAAACCAGTGATATCTGACCCCTATGAGAAACCAGCCTGAGTCTCAATGTTCACTTTGCAATCTACATGCCATGAAATAGCCAGCACACGTTAGTAACAGACAGGAAAACTGCACTGAAGGAATACGAAAGCAGCTTGTATGCTCTCTAACCCTGTTAAAACTCTGCTGCTGTTCCTGCTGCTAATGCGCCCACAAAAAAGATGCTGCTTTCACATAATATACTACTGATGGCACTGCACATTTTCTAGGTCTTTGCATCTTAGTTGAAGAAAAAAAAAGAAATCCAATTTCACATGTGGAAACCACCTGTATAATACAGGTGCCAGATTTTTTCCCTTGTGCTGAGCTGCAGGAACAAATCTATGCTTTTCTAATGGTACAAGCAATTTCCCCAATTTTGAAACCTTGACTTTTAAACATCTGCACTCTCCAGATTTTCTACTGGCATTTTATGATACACATTCTTTAGTCTGTCCTTAGAATAAGGGAGTTCTTCCCAAAGGAAGAATGCATTATTGAACTGATCTATGAAGTTGAAGTTAAAAATAGGTGATCATGGTGAGAATTTCAACAGCTCACAAGTTATGAGCTACTTGCTCACTTGCTCACATCTAACCTGTCACCAGTGTGACCAAATTAATTGGCTTAGGCATCCCCTTTTTCTAGACTCTAACCTTTCAGTCACTAGACCTTCACACATTCTTTCCTCTCCTTCATTTCCACTCCTTCTGCACCTCCTAGGTTTAGTAAACAACTCGTCCCACTTAGCTTTGTCAAATTTTCTTCCTTCATTTCTTCCTACTATTTAGGGCAAAATCTCCTGAGAAAAGGGAAGCACAATAAGAGAGGTGTTTTGAGAAGACAGGACTGTGTTATAAAGGTGAAATTTTCTTTGGCTTCCTGCCCTTCGAAGATTTTTCTTTTTAAGCCTGTAAGAGGATTTATCAACTTCCTGCTCCAGCTAACACATCATCTTGTCTCTTTCCCTTGTTCTTGTATTAACCACATCCACTCCTTGCAGGGGACCTTCTTTTCCCCTCTTTGCATCCCTTTGTCCTTTTCCTTGTTTTGCAACTTCTTCCTTGCTTAAAGCAAACCACATCCCCACACTGAAAGAAAACAAGCTTATGTCCCACTTGCCACCAACTCTCAAGTCATTTTTTATCACCTTTAAAATTAACCGAAGGTGTTACTATGCTAAATGTGGTTTATTATGATAAGGTTTCCTCTTCTCCATCCAAGTGCTTCTCTAATGCAGCTGAAAAGCATGGTTGGTATTTCTGGTGACCTGCACAGAGGATTGATGGAGTAAAATGCTGACTGCTGTCTTGTGATCAAAGAAGTGACTCGGTACCTCTGCTACACAAGCTCTCAGGAGGTGAAGGACTGGCAGGAGTGAGTGAATGGAAGTAGGTGGATGCTGGCTGGCTCTACTGGACCCCTCCTTGAACACATGCAAGGAGAAACTGTGTTTGACAGACTAACCATCTGAAGATTCAGGATGCTCCAATGTCTGTCCCTTCTGAGGAAAACAAACATTTTGTGGGATAAAGAAAGGTTAATACAGGAGGGAGGTTCTTTCTACTAGGAACTGTCTCTTCCAGGGCGGCCAAACAGACCAATACTGTGAGAGTGAGTAGAARGTGGCTCAATGAGTCATGGGAGTCTAAATCTTGGGATACATGCTGAGAGCTGTGCTATTTGTCATGACCAGACAGATATCGGTGTGATGGCTAGGCAGGACAGCACAGTATATGGGATCATGGTGYTCCAGGTTAGTTTGCCACAGGCTGACTAACCCTCCAGTTGCTCACCAATGGGCAGAACATGGTGAAAACAAAGCCAAAGAAAAGATCAGATGATTTAGGTAAATTTATGGGTACTTATCCAAGTTCACTGTATAGTCCAATTTATTGGAAGTTCACTCCTTATGAACTAGTTTGGGCATAGAAAAGTAGCAGAAAGACATTTCACCAGCTTATATACATAAAAATAGAAAAAACAACTGATTTTAAAAACTGACACATAGAAGGATCATAACCAATATCCTTCCTTTGGAGAATCATAACCCACATTTATTATTAGCAAAAATGTAAAAAATTTAATGCAGAACTGCCACATGCATCTTTTAAATCTATGGGGGGGGGGGGGGGGGAGAGGAAATTATCACAGCCAAATCCAGAACATATTTGTTCTCCTTTATCTCCACATGTAAGTAATTTCTCTTATATTTTACCTACATTAAAGCAGATAACCCATATTACTTTCTTTTAAAATACACGAAAAGCATGGCAGGCTTAACTCACCTCCTCCATATGATTGCAAACCCAATTAATGTCAGAGTAGCCACTTTCATTGGGATAGTACTAAAGGAAGGAGAATCAATTTTGACTATTTTTTAGCACAGAAACAGTAGCTGATTTGGAGGCTCATCTTTTACTTAGTGTACATAGGCACTGCAGTGATCCCACAGCTCAGGTAGGTTTTGGGTATTCTGCAGCCAGATAATTTGAGTCCTACAGACAGGATGTATGTTGGCATAAAGCCCAACCAAGGTAAAATTTATTAGGCATTATTCAGTCCCTTAGATAGGCCTTGCAGCTCTCAGTGAATAGCTGAGCACAGGTAAGAGCACACCAGCCAGCTAACTTAAAACTGCTTAAGTAAACTGCAGTGATTACAGTGCTGTCCTTGGCTTAGAGACACATTTATGTGATCCATGAAAAGGAATGGACTTTAAAATTCAGAGCTGCCAAACCACTTTTAATAAGCCTCAGCACTTTAATAAGCTCTACAGTTTGCAAAGACATTGTATACAAGAGATATAAGCTACAAGCTTGTTTAGCCTATTGGCCAAATTATGACATTTTCTTTATGTCATATATTCCAAGGCAGCACAATTTTACGTGAAATACATGTCTTCAGTTTTTCATGTAATCACTGAGAAATGAACAGAACCAGCATTATAACCTAACGTACTTCTCAGAGTTTCCTGCTTGGCAAAAACTTTGATCAAATATATCAAAGTGAAATGGGGTGGCGCATCAGCTCTGCTCTCAGCTCTCTAACCACATCCCATGAAATAATGCAAGAAGACAAACGGAGATGTATATTGCAGATTTATGATCACAATAACAACAGTATCTCATGGAAGTCCTTGAGTGTTGTTCTGCATGGTTGAAATGGGATTTTTTTTCTTACAATATTTGTCATTAATAAATGTTCAAGGAAAAATGCAGTTGCAAGAAAAGACATGCTTGAGACTGCCAAATACTTACTGGTGGCTAATTGCTGGAGAACTTATTCAGGAAAATTCCTCTTAAAATAGAAAACAGTATTTTTAAGCTACTGAGGGCATTAGAATATATGATTATATGCTGAATCAGAAACAATTGGGAAAAAAAAGTTAAAATGCCAAGGGATTGCTCTTAGGTGCACCTGAGTTTTATTAAAATCCAATGAAATTTATTCAGTATTTCATGTAGGTCTTTTTGCTGATTCTTCTTGCCTTCCTCCCCCCATGACACCTCCACCAATTTTCAGTCTTTCTTTCAGATTCCCACCCATTCACACAAACCTAAGTGACAGTACAAACCCTTGATTACTGAATAAGGATCTTGCCTTAATTAAAAAAAAAAGAAAACCCATACAAATTTTCCCCAAAGCCTTCCTTTCTTTGTCTTTACTTCTTAACTGAATTACTTAAAAATCAGACTTATTAATGAGCTGCTCAGCATTTAAGGCTTCACTAAAACTGAAAGAACTGAAAAACATCCATCAAATTCAAAAACAGCTCAACACATAAATAGTAAGAAGCATTCCTTGGCAATAGAGAAAGGAAAGCTTAGAAAAATCAGAATTCTATATAATACAGTCTCTTAAATGCATTTTTCTTCATCTGATTTTAAGAGATGAAGAATAAGCCTCATTATATGTCTTTATGAAGCTGATAATACTTGACCCATAATATTAACTACATGCACACCTGAAAGCATTAGAGGCTAAATATAAAAAACACGCGACTAAAATTTATCTTCTTATTCTTCTGCAAGATAGAAGCCGTGTCATAAATTTATCAGAAAAAATCAGTTTGAAATCCACTCAGGGGTTCACATTTTTCTTTGCAGATATATGATACAAAGAATCATTCAGAGCAAACCTTGTAAACATGAACTGCAAGGTGCCTTCATTTGTGTTGCACAAATGATCCCACCTGCCACCAGGATTTGATTTTATAGCACTTATTGCAATAAAACTAGGTATTGCTCATACACATAGTATATGAAAACATCCAGAAGAACTAAGTACCTGTAGGAAAGGGACTTCACTCACCATCAACCCTTAAATTAGAAACTCTTACACAGTAAAATGAATCCTCCTAGAGTAAGTAATACTCAAATGTATTGGAAATACATGACTCCTTTGTAAATATCGCCTGGGCTAACTTACAGATAACTCTTCCTGTCACCAGAATTCTAAGAGCTACAAACACAGCACTGATCTCATTCTTGAGCACATACTTATCAGGAAACATTTTCTTCTTCCAAGCGGACTTGATGCTACCTTTGTCTTGTCCTTGAGGTGAGGAATCAGGTTGCAACCCCAACCAAAGGGACCGCTGAAGTGAGCCTATTTCTCAGTACCTTAGTCAAAGCTGCAATTCTCTGAGCCAGTTCAGCCTCCACTTCAGGTAAGGTTTCGGCTTTCCTCATCGTCTGCTGCAGCTTCTGCTCTGCCAGCTCCAGACGCTCTTGTAGCTGTCTGTTTTTGTCTTCCAACTGAAGGCCAAAGAAACACAAACAAGTATAAAAAATAAAAATCAATATTAGGCATTTCTCTTCCCATTCCAAGGTATCAGATTCTAAGGCATCAGTGAAACAATGGCAAAACTCACTAACAGGCAAAATACCCCACAACATGGGAGAGGTTGCTGGAGAGGTATTAACTCAAGCATGGAACAATGTAGGCTGCCAGTCTTACTACTTATTTGAGGCTCAAGGATCTCACAAAGGTGAATAAATAGGAGTTATAAAATCACATGAATTAAGATGAAAAAGCTCCACTGATCGATGTGGTATTTATCTGAGCAAAATAATAGTGCTTATGCCAGTAAAATAACAATTTTCTGAATGGAAATATAGGGGGTTTTTACATAAAAGTTTACATATGAGCTAAAATGGGAAATAAGTACAATTCTGAAAGGATGGAATTCCCTGAATAAATTGCCAAACATAATTTTATGAGTGAATGCAGTCCTATATCATGAAAAGCTAAAACTGACATTTCATTCATTACAATTAAATCTCATTTTCCAGAGGTGAAATTGATTATTCTGTGATTACTAGTAAAGAGAAACAGGAGGGCTTTTTATAACTGCAGCATTTTCTGGCCTACTGAGATGCACCACACAATTAAGATTTTTCAATGGTTTCTGCTTTCTTGTTCAATCCAGTTAAAGACAAAATTAAAAAGGAGTATGATTGTAGATTCTTCTCTTATACTTCAAAAAACATGTAAAGCTGGGCTTTGCACATCTCAATGCTGCAAATCAACTTGAAATCTGACCATATAGTTGTTTTGATTCCTGCTTTGAGTAGGCAAAACTCCGCAGCACAGCATGACTTACATTGGCAGCAATAAGAACTCAGATGCAAGTACCTTGCTTTTCCATCATTGGGTGGTTTTTTTCCCTGACAATTGAAGATGCCTCTTAAATTAGTCTAAGGAAGCTGGCAAAAGCTGGAGAGTTTGAGTTCTTATGGTTTAATTTCCCTGAAGAGGTAGTCAAATACAAATATACACAAACATACAGAGGGATCTGTGCATGTGTGCGCAAATATATCAGCACTTATAGAAGCAGAGATTATCATACCACACAGCCTAATTTCCCATATTGAACTTTGAATAGCTTAAAGCTGGGAAAAAAATGAGTCAGTTAGTAAGGCTGGGTTTGAATTATGCATTATGAATAATACTAATTTCATGTCTGCTTTCAGCTTATATCACATTTTTCAAATTACAAACCAGTTTACATTCCAGATTTGGAATCACCATGGAAACAAAGTACCAGGAGGGAAAACTGCACAGTCATGTTGTAAGATTTCTTAAAACATATTCACAGTTCATTTAGCTTGATAAAATTGTATGTGTATTCTACTAAGAAGACGTAAAATCATTAGAATATATTGTATGCAAATTTTGATCTTTCCTGCAGAAAGGAATTTTTTTAACCCAGACTATTTTTTTTAAATAAAATTCCAAAGTCGTTACTTAAGAAGCAAAGATATTCCACTACTTAGGAATTAAGACTGGGCACTTATGCAAGACTCTATCAAAAAATACACTTATTCTCTGACATTGAATGGACACATTGAAATTACTGTTCACAGGTGTAGTGGCTGATATGAAACTTAGAGACCCTGAACGATTTAGGATTTTTTAGATTAACTGATCTGTTGATTAAAACTGAACAGATGAAACCAATGAAAACATTTTACAGTAAATTGACATTATTTTTCATTGTGTAAGAAGAAAACAACAGACTAGTGCAGGCACAGCACCTGACGCAGGATGGCTTCCTTGTTTGCCAGTTCATTTTCTAGCTTATCGTTCATGTCRTGTATGGAGGTGGATTCTCTCTGAGCACTGAGGTAGCGCTTCTCCAGCGTAGTTATTCTTTCTTCCATATCTTCCTTTTGTGCCATTGCCTGATGTGACAGAAAAACCCCCATCAGGAACCATGCAATTAAAACATAATGCACGTCTTACTGATTACATTTTATAACATGATGTTGGCCCATGGATCCAGCCTATCCAGATCTCTGTGCAGAGCCTTCCCACCTTCCAGCAGATACACGCTCCAGACTAACTTGGTGTCATCTGTGAACTTATTGAGGGTGCCTTTGATCCCCTCATCCAGATCATCAATAAAGACATTGAACAGGACTGGCCTCGGTAATGAGCCCTGGGGAACACCTCAGGGATTGGTCACCAACTGGATGTGTCACCGTTCACAGCCCCATTCTGGGCCCAGCAGTTTTTCACCCAGCAAAGGGTGCACCTGTCCAAGCCACCAGCAGCTGGTTTCTCCTGAAGAATGTGGCAGATGGTGTCAAAGGCTTTACTAAAGTTCATGTAGATAACATCCACAGCCTTCCCCTCATCCACTGAATGGGTTAATTTGTCATAGAAGGAGATCAGGTTGGTCAAGCAGGACCTGCCTTTCACACACCCATGCTGGCTGGACCTGAGCCCCTGCTTGTCCAGCCCCTGGTTATCCAGACATCCAAAACTGTTAAGGAACATTTCTTCCAGAATACTAGAAATAACAGATGAAATATATGCATACAAATGCACATACAGACACATACATACATAAATCCATATGAAATAACTATATTGTAGGAAGCAGTCTAACAGAAAGATAACTAATACATGCTAAAATAGATTCTAGAAGCCAACGATGCACACATATTGAGAACATCTGCCTAAGACACAATATGCTGGAGAACACTAAGAAACACCACAAGTTTAAGAGGAGGAAAGAGATGGAAAAATTAATTATACCTTCATTTATTGAGAGAAAGGAATAAATTTCTAGTACTATTTCTTCATTTAAATTTTCTGTCTCCTATGTTTAAGGGCTTTCATCAGTGGCAACTTTTGCTGCCCATATATATTGGCCTCTATCAGTTTGTAGTGGATAACACAGGAACAACAATCAAGAAATACAAGGTGAGTGTGGTGAATTTCTTACCTCTCTAATGTCTCTCTGATATTTAGTGTTCATTTCCTCTGTTTTAATGAGCTCCTTTCTTGTGGTCTCTGCTTCCTGCTCTACCTCTCCCACCCGGGAAGATAGTGCAGCCAAACGCTCCTTCATTTGTGCCATTTCATAGTTTTGCTTTTCCAGTAGTTCCTGAAGTTCAACAACTTGACTGGCTTCATCATTGGAGTCTATTGAGCCATTTGATAGGCGCTGTTAATGGAGAAATAACATCGATTAATTATCTTTTAATGTGGGCTCTACCTAAAGAATTTCTAAAGCAAAAATTATTTTAAAAATTACCAAAGTAACTAGGAAGGAAAGACACATTTCCATGGTAGAAAAGACAAGTATAGTTACAAAAAAATAGCAAAAAATTAATTCATATCAATGTATTCCAGAATGTAGCGACTTCCAGAATGTAGTGACACAGAGAGATGTAAACAGTTGCATTAAGAGCAGAACACTATACATAAAGAGACTTAGTCTGGCGTTATGGCTACTTTAGTACAGATTACAACAATACTTGTAAAAAATATCAAATTGATTTCATTGGAGTTAGCTAAACTTACACAGCATTTTAACTTACTGTAATTTTCAAAATATGCCATGCTGAAGACAGGAAACAACATCAATAAATCACAAACTCACTGTACCAGAAAATGCTTTCAGTCTAGGCAACATACTGGTTTGATTTATATTAGAAGAAAGTTCTGATGAAGTAATTTATGTGCTGCTGAAAGCCTCGGTATGAATGTAATTATAAGGAGAAAAAAAAAACACACACTGTATTCAGAATATGATCTCAGCAATATGATTTATATTGCAAATAAATGATTTCAGGATAGAAACGTATTCATTAGCAGAACTTGCTGGTATGGCGCACCTGACCTCCCATTAACTTTCTTGATCATGTACAATTTTATTGGTTAAATTTATATTATGAAGCAAGCATAGGAACCAAGAATTTTGCTGTTACTATACTTTTAAGCATCATACAGAAATATTGGTCCTAAAAGGTGCCTATTGTCCTTCAGGTGATAATGTGCATAGCAATGTATATGTCCCACTGTTCACATTGAATAAGATTACTCCAAAAACTCATGACATCAAATAACTCAGTTCCAAAATTGTATTCTTTACACTAGCTAAATATATTTTAGGTATTTTATGGTAGCTGCTGAACTACTTTCACAACATCATGGTAAAATGACCATAGCAAATTAAAACCTTATTTACACTTAGTTTGATGTTTGGAAAGTGTTCAATCAGTCTGCTTGAATCAAAATGCCATTAATATGCAGCAGTCACAAACACAACAGTACTCAGGATAATTTAAAGGTTTGATCTATGACAATTATAATCTGTTCTACATTTTTAATCTCGTACAGCAAATTTAGCAGTTTTCACGGATTAGCAAATTTTATCTTGCATGGAATTTGCCCTACAACTCTGTAAAGAGCAGTCCAGGAATGCTGCAAGGTTATAATAAGCCAAATACAAAATATCAAATGCAATAAATGGCATGTGTTCTTGTACCTTGTGTGACATACACCCTGGTAACTATGAAAATGCAACCTTGTGATATCTAGGAGTATGGTCACTGCAAGAGAAGTATTCTCTTTACATTAATGAAACTTTCTTCCTCAAGATATGAATAACTAAACTACATATAAATTAACTCTGAAACAATTTCTTCTACTGATGTACTTAGCATCTGAGATTTCTGGAAAGACAAGTAATACTGCAGTTAGAACTTGTCTCTCACCACTAAACCAATGTTGTGATTGACAATTAGGCATGCATGCATGCATGTATTAGCTTCCCTCACAATTCTTTGATTAACTCTTTTGACAAAGTGCTTTAATTTTAATCATCATTCACTTTTGCTCTAATTTTTTCCTGTATTCATATATAGAGCTAGTTGGTATTTACAATTTCCAACTTATTAAAGCTTTCAACATTTTAATTTTCCTTAGTAAGATCAGGATCAAAAACAAAAGATTTCTTTAAAGATACAAAGCAAATTTTTAAAACTCAGTATAGAATCTGGCATTTTAGAATTTTGAAGCATACTTTAAATGTTTACCTAGGGATTTGAACTGATATTCGGTCACTTTACACCTTGCCATTATTTTATGATACATCCATTATGTGGGTACACGACATACAGGTAGAAATTCATTAAGTATCAATTCAAGAAGTAACTAATATAACATTCCTCAGCTTTTAAGGACTGATTTTACCAACAGTTATTGTAATAATTTTCCCTCTCTCCTACATGAAAATAGCTTGAACAAGAATGTGAAAATATGTCAGTAGAAGCCAAAGGCATTTTGGTGCCATCATAGGTGATGATTCAAAGTCATTTTCTGAATTACTGAAAAGAGCAGGAACCGCCCCTGCTCTTTTCAGAGAAATTTTCCTGAGAAATTTCCAATGGAATAAACTGGAGGGACAGAACTGCAGCATCTTCTCTATGACGGGCTTTGTGAATAATGTCCATGTCCCTCATCTTTTACTTGCTTGTTCAATTCTTTTTCTTTCTCTGGCTGAATTTATTTTATCTGGTTGAATTTTTTTCTTTCCTTGTATTCAAGGCATTTCTTCTTGTTGATGCTGTGTATTAATTTCAATTGATTGTAATTAATAAACCAATTGCAATGTTGTTGTTTTACATGAATTATAATCCTTTTAAAATAAGCAATTAGTTGAATGTTTAAAACAATGAAATAGAATAGATATGTGGTAATTATTACCTGAAGCACTAAAGGAAATCTTTTCAGAGGAGCAAAAAAAAACTTTCAAGATCAACATTCTTATCATATCCCTATACTACCCCAAATACCCAAAACATAGGAGAAATAGAATCAAACTAGTTGGGGTGGTGGAGAAGAAAGTACTGAAAATAATCCAAAACAATTAGGAAATCTTTAAAGAAGGAACGTTAAAGAATTTTTCTAAGTGGTCAAGGCATTCTAGGAGAGAAAACTAAAAATGTACATGGTTCCTAGATCTGTCTTAGCAGTAAATCATCCAGATAAAGTCTTCAAAAAATTTTATGATGCTGTTCATCAAAAGYGGTCATTAAAAAGCTACATATGGACACACTCCTTCTGTTCAATTAATTCACTTAAAAGAACCTATGAAGAATGGCTATTTTTCCTCGAAGAAAGAAATGTGGCAAATAGCTCGCATGCTTCAATGCTTTGAGAGATTTTTTGCTAACTAGTTTATCCAATACAGATAGTCCATCTGTTTCTATCCCATTTATTTATTTAGACTTCAATGCTGCAGAAGTGCAGCTTTCTACAGACCTGGCAGGTACACACTGCTGCAGTATGTGCTCTCTCCCTGCTCCACACCCTGTAAGGATCTCTGGCCTCCACTCCTGCCTCTTCCCACAGCTTTCTCAGCCACATGAGAATGCTGGCTGGGGTCAGACTGAAAGGCCAAAGAGAATTTTAAGGCACCTGTTTTTGGGCTAGGTCAAAACAAAGGTATGTGAGCAATGACATCTCTACTCAGCAATGCAGCACTTGCATTGCTGCTCTCCTGGAAAGAATGAGGGAAAGAGCAGCAGCAAGAGGATGCCTGTTGTGGGTTTTTGTAAGTTGGCTTTTTTTTTTCTTTCTTTTTTTCTTTGTATCACCATATCACCACACCAGATAAATAATTGATCTAGCATAAATAACATGGTAGTTACTAAGAGTTTTAGAGATACTCTTCTTTCATAAAGCAAGTCTTTGCACTCACCCAATATAGGGAAACAAGATAGAAGGAGAAACAGAAAGTATGGAATAATCATCAAGTAAATCTGCTGACAGGGATGGTACTAACTGCAACAGGTGACACACTGCAGAGACAGGAATGAAGGGGTAATAGGGATTAAACAAGAAATGTTTGTGTGAGGAAAGGGGCAAAAGTAAAATTTTAGTTTCTTAAGGTCTGTGTAAATGGAAGAGGAAAGTAACTGTTTCCTATCACCGAACAGTATGAAAAGCAAAACAACATCCCTGGAGTCTGACTTTCTTTCTTTCAAGATCTAAAAAAGCACAGCAGTAAGCAGTAAGCACAGCAGTAAGACACAGTAATATGCTGCTCATATAGGAGTGTCACCAGGGAGAAGGACAGCAAATTGGAGCATTACAAATAACCATAAATCCCCCCTATATTGCTGCTTCTCTCTGCCATGAAATAATAAAAGGAAAAAAAAAAACCAGCTGCAGACTAGTTTTCTAGCAAAAACCAAGAACAGCAAAAGGAACACCATGAGATGTAAAATAAAATAAAACTAATCCAGAATATTGTAGTCTTTGTTAATCTAATTCATACTGTCCTTTCAAGCAGCCCTTGCAATAAATAACACTGAAGGGAGACGGATTGGAGTTACGCAAGTGGTAAAATTAAAATTTAAAAAAAAAAAAAGAAGTAGGGACATCAGTCTACAGATGTTAGCAAAAGAAATTGTAAAATTGTCCCAGTTATACAGYGAAGTTCTTTTCCATTTTGTAGGAAGAACTTATATTCAACTACATATGTGGTAAAAAATAYATGAAAGCCTAATTTTTTAGAAGCAAATCCAAATAACATCAAAAAGCACCTCCCATATGATATTTTCTCTCCTGTCATAAAACATCTGAAACAGAATATTTGGTCTAAATACTAACCACCATTAATAATGATGTATTTTGTGCTAGAATTTAACCTCAGAGAGTGGTGAGAAGGAAATCTGTCATATCTTATGGGGTTATCTGAACAACCTGCTGCAGAGACAGGACTCATTGTCTTCACAGAATTCCTCATTTGTGCCTCTTAGTTTTGGTAGTAGAAGCACAGGTGATTCACATGATGCATTTTGATGTCAGAGATGTAAATTAAGCTGTAACCATAAGGTACCTTTGAATAATTGAAAGTAATAAAAAAATTCAGAAGTCTCGTCTTTTACAATTCATATTCATGGTTGGGGTTTTTGTGTGCATGTGTATTCTCCTTTTTTGTTTATGGTTTTGTTTTYTTAAACTCTCAAATTGTGTGCCTTATGTCTACTCTTTACTAAGACACTCTCTAAATTATTTTTTAAAGGAGTACTGGCAAGTTAATTGCACCAATGATCCCCATTGCACCATGGTCCTCACATGGAAAAGTAGAAAATTTTGTCCCAAATCCCAGGGAAAAAAAAAGACTATTTTTAGCTCTATAATGGCAGAAATGTTCCTTCCAACTTAGAAAAGCTGGTCATGAAGGCCATATCACCAAGGGAGAGACAGAAATACAGTTTACTTCACCAATCAAATAAACTTGTTTGAATTCTATAATGCAGAAATACCAAAAATGAAGTAAAATGATCACTAAAGGAAGCTAACTTATACAGGTCACTTAATTTTATGAAAGCAAGAGTAGAAAATCCATGCTGCAGAGTAACACTGATGCTGTTTGAGATGTAAGAACAAATAAATAAGCTACCAAAGGATGTTTTTTACTACAGAGTAAAGCTCTTCCACCCCATTCCATTCAAATGCCTCATGCAAAACATTCAAAAGAATCTGATACTGAGATGCAGTGCTATGCAACAGACCAATCCCAAATGACAGCTAAACAAGCAAGAGCAGCACGATCATCATCCATGTAACCGGCACACAAACCAGAATGTGTAGAGCTGTGCCAGAACCAGCAGCATTACACGGAAGCTGTCACAATCATTTATAAAGGATTGATTGCCTCTGTGCTTGAAAATTATTCTACTTCTCTAGGTTGTTTCACACATTTTGGTCTGTGTCAGGAACGAACCTCATGATCATTAGAGGTCTCCTGTTCATTTACTCCAAATTGTCTCCAACCTCTAATCAGCTATTAAATACAATATTCTATTAACTGAAATTTTTCTCCCATACCCCAGTATTGATACAAAAATAGCTATCTTCTCCAGCACTTTTCTCTCTGAACATCCTCCTTCTACCAAGCCACCAAAAGACTCCTAGTTTTATTAGTAATTTAAAAATCAAGAATGTCTGTTTCCTGATCAGCTCTCAGCTCTTATTAGTCTTTCTGATGCCTGTGATCACATCCCATTTGCAATATTTTTCAAAATGAGTGAGGGGAAGGCATTCACTTGATGGGTGGGCTTTTTTTTTTTTTCTTGTTGATGGTCTCTTCCAAAATGCCTACCGTGTTTTCTTTTACACTATTAAAAGTTTCTGAGCTCTCACACAGGAGAGATCAGTAATTCTCTTTATTTTAAGGGCTATTTAGCTGTTCAGTCCAAATTATACACACAAACTCTGTCCTCATTTGCCTTGCCTAACACCTTTTGTTCAGTAGTCTCCCCATTCTACAATTAGAAATTACTGTCCTGGCAACTCCTTGCAGTAAATCATCCAGCAAAAGTCAATCAGCAAATGCTGTCAGCTATTACAGTACCTGAAATGTAAAATTCCCCTGCAAAACTCCCCTTTTAAAGCTGTGTTCAACAAGCTTAATAGGGTTATAGGGGTTCCTATTAGGTGAAATGCAAAAGAAAATTGCATTACTGAAAGGCAATCTATATGAAATAGGCAAAGAACTGACTTCTTGAAAAAATAAAGAATTGAGAAGTCTATCGATTTATCATTTAAACTATGCATAAGTAATGCAGCTCCCTATGCTGTAGTGTCAAACTGAGTATTCATAGTCATAAAGACATACTAAACTATTAAGCAGAACATTACTTACAAAATATTGGCCAAGACTCTTTCTAAAAGAATATTACATTACCCTCCTAGACTTACTCCTTTCAAGCATGAAGGCTCCTTATCCCAGCTGCAGCTTTTATCCATGTTTCCTCTCACTCAATATCCCTCCCCTCCCCAGGTGTGTCAAGCCATCAATCTTCATTAATTCCCCTCAGCACATGCTTCTTTAATTAGCTTTATCAATGTTAATCCAAAAAGAGATTACTAGAAAACCAGAAAGATATCTGCACTGCTTGTAAACAAACCCATCATCAGCTTATCAAAAGTATTTTGTGTCTGAAGTGTATTATTTCTCTAATTTAGAATGTACACGCTTGGGGCCAAGAATCACATCTCTCACTATTTTTATACATCACTCACACATTGTTTTATACATCTTGCATTCTGACTGCACTCAGGTAAACAAAATATCCTCACAGCAAACTTTCTCTAAGTTAAAAAAAGCCCTTTGACAGTTGGTGCTTATTCATCACTAAGTCCTTGTTTTAAACGATGCTTTCTTCTTTTCTTTCTCTGCCATTTCACTATGCTGCCAGCTGACAGTAAAGATTTTTTTTTATTTATTCATTCAAAACAAAGTAGTGCATGAGACACAAACTTCCTCTTGTAAAAACTGAAAATGGAAGTTTTGTGCAGTTTTTGTTAATCATACAAAGATATACATCAGAAAATCAAAAAGTAATCAAGTCCAAAACCAGAACAGGTTCTGATGATTCTCTAAGAGACACTTGCTACTTTTATTAATAGTATTTGATTTGCAATTTGAACATTTTAGCCCACTGTTTTTCTTGGCAAAACACCTTTTACTCCTACAGGATGCAATGTCTACAATTGTTGTCAATGTTTTCACAGATTTTTGTATTCACAACTTACTGATTTAATTTTGAATATTTAATTATTGCAATGTGTTAGTTCTATGAGTAAGAAGAAAGAACATGATTCTTAAATAAGCTAAATGCAACAGCCTGAGGTATATAATAAAGCAAAATACACCCAGCTGCTTAGTTCTTGAAAAAGCAATTATATATGGCTCTGAGTTCCTCATAAAATGTAACATCTGGTCTTCATTGCACCTGAAATATCAGGCTCTTTTACCTATCCTAGCATATGTATCTGTTTCCATTTGATTCTGGTATTGTTCTGAAGGAAATTACCAATTTCTGTTTGTAGAACTGCCCTTATCATGGGTAGGACTAATGTGCTTCCAAGTGAAAACTGCACTTAAATACTTAGCTTTTGTGCCTTCAGTGTAACACGAATCCATGCTGAAGTGGATTTGTCAAGCAGGATACTTTTCATACATCCATGGCATCTTTTGGGATAAAAAAGTCATTCCTAAGGCTAATTAATCTCTGATAAAACTCCAATAAATTCAGAAGAATTATTGCAATGATTTTTTATATATTTGAATTCAAATACCTGGCACAGAATTTAGGAACATTGTCCATTATGAGACAGAAATAAGCAAAATATAATTAAGCTGAAAGGGATAGTGTAATGGTGGACAAGCATCAGAAGGTATACAAGCATGAGAAGATCCAGTTTTCCAAAGCAACTTCAGTGCTTCCCAATTTGCATATAATAATTTCTGAAAATATTGTTTGACTGAATAATTCAACTTTCATGGTTCTTATGGAAGCTGAAACAAATATCAGTAGGAAATAATGAGTATATTTGAAAACAAACTACTTATTCATAGTGTCTTATTCTTGGCTGTTCAGTCCCACCGTTGCAGGTCTCCTAGCTACGGCTTCCCAATGGGCACTTTATTCACTGGGAGTTCTGTCTTTCCTGGCCTTTGCTTGTGGGGAAAACAGGTTATTGTCCTTAGCGATTAGTGAAGCATCTGGGTGTCAGCAGGTGGTGACAGATCTAAGTAGAAGAATATCTGGTAACAGAAATTGTTGCACCTTAATTTCCATAGCAGGTGATCTCTGTCAGGTGTTCTTTGAAACAATTTTTAGAGTCCTTTAAAGCTTTTCTCTTTGTGCAAGTTGGCCTCTGCAACTTTCTGTATTTGCCAGCTTTTAAGTTTCTCTTGCCTAAATAATAAGTAATTGATGAGGGCCATTAAATGTAGAAAGGCAGAGAGCAGCCAATGAAGAGAATGTGAATTCGAATGCACAGGTTGACTTGGGGTCAATACAGCTTCCTCTTAACACCCTGACAAGTATGCTCTCATTACTATAAGCAGCAAAACCTATTAAGTTCAACCCTTTATTTCAGCTTTAAGCTTTATTTCAGCTTAAAAACCAACTTGTTTTGATTAGGAAGCATAGAAGTTTTCTGGACATAATATTCTAGAAACATTCAATAAAAAAATTAAAAATAATATATTATGTTGGATTTCATTCCTCTCATTAGTGTTTAAATATGCAGATTTCTTAAAGGATGGATAATCTTATTTCCACTTAGTTTTGCTTGCAAGCAATGAACCCAATGGCTCAAATCAGAAGACACAGCTTGCAAAGCAAGTGGAAAAATAGAGATTTTCAGCTAAACAGTGTGGTTGTATTTAAAAGCAGAAGTGAGTGGGGTATTCACTGTTTATCAAAATTTCACAGATGTGTCTGTGAGTAACATTTTGCAAAGAGGGGAAAGTAGCTGAACAGCATTTGATCATTGTGTTTCTCAACCACATAGATTACTCAAAAAAATTACACACAAACTGCACAATGTGAAAAATTAATGCTTGCAGTGCAAGAGCACCACTTTAAATTGGATTGCCTATAAAATAAGTAATGATGACAGCTATTTTTTATAAGTATGATTTATGCCACTGTTCATCATATGGCATTATACAAAAATGCACAATTAGAGATGCAAT
The DNA here is from genome assembly GCF_030028575.1 of Malurus melanocephalus. Lineage (NCBI taxonomy): Eukaryota > Metazoa > Chordata > Aves > Passeriformes > Maluridae > Malurus > Malurus melanocephalus. The sequence continues at coordinate 615,694 of NW_026623533.1, forward strand.
ACTCATTTCAGCTGTCTGCCAAACGCTATGCTATCATTGTAATTTARTAACTTTGAAGCAAGAGAGAAAGATGCTCAACTTGGTTTTTATCAATATGGAAAACTAATACTTAGAAGAAAACCTTTTTTCGAAATCAGTCTCTAAATTTTGTTGTCTTTCAGCATTGAACATAAATGCTTGGCCTGAATTCTACATACCTGTTTCCTACTGAAAGAGGGCTAAATAGCTTCTCTCTATATGAGCATGGTCATGAATTCGAAGGATATCTATAGGCAGCACAGACAAAAATTACTTTTCCTAGTTTTTAGGTCTCTGTCATCCTCTTAGGGACTATTTTTGCAGCAGTGTTTGTGTATACAGCCTTCCACAGTTACAGGCCACAACACCTTGCTCTTCTGGATGCAATGTACAAAGGATTAGTACTTGTAATTGTAGCATTATGCAAAAAAATCCAAGAAGTTTCTTGTAAGCTATAGATCTAATTCAATACTCTATCAAAGAGCAAGGACCTCCCTATTTGCATTTGTTTTTCATTTCCACAAGCTCATTTTTTCATACTTGTCTCAGTGGTCAAACAATATTCTAAATGGACCATAAAATATTCTCATTACTAAAATCTAAAGCCTGATTATTTATTATACTGATTGTTAGATTTAGTGACAACTATTATTTTACACCTTTTCATGTACCTTTTGCCCTGGCTCCATTCCTTCCATATGCTCTGATTCAGCAGACCCTTCCCCAGCTGCCATTTTCCTTTGAATGTGTGCATTTTGTTCACGCAAAGCTACAATCTGCAAAAGAAGGAAAATGTGGTAAATATATACAAGAAACCAGAAAACTACTGAGCAGACAATTTTTAATTCAATTTAAAATTTATTGAAAATTTAATCCTATGTTGGCCATTTGTAGTATTTGCAAAATTATGTCATTATATGCAGAAAGGTTTAAAACCCAAACATATTAATGATGTCTACAGGACATTATAGATACAAAGGAGCCCATAAATGACACAATAGTAAACACTGTCTTGTCCTCTATCCTTATTTTGGGGTGGGATATTTTTTTGCTTTAGCTTGAAAGGTGAAACACCAGTTAGCCATTGATTTTTTTTTTTAACACTGTGAGCACAAGACTTACTCTTTTATATAGAATTCAATGGATGCCAAACTGGTGCTATAGGAAAACAGTACCAAGAGACTGTGAATCAAACCCAAATGATGTAAAACAAAGTGCTAGTTTTCTGTCAGCGTCCCATCTGTTCGTAAAAGCAACATACGTTTTACTTTTTTTTTTTGTTAAGAAGAGCATATATGTTAACACCCTCTATTATTCACCATTTTAGAACATATACAAGTAACTTTTATTGTCTTTAAAATGTTGGTTATTTATTGGTAATGCTACTAATCATCCCATGCAGCTACTGGAAAATAAGCTGCTTTCTCTCTGTCTTTGTGGTTTACTCTCAGGCAATACACAAGATAGAAATATTTAGGTCATAACTGGTTTTTTTACATGGTATACTATTATAAGCTGGAAGACTGGGCTAAAATGAACAATTAATTTTGTTAAATTGAAAGTTAGATATCTCTGTATTGTTCTGCTTTCATGAGCACATACAGTAGATGATTTGCCTGATGACTAACATCATGAATTAAACACAGTAGAACATTGGCAGGATGTATAGATGTTGATTTTGGAACGCTGGTGCAAGTTTAAAGGCTTCTATTACTATATTTTTTTCTGCATAGATCCTGAGTCAGAAACACTCTAAAAGTGTCCTGTCCTAGAATACAAAAGCATGGGATAGGAGGGAGAATTTAAGGTAGTACTACCTGGAAAGTGTGTGCAGCAGCTAAGATTTTTGAGGGACATGTAATTGAATTTAATTTAGTTCTAACTGACATTAACATAAACTTATTTTGATATGAGTAATTTAATTTTAATTTGAAACTGTTTTCAAATGTGTTTTTTTTAAAATTATATTTAAGTGCTTATTGTGCCATTTGAATCACTCTGATCAACATTTTAGATCTAAGAGACACACCACTTTAAACAACTCTTCCTTATTATAAATGTAGAAAATTGCTGCAATATGGGATTCTCATGAGCAGGCTGATTCACTGCTCACTAAAAATTCCAAGTTACAGCCCTTGTAGAAGTCATATACTCCCACTGATTTCAGTGCCAAGACCAAGACTTGCAGGTGAAATTTCATCCCAGCAATCATAGGAAACTACAAGCGTGGGAATTAAAACTGTCTGAGACAATCTGTGTCTTTGGAGGTTTTACAAACACATTGAACCTTAAAATATTTTGCTCAAATAAGAAAATTACATTTGTCTCAAATAACAGAAAAAGGACTGCAATAATCTCATTAGCATAATCTTGCTTTGTACACATCAATCAGTAATTTAATATTTGTGGTTTGTTTTCCGACTCGCTTCACTCCTTTTTCTTTATGGTTCAAATAGTCCTCAAATCAAAAGTACTGAAATCATGGCTTCCACCAAACAAAATTAGCCATCAATTAGTGTTAAATGAGATTTTCAGGTACACTGAGATACTTCAACACACATATTATACAATTCTGATTGATRTAGACCAATTATGCATAATGTGAAAAAAGTAAAATCATAGGATCTATTAATTGACAGGCAAGAATAGATCTGAATTTTTCATATGATAATCTTTTGTTGATCCATTAAAAAGCGGACATCACTATGCCTTCATTTGGAATTATCACCTGTATCTAACACAAATCCTTAACACCCCTTTAGCTGAATAAGAATACCGTTTAAACACAGTGCAACACCTTGTTATTTCATCACACATTTGAAAGAGGGTAATTTTTCTTAGCCCCTATAGGTCTTTAGGTACCACAGAACCACCACTTTCCAAGCAAGTAAATAAATAAAATGAAAGAAACCAATTGTCCCTTTTAAATGACAGGCAAATAAAAGAATGCAATGTTGTGCATCATAATTTAGAGGGATTTGCTTGATTTTTTAATATTTGGGAACAATCACTTTGCCAAAGCCCCGTAATTGTTTAAYATTACAGTTTCAATAGTTTTATTACTGTAATGAATGCAGAGCAAATATATGCAGGAACAACAAAGAGTTTGAAGTCTGGCACATCGTAAAAGTTCCAGCTCTTGGGTAGTTCATCAGATAACAGATCTAAACTACAGCTAACTTGTTTTCATACTTGTTCTGTTCTTGATTTAATGAATATATTAAGGCAGAATTAGTGCTCCTAAGGAAGCATGGAAATTCTCCAGTGTCTTACAGATGAACATAAACTTTTGCTTTTCACTTTGTTGAAGCAAAAGTTTTTAGTTGCTGTCATACTCCTTTTTATTACTTACTTATTTCTGATTCAACTTTCAATAATGTGAAAATTATATTCAAATATGGTAATTTAATCACTCAACCATTTGAGTACCTTTTTAAACAGATTGCCAAAACATGGAAGAAGGGTTGATAATCTGTGTGAAGATAGAGATGACTCTAAATTTTTTTAGGTAGACTCCAAAATGTCTTAAGTTCTAATGATCATTACAACAGCAAACAGTAATAACAGCAGAGATCTAGGTAAGAAAATGATTGCTCTATGTAGATCAAATTTTGTTATATTAGAGAAATGTCTGCTCTATTGATACTTACATGTTTACAATACCCAAATTAAAATATCTACAATAAAACATGTCCAGACAGCTTTCCAAGTACCTATATACTACTTAACTTCTAAAATTAAATTCGTGATGGTTTCCATGCTATATTCCTTGTTTTGAAAAGTAAAAGCAAATATTTTTGAGGATGGCATCATAGCTGCCTAAAAAAAAACTTAACAAAAATCCCCAACCCCGCCACGCCACCCACCCCAAGACAAATTAATAGAAAAAAATAAAGTGGATAACTATATGGCAGAGACCAGTCTGATTCTTATTCATGCCTCAACATATGTTCCACGAGGTAAAAGATGGCTTCCGGGAGTAGTGTGCTTGCTGGGAGCTCTGTCCCTCAGAAGTTTTGCCTGGCAGCCACTCGTGGCACAGACAGCGTCCCCTGCTGCTCTGCAAAGCACCCGGCCCCTCTTGCTGGTGAGGTAGATGCCCAGATGCCCGGGAAAACAGCGTGCGGAAAAAACGCGCGGGAAATCATGCTATGGGAGGACGAGGCATATAAAAGCAGCGAACGGCGACACAACGGGGGCCATCTTCCTTTGGGGTTCTTGGAGGTAGCGGGGGCCCGCCTCGAGGGTCACCTTGGCCTCCCCCCGCTCCCTCGCTTTTCCTTTTCTCCMTGTGGTCCTGCCTTCCCTGTTCGCACCTGTCTTCTCCGTGTGCTCTGTTTCGCCGCTTCCCCGAAGCATCTCGACCCTGCGACAACTTCGTGTTTGCTGTTTTCCCGATGGAGCCGCCGCCTGCAGCAGCCGCCTGTCGTGGGTCCCGCAGCAGCCGCCTGCCCACAGCCGTGTGCCCGGCAGTGCCCGCAGCCCCAGCCTGCCCTCAGCCGCGTATCCAGCACTGCCCGCAGCCCCAGCCTGCCCGCAGCCCCAGCCTGCCCTCAGCCGTGTATCCAGCAGTGCCCGCAGCCCCAGCCTGCCCACAGCAGCCGCAGCTATCCCACGAGTGTGCCCGTAGCCACGGCACCGTGTTCTCCGCCGACGGGAGGGACACGCAGCCGCTGCTCTTTGGAAATCGCGCCCAGCCGCCTCAGGATCCGCGCAGGCTCTTCGCAGTTCGCAGCGCACACGCTCGTTCTGCCAACGTCGACGGGGTACCCGGGGTACAGCGGTTACAATCTGTCTGCTATTCTGTCTCTCTCCGTTTCTCCTTTTCCCTCTTTCCTATCCCCGCCTTGGTAGGAAATGGTAGGAACACTTACCCTTCTTTATCAATAAACAGTTCTCAGATATAATATTGCCGCGTTTGCGCTTTTTGTCCAAGAAATCTATTAAAAGAATCCTCCCCGACTCCCTCTTTCCAAGCGGGACGGGACACTATAATTATTCTATTTAGGATTATCCAAAATTGGACAATCAACCTAAACACTGAAATCCAAATAATACCTTCCAAAGTATGATCAAATATATCACATGTATCACATATTTTTGTCCTTATCAGCTTCTGCTTGTGAACCTCAAATTATTGGATTACATTTCTAAAATCACAGACATTATCTTCCAATTTAGCACACTTGATGTGGACCACAGTAATACCTTTCAATGTGACTCTAAACAAGAATAAAATTTCAAGTCTCTCCATAGTTAAGCCTAAAAATAGCTTCCTGTTCCAAGTCTAAATTTTGCTCACTGCTTTCTTTGCCAAGCTCATTCAGCAGAACTGAAAAGTTCTTTTTTATTCTTTTTGATTGAGAACACGAAGCAATCGTTGTCAGTTAAAGAATAAAATGCAGAATGTTACTTGGACCTTTCTAACTTTTATAGCTTAAGCCCATGAAATTACCCTCTAATCTGAAGAAATATTCCTTCAGCTTGTTCTCTTGTCACAGGCATGTTGATCTTCAGTATTCTCACTTTTGCATGTATTTTTATGCCTGACAAAGGACACCAAAACATTAAAGAATTTTCATAGATTTTGATTCTGTCTTACAGATGTCAAAGATACTTGGAAACAAAATTTCAAAGCCCTACTCTGTCATAATCATTCTGAACATAAACTTAAACAACTTCTGCCTTTCTGCCTCAACTATAAAAAATTCCAACATTAATAAAGCCCAGCTCTTTGAATTTAAAATTTTGGTAAATACCATCCACATAAATTCCCTCCACAATCTTAGCAGAATTTGTGTCCATTATCTACAGACAACATTTAATCATATATTTTTTAATGAAGTTAGGATTCAGAAATTCATACTCAAAATCTGAACTGGTCTCAATTTCAAAAAATGGCCAAATCTACATATCATGCCTGTACATTTAATAGTCTGGATCCAGGTATTAAGGAAATATTGACTTAAAATATTAAAATACACCACAGAATAGAAGATGAATACATAAGCTAGTGCTGATCTGATGAAGTACCTGACAGAGCCATAACATCAGCCATGGTGGTGAAAAGTACTGTGTAATAACATAACAATTTCATAATGAATAGAAATAACATGAGATGATAAATCAGTGAGCAATAGCATAAATTCTCTTTTACAAGGGAAACAGGCTGATTATTAACATCAGTAGGACACTAAGATACAAAAATGAAAGAAATAAAAGATTCACATGGTAGTTGAAAAGCTATAAAACTGTGAAGGATAACCAAAAGGGAAAGGAAGAACCAGGACACAAAAGCTGGTAAAAAATGAACTAGACTTACTAGACAAAATGAAAACACACTGGAAGACACAAGCTATACATGAAGATGCAATGGATTTATTCACAGCACAGTCTCTCATCAGACACAAAATGAAGCAGGAAAAGCACTACTCTATCTGTTTACTTTGGATATACTAAAAATTAATGAATTCAAAATTATTTGAGAGGAGTGAGATCAGAATCCATTTATAAACATACAAAATTCTATATGACCAGGTACCTCTGCTGCTGAAAATTGTTTGAGTGGCCATTTTTTACCTCATTAAAGTTTCAGGCTTCAGGTAACTAACTTTACTATAAATACTTAATATATTTCTCCATAAAGTGATAGGAAAAAGCGGGATGCCCTTAAACTGAAGGAGGGCAGGTTTAGATTAGATATTAGGATGAAATTCTTTATTTTTTTATGTCCCAATGCCTCATCACTTTATGAACAGATTGCCCAGAGACGCTTTTGTCTTTCCATTCAGCAATGCAGGTTCTGAGCTTTAAAGCCAGGTACATTTAAAAGGGCAAGTACAGGCTTCAGGCTTTATTTTCACAATAGCTAGAAGTTAAAATACCTATAGAACATACAGCATTGTAATCCACATTAGCCATACTTCAAAGGAACAAAACAGAAAAAAGCCTTTTCAGGCTGAAAAAAAAAGTCTGGGAGGCAGGGAATAAAATCATCAGCCCTAACAATTCACTTTGGGCTCATTTTGGGAGAMGAGAAACCTTTTTTGTCTATTTTTAAAAAACTCTGTCTTTTCTCCCATTCATCAGTATAGACCAAAAAGAATCAGTCAAATTTTCAAGTAGGGCTTTTTTAGCACAAAATTAACCTGTAAACTAAATGCTCATGTCTGACTGAAAACCTCAGATAGTTTTAGTTTCTATTCGCCTGCTATTTCTATTCATACACGCTATTAAGTGGCGAGCTTTCTAGAAACTTTACTGAGCTAAGTCCTTTGAAACCTGTCCTGACATGTCAAGAAAAATACTACTTAAATAAAAATCTGTAGGAGTTATGAGCAATACATATATTTTCAACAAATTTGCATAATGATTTTCTCTCTTCATTCCTTTTAGAGATTGCTAACCTTTTATTAATATTGCTGTTTAGCTTTCACTGTTATGGAGAAATACTAATTAAGGTGAAATCATCCTCATGAGGGAGCCTTGGTGATCAGACAGTAGTAGAAAATCAGACGGCAATGAGAACAAATATTGTCTGTTTGAGGGTAGATAGTACATTGAGCTCCAGCCCTCAGTTACACATCTTTCACAGTTTAAGTCTTTACCTCCTATGCTTCAAATTCTGTCAAAGAAAGCTAAAACCTCTTGCTTCTGCTTCTTGTTTATCTACTGCTTCTTGTTTATCTTGATTATTTTATCCTTAAGATCTTGACTTTGGCACTGCTCTCCATGATCATGCTGGCGCAATGGATAGCACTTTCAGACTTCACTTTCATGTTGGTGGAGTGCACACAATGAATGACAACGTGCAAAAATGACTGCAAAATGCTCTGAATCTGCAGCAGGTTCCTAATTTTAAATGGAAAACATGAAAATACTATGCCCATGGTTCTTTACTGTTGATGGCCTGTGCTTGTGATAACTATTGACAAGGTCCTGGCTATCAGTGATTTATTGATGCACCTGTGGAGGTCACTTGTGTTGGTGACAAGGGCGCTGTGGTCTGGGGGCACTGTCCAGCTGTAGCACTCAGCTGGCTGCAGGGCACTGACTGACCTGCTGTCTGTCTGCACCATCACTGAGCCCCAACTCCATCTGAACCCTAAATGTCTGGATCAGCACTCATTTTTGTACTTTTGAAGTAATAATACAGTTTTGGCTGGTAATGGTGCAGTTGGGTTTATTAGTCTCCTTTGTTTATTATGAATTCTGGACCAAACCGTTACCATGTAAATTCCTGCCTTGTGCTATTACAGGTACTTTAGAGCATGCACCATCTATTTCTATAGCAGCACTTAGAACAAGAGCAATTTAACACAATGGTGCAGGTGCTATTATGAAAAAGAGTATCTGTCAGGATTTTTCACAGATTACTAGGTGCATTTCAGTACATTTTCTGCAGAAACCCTTACCTAAGTAAACAAAAATGTGCTACTTCTAATTTGTCACAAAATTTGTATGAAATAAAATGCAGTAAAAGAACTGTCTTYTTATAAAGAGTCTAGCAGAATGGGAAAATAATAACAAATATCAATTGCATGGTTGCATTTTATTGTGTATTTGACACTTGCTGACTAATTTCTCTTGCTTTTACTTTTTCCTTACTAAGTTCAACAAAATAGTAGCAAAACTACTGTTCTTCCATTATTTCTCTAAGACCAGTATTCAAAATCTCAAGAATTCATTGGTAGAGTCTGATTTCCAGCTTGTCAGAGCTGAGGATAGATTTGGCAGAAATGTTATAATGTTCATTTGATTCAACARTATCTGAATTATTGAAACATGAATACATAGTGTACATTTAATATGTATGATGATATATATGCAGATATTTTTTGCGTCGAGGGCTTTATGTAGCTGCTCTTAGTACACAAAGCATTTAAATTAAAAGTACCCCTATTTAACATATGTAAGTCAATTTGAAAAATCCTGCTCTGTTTGAAAAACAGTGTTTAGCTATTTGCACTGCAAACCTGTTTTCCTCTTTTGGTTACATAAATATATGTCCCTATGACTAATAACAGTCGTCCCCAAATGAAATTTTGTATTCTTTGTCTGCATATTGTCACCCAGAGATTTGAGATTGTTCAGATTTATTTTGACTGGACATGTCTGTTATGAAAACCACTAATCTGCATGTATATTCAGTTTTATCACATTTTCCTACACAGTGTATCTGTATTAAAATCACCATCTGTTACTGAAAACATGAAAATACATGTTAGATAGGATATGAGAAATATCCAGGAAGGAAATGAACTTTATCCTAGAACTACAATTAAAAAATATCAAAGCCACGATCTGCATGTACAAACTGAAGAAATCCCAACTTGAATTTCAATCCCACTCTGTTGAAACTGAAGCATAGTAGAGTGAATTAAGGTTTTTTTTTTTGTTTGTTTTGGGGTTTTTTTTCTGACAGTTTTGAGGAAAGTGTCAGGGAACACATGGAACAGAGTATTAGAGAAATTTAACCTCAGAAGGGGAGAAAGTGTTTCATGTTACCTCCTGGTTAGCAGCAGCTAGTTCTTCTTCCAGTGCAGAGACTCTTTCTAAAGAAACCCTCAGTCGTTCCCTTACCTAGAAGAAAAATCAAAATATTTGCAGTAACGTAATTTCTATTAGTCTTTGAAGATTATATAACCTGCCATATGCTCTACTGTATGCCCTGCCACTCCATTTGCAGGCATGTGTGATGCACCCTTTCATGAAACTTATTGTGTAGTAAACATTTAAACCTAGCTACAGGAAAACTTAACCCATTAAAATAGGTGTCAAATTTTAAATGCCAAACTGCGTTTCAACAGTCTGCCCATAACTTTATGGAATACACAGCAAATGCAAATATTTGAAGACCACATTAGGCATAAGAATAAAACTTTCACAAACACATTTTACAAAAGATAAGGAAAAAAAAAAMCACATTTGCAGATGTTTTAAGTTCACTCCATGGAAGATAACTAATCTGTTTATGGTAACTGAACACAATAAATTCATTGAAAAATAACTTGCAGCATTGCCTTCAGGCACACATACTAGAGATTTATTATATCATCATGCATTTGTTTCAGTTTGTAAAAAGTCCTAAACTGCATATTCTCCTAGGCAGAAAATTACTCTTTGTTGGCACCAGTTTCATAAATAACTTATTCTGTTCTAAGGGTGGTTATGACTGCAATTCTTATTATTACTACTATTTTAATTATCACTAAATATTGATTATTAATATTAATACTAACTTAATACGGTGTCTGAAGATATATTCACTGCTGATTTGAGTGCTTAGTGCTCTGGCTTTTTGTCAGCTCATGTATTTCATGTCACCTAAGCTGGTAGTGGAGCTGCAGTCTCCCAGCACAATCAAAGGCCAATCAGACCTGAAATGACCTCCAGTGCTGTGTGTAGATGACTCCCTCTCCTGACTGTCAAGGGACCCTGTGACATCCCTAATCTACAGAACTTCTCTAGGCACCTCACAATAAATGATTTTACAACCTGGCTAATCAGTCAACACTTAAGGTATATTTCTTTACAGGTTCCATCTATATTGCAGCAATGCTGCTCCAGCTGCTGATCCACGGCGGTTTAAGGCTATTAGCAATGTTTGTAGGGTAAGGTAGTATACTCTATTAGGCCAAGAGATGTAGCTGGAAAACAAAGCAAAACAAAATCAGTCTTTCATATACAAAGAAACAATTTCATTGTTTTCATGTCCTTGACAAATAGAGGAAATCCCTAGAACACTTGCATATGTCCTAATGCTGTAATATTTTTTTTTTCCAGTGATAGCTCTTAGTCTATTAAATGTTACCTTTCCTTACATACTTCATCTTTCCCTTACTAATGATAGAAGTGAGACTTTGTAGAGTCATTATATCCCAGGATTGTATTAAACTTTAGTAGATTAAAATTATTCAGCAAAATTAAAACATAGCATGTCCACTTGACTTTAAAACTAAATTTAAAGGTGAAATATGTATTCAAGAAATGAACACTTCAAAATAAAACTATTCAGTCTTTCTAAAAAATACAAATATAGTTCCTTATTTAGGACTTCAAGTTTTTTGCTCCTCTTTACATACTTCATCTTTATTAAAACAACCAGTGAGGGGTATAGATTTGTCTTCAAGAGGCCCAATTTCAACCTCTCTAACCAAAATGGGAAGTGGTAGACAACAATTTCTTAACATAAATCTCAGATTAGATATAAAAAAAGACATGGAAAAATTACAGTCATGCATTCTGGCTTCAATCCTTTTGGCTGTAAGTGCTGCTTTGGGACAAGATGATTCAGAGAAAATTCACAAGCAGTTGTCAAAAGCCAAAATTAAATACAATGAGTTGAAAACTTTACTTGAYTTTTTTTTTTTTTTTTCTAAAACCTCCATGTGTTCAAGCCCAAGTGTTTTATAAAGGAAAATGTATTTTTAAAAATACATTAGAATATGTCTAACACTGACACTCACTTTAAATGGTGTTAGAATTTGCAAACCAACTAGGCCACAGTACTGAGGATGTCACAGSTCTACAAGGAGCTGGAATCAGAAGAATTATCCTTTAACTTCACACACTGTGGCACTGTAGAACTGAATTCTAGTGGGTTTTATGCAGACATTTTAGAGCCTGAAATCAGCACGCCCTGGAAACAATGGACAGCTCTGGAGACAAAGTTTTCATGTGACACTCCAGCAAAAATAGGTAGAGAATTAATATTTCTGTTCTGACTATCAAGCTATAATATTCAAATACATCTCTTTACATTCTTGGCCTGTTGTCAGTGACAAAATGGAGCAGTACCAGTGTAACACAGAGCAACAGGTGCAAGTAATTTCCTTTGTCCTTCCTTGTCTTGCCTTACTTTGCCTCCCTTCCATGCACACATTTAATACACTCCTTTTTTTTTATAATAGCCTAACCAAAATTGGAGTCTGATGGCTTTTATTTGTTCTCTGAATCTAGCAGTTGCAAAAGGAGCTGAATGCAACTCTGCCTAGGCACAGAAAGTATCTCTTTTCCTTTCATCTGACCAGTGAACAACACATTCAGATTCACATTTGTCATAGTGACATTGGAAATGTTGCAACTAATTCTTTATTTTCAAACATAAGTAACGCTGTTAAAGTCAAGGGAAACCTTTGATTTTATTAGTTAAAAAAAAGAGTTTTATCAGCACTCTGATCTTAAGGAGAAATCTGCTCTGGTTTACAACCCAGAAGCCATAAATTTCTCATCATTTTACGTTTCTTTCTCATGCATACACAAATGCATTGCAAATTATATTTTTATTGGATTTCCTCTTCAAATTTATGTTTACAAACAACAAAGAAAAGAAAAATCCCAAACAGAACTATCCTCATTTCTGAGAGATGCAGGAAAGGGTGCTGTTTCTGGTCACTATCTTATCAAAGTAAAATGAACTGGAAAAAATGCAAACTATTTTTATATGACAATTTTGGTTTTTTTTGTTTTTGTTTTTTGGGTTTTTTTCATATGATGAATGCCAGTCTGTGATTAGCATGTGATATTGTTTTCTATTTTCTGGAAGTGACAGTAAGTGAGTAACTATAGTTCAGAAGAAGTAAGTGAGATCATGTGTATCACATCAGAAGTTACACACTGCTTAAATTTCACATGATTCTTCAGTGTATTTCTGTTTTCTTGGGCACAGGATAGAGCTTTACTAAAAAAGTTTTAACAAAGACTAATCAGATGCCAACTATCTATCAGAAATGCTTTCATATGTATTTTTGAAAGAACAAATACTGGAAGATCTGGGGAGACCTTATAGCACCTTCCAGTTCCTAAAGAGGATTACAAGAGAGCTGGAGAGGGACTTTTTACAAGGGCAGGAAATGACAGGACAAGGGAGAATGGATTTTAACTGAAAAGAGGACAGATTTAATTTAGATATTAGGAAGAAATTCTTTACAGTGAGGGTARTAAGACATTGGAACAGGCTGCCCAGGGAAGCTGTCCCATTCTGGAAGTGTTCAGGGCCAGTTTGGATAGACCCTAGATCAACATGGTCCAGTGAATGGTGTTTCTGAACACAGCAGGGGGGTTGAACCAGGTGACCTTTAAATAGTTTATTCCAACCAAAACCATTTTTGTGGTTTTTTGATTGTAGTGTCACAGACACAGCAGAGAAGGGTTGCTCTCTCCATGCTAAAGACTSTATCCGACATATGCCTAGATGACTGGGTATTCTTCTGGCCTTTAAATGCAACCACATAATCTTTAAATGTAACACAGTCAATGTCATGTTAACACTGCTGTCAGTGCAAAATATCACCCATCTTTCTCTGTCTCCTAGCAACTGCTTCCCACTTTTTTGCTTGCTGTCAAATTCTTTCTTGATTCTCTTCAGATCTGCAGCCCACAAAGAGCTTTAAAAAAACCACTTGCCCACTAGATTTGAATCAATTAATCTATGCAATAAAAGTTCTCCTAGGTACCTGCCAATGAATAAAAAGATAGTGACAATGATGACATGAATAGGCTAATTTTATTTGCAATAATACTAAGTATACTATTTTGCCATTAATTAAGCTTACGAGAACCAGTAGTTTTTTTTTTTTCATTCTTAGCTAAAACTGTAACATCTGGTAGCTGTTTTCCACTGTGAAGATCAACTGTACACTTTTCTTACCACACTGACCAAAACCTGGATTTGGAGAAATTGCTTCAGTTTCTTCCTCAAAAATGCACATTTTAAATGTTCAATCCAAAATTTAATACAAAATAGAAAAAAATGTCTTCAGAACAACAATCATGTCAGACAGATATTAGAAGTCAACTGTAACTATAGAATGGCACAAGCAAGATAATAACTTCTCTATCTTTTGTCCTCCCTGAATTGCATCTACGGACTTTGTACTTCCCAATCTACTCTATACTCGATGCCCATTCTAACTATGAAGTTAACGTGAGCTTCTGTTTTTTATTCAGCTCTAATGACATCTAGGAAATACGTCTTCATTTGCTCTTTTAGAAACTATTCCATGTATATTCATATATAATATCACAAAATATTTCATAGTGCTGTCTTACATTAGTTCCACAACTTTTCATTGCAAGAGAAAAACCACAACAAAGAAAGCTATCAGCTACTTAGCAGCAGTAAGATAAGTGTTTGAGCATTAAGAAGGACAGAGGTGAATAACTGCAGGATTTCCACTTTATGAATAATGCTGTTAATGCAACAGCAAATGCTATAAGAAATGCTACATCAGAATTTTACACAGATCCTAGTTTCAATCACTCCTAAGTTGTAGTGTTTAAAACTTCATATTTTTCTAACACTTAGGTACAAGTGACACTTAGGTGACTCTTAGGTAAAAGTGACACTTAGGTAAAAGAGTCACTGAATTTTACTTCTAACATGATGAAAATGTAAAATTGATAGCAGCACTGCCCATGTCCTTTGTTTTTGTATTTCTAAATATGTTAGCATACTTAGATATACAAAAATTTTTGGAAATATGTATAGCTTCTGGAAAATTAAATCTCTAAATAATAGTAATAATAAATACAGTTAGTGCACTATCAATTTCATTTGTTGTGACACAAAAGGTAAAGGCAAAGCCCAGACTTCATGTAATACACAGAAAACCAACAGACTTTGAAATAAGGAATCATTCCTGATTCTTTTTATACTTAAGCAGGCCTGCCTAGAAATTGATATATTTTATTTTTCACTTTTCAATCTGTTGGTATGTTTCATTGCATTTTGTTATAGTAATGAGGATGGCTTTGTAGTTCTTGTACTGTGCGCATAGCAATCCTTTCATGATCAATCAAGTTTTGTGGCAGAGCTTGTTACAACACTTCAAGATGTTTTAGAGTAGGAAGTGAAAACATGGAAGGAAATTTGCATTCAGGAAGACTTTTAAGATTTTCTTCATGCCTTTTGTAAGTTTAAAGGGCAATAACTTTAATGAAAATATTTTCTTATGCTTTTCCAATAAAGTAAAAGCTRTATTAATAGTTTCAGCGTTTATATTTTATGTGAAGAAAAAAATTAAAGACAAGTTTGCATTATTCATTTGGAAAGGGTCATGATACATTTCCAGTGAACTTTTCACAGTTTTCACTCTTTAGCCATTAACCTACTTCAGCTTTCTGCTCATGTTCTGATGGGGCACTGTTTAATTGCTGTGACATCAGTTTATCTTTTTTTTTTTTTTTTTTGCCACAGCTTTACTGTGAGGTTCTGCCTGCAGGCCACCCCTGTGCACAGCAGCATTTTGTGGGAGTGAGGCTTTGCCCACAATACAGGAAGACAAGACATACATAAGCCAAAGGCTTATCAGTCAAAGTCAAAGATTGGCTCCATCCAAGGATGCCAGGAGACTTGGTCAGTTCATCATAGCAAGGCATTTTTAAACTTTGAAAGTAGGGGAAGTCCGGGAGATTCCTGATGAGTGGAAAACTCACAAATGTTTCATCCATCATCATGAAATAGAGAAGTTATCCTGGGAAGATCCAGGTAACTACAAGCTAGCCAGTGTAGGGAAGGTTATAGAGCAAATCTTCTAGGAACCATTCTCGGGCACATAAAGGATGAGATGGTGATTGGGGACAGCCAGTATGGCTTTGTCAAAACCAAATGATATCTGGCCAACCTCATTCTTGCCTTGCATGGTGAGAGGACTGGTTCCAGGGATGAGGAGAGAACAATGAGAGAACAGTTATTTACTTTGTTTTTACTGAGGTCTTCTGCAAGATCTTCCATTTATCCTTTGAGAAAATGGTGAGCTACGAATTGGTGAAATGGATTCCACAAAAAAATGAGTGGACTGCAAGGAACAGAGGTTTGTGATCAGTCATGCAAGATCTGTGTGGAATCCCATTGCCACAAAAGGCATAATTCTAGATAATGAGACAGACTTGCTGAAGAGAAAACAGTTTTGCAGAAGAGACCTAGTGGTGAATAAGGCCAGCACATAATTTGGTCAGTGGCTTGGAGGAAATTATTACTTCCCTCCAGACTTTTGAGACTGCATCTGCTTTTGGGCTTCCTGGTAGAAAAAAGATACTGGCAGATTTTAGTGAAGGCACAAGTTGGAGTCCACCAGGAGACGTGGAGGAAACAAAGCCAGCTTCCTCTTGCAGATGCAGAGGGACAGGACAAGAGGGAACTGGTGCAACACTCAACAACAGAAACTCCAGATTGGTATTACGAGAGAAAATTACAGGGAGGGTGGTGAAACACCAGAATAGGTTTTCTGCCTAGAAATATTCAGAAGTTGATGAGACAGGACCCTAAGCAACCGGAAACAGTTGGCCCAGCTTTGAGCAGGAGATTGGGCCAGATGTCTCCGAGGAGGTCCAACCCACATTGTTTTACTAATGCCTGAAAAGCTTCAATGCATTTTTATAGGTGGATTGATATCTTATTTCTGAAAGGTCTGAAACAAATCAAACTTACATAATTTTTCTGTCACCATGCAGAATATATGACTCACATGCCATAAAAAAATTTTAGCACATTTGGGTGCATGCAGTCTTTTTTACTTTCATTATTTTTAAATAAAAATCACCATAATGCTGACAATTTGTGAAAGTATTATATTATCAAGTAACTGGGTGGTATATGCAATGTCTTTGATCCAATCCTTCCAGAGACAGTCTAACAAAACCAGGTATTTTTATAGAGGATTTGTACTTGAAAAAAATGTGTGCTGGATTTAAACAAATAATTTTAAAATACTTTATTAAACTGTTTACTTGGCTTATATCATATTTTTTATCATACAAATATGACTTATTGCATCAAAATAAAAAAGGTTTCACACATAATTAGATAGCGTGTAGGAAAAAGGAATTTTGGCCAATCAGTTTTAAAACTTGTTCTGTAATCATAATCTGTTATTATGGTTGACTTTTCTACACTGGTAATTGTCTTTACCACTGGGACAGGAATCCATTACATACATCAGATATCTACCTGTGTCATTCCAAAATTTTTTAATGTGCTGAATACTGATTTCAACCTGTTACATTTAAAATAATACAAGACTTGATTTCTCAACCATGTAAGTCAAAATTTTCGTAATAGAAGTCAAAATATTACATGTAGCTTCAATCTTATTCTGCACAACAGTTTTCAAAATGGGATGTCAAATAAACTGCATAGTACCAAAACACTGCAACATTCACAAAAGAAAATGTGAAAGAGGTACATAACTGTTGAATAATCAGAATCTATTTCAAGTTTAGTTCTTACTATTTCTCATACTTATCCAACACAATGTCAAAAAGTATAAAAGCTGGAGAGATCCCTACCCTAGTTTTATCAGTGTTTAAAGTGCTGGATAAAAGATCAAAGCTCAGACCATAAACCCCATCAATCCTCAGAAGATCTTTTTAATACTACAGGATTTTTTAAGTCTTAATGACATTCAAAAGCTTATTACAGTGGCTAGAAGTCATTATATTTCCTTACTTTTCTAGATTTTCGTTAAAGATGCTTTCATGATATCTGAATAGAACATATAACCCAAAATATATACCTAAACACATAATAAGTTTTGCCTCGGTGTAAGTTCCTTACATTTATTTAACTTCGAACCTTACAGTTCACCCAGTATGACTCACAACCCACAGTGTCTCATCCTTTCATTACCAATGATAAATGTATTGCTATATATCTACAGCTACCTCATTTCCTTAAATATAGTCAACTCTCTGAGCATATATCTGAGTTTAAAAAGGTTAAATTTATTACTGTGAGATCATTAAACTGGTTGTGTACAACACAGCTCATCCGTGCAGTTGGTGGTTTCAGATGATGTGCCGCACGTCATCCCTGCGTACCCAATCATCTCACAGAGAGAAGCAACTCAGCAGCAGCAATGAGCAAATCAGCCCAAACAGACCCCATAAGAAATGAGTTTCTTTGCTCATAAGCCATGTTTCTCACATTGTCCTTGCATGTATCGCTTTGAGGCACTTACTAATTCAGAGACATCACCTCTTGAGCATATTGTTTCTAGACACGAACCAGATTTCCGAATTCATATAAGCAATACTCAAGGTGGTAATTCATAGCTGTACAAAGTTTCATTCACACAAAATAGTCTTTCCAGCACATGAGGAATCCAATGGAAAGACCCTCTTATTTAGCTTGGCTTGGTGCTTTTATCAGTGGTTTTTGCTTTGATTCTGCAGGCCTTTCATTACCTCTGATAATGAAGGATGCACCACTTATTTTAGATTATGCTATTTGTAAAGGGAACACTGCCCTTATGTAATAAAGGCTTAAAAGATCTCCGAAATTTCAGAAGTTTTCCTCCTAAAAATATCTTAAGAGCCAAGTTCCCTTATGTAGTTAGGAACATCTCATTCTGCCTCTCTGTGTGTTTTTAAAATTTGAGATATACCTACATTTTCATGGCCATAACTTAAAAGCATATTTTACACCCAATAAATTCCACAGGGTTATCTTTATTTAGTGCTAAATAGAAGCATGTCTGGTAGGGGTAAGATTTGCTTATTTTGAAAAGTAATTTCTATTGCCTACAAAAGATAGCTGAAGTGACCTCAAGTGCATTGCAGCTATTGGCCAGCCGTTCTTAGATTCCTCTGGATACCTGTAAATACTCTATAAGAACAGGATTGAATCCAAAGAGTAAAGAAAGAGTACTGTGGCTGTGCTGCATCACAAAGCATAATTAAGCAAGTTAAAGAATGTATTTAGTAAGATTTTTTTTCCATACTATACCTTTTCATCCAAAGCCTTATGGTGCTCAAACAGAGATTTCAGAGCTTTGAGGACCTCAACTTCACTGGAAACCCCTGAGGGAGACTGTGCTTGCCGTTTCACCACTGTCATCCTCAGGGACCTTTCGTGTCTTGAGACAAGGCACTCCAAATGTTCCAGTAACAGCTATTGGATTTGAAATTAAAAATTATTAATTTCTGTCTACCTAAATGCCACAGAAATTCAAATTACAAAGTGCATGATACCAAACTGCAATTTTCTTGGCAACCTCATTGTAGGATAGATTGCTGGAACTATTAGCAATAATTCATGTTTTAAAATAAGACTGAATAAATGGAAAAGCAGAAAATCTTCTCATTATTTCCCTTAAAACTCTGCTTTGAAAAGCAAGAACGACAAATCACTAAGCGTACCGTCACTATTTAATTAATTACAAATTTACATTATTATTTGTGGTAGTAATTGATGAGCATTGACAACCAAATGACAACCAAAGACAGCCTAAGGAATCATGTAAAAATATTAAATAAGTTAATCATTAATTCAGACTAGCTGTAATATATTTTCAATTTAACAAAATATGTAAAAGTGAAACATATATTTTACTAGATTTTTACGACTATTCATTAGAAATACCACAGGAAATGATGCTTGTCACTAGCTCATGCTTTAAAATGTTCACTGTTGTATTACAAACATGCTTGAAACTCAGAAAAGTCCATAAATATCTGTAAAATAGCCTGTAAATAACATATTGTAAAACCTTATTATAATTATTACTCTGAGGTTAAAGGAAAAATTAAAATGGGATGTTAATGTTGCATAGAAAATTCCGTTTGTTTATACTTTCATAGTGTTACCATTGCTGTTCTTACTGCCTGAACATTAAAGAGACCTAGCCTTAAGGTTAAATCAGGATAGTTAAATTCATGAATCAGAATGCATGTTAAATGTATTGTAATTACAACAAATAATTATATCTAAGTCATTGAACTGGAAATCTGAAAGTTACATGGATAATTGTTTATTATTTCTCCTGTGATGTGGCTCTTAATATAGCTACTATTAGTAAATATATATATATTTATCTGTAATCCACAGTTATTTCAGTCACATAATGGTTTTTATTTTTACATAAATTAATAGACATAGAAGAGCAAAAGCAGAGGGAAATTATATTAAAGTTGCAGTATGTTGATATAAAGTCAGAAATGATTAGGGTTTGGTGTCATCTTTGCTTCAAACATGGTTCTTGGATTTGCACCTGGTTATTATGCAACAATAACTATATCCTTGATAAAAAGCAGTGAGCATGTATGTGAACAATGCTAATAAAATGAGAGTTGTCACGACTTCCAGTTCAAGAAAGGAGGGTCTTCCTATCATTTCTGAATCCGAGTGGTGCCCTGTATTTATGAAACTCAAGCAAACAAGAAATTCACAAGCTTTCTCATCCCTGTAGGGTTGACAGCAGATATAGATGGATTTTTAATTATTTGAGGGAGTCCAAAGCAGCGCACAAATTTGACGATACTTCAATGACAGAGCCACCATGAATTTATAATAGGGCTGTGGGAAGTTTGCAACTTAGAGGAGATGAGAATATTTTCCAAATATTTACAGAGTATTTCTCTTCATAGTAGTACATAAATAAATAGATAATTGCTATCAGGAATAGAACTGAATTGCTGAATTTTGTTCTAAATTCTTGCATTTTCATGGCTTTTCTCAGCCACCTAGTTTATCTGGGAGACAGTTGGAGGAGAGTAAGTTAATAGCTGATTTCTAATTCTGCAACCTACTCTCTGCCCCATCTCTTCAAAGAGTCTGTGGGGGTGCAACACTTCCTTCTCTGTGAAGCCTGACTCTGCCCCACTCCATAGCACCAGGGTAGCCAGAATCTGACTAAACCATGCCGTGCACTCAGATTTCCCCACAGTCACTCCCATATCTGGGCTGATTTTATTAGAGCCTGCCTCATCCTAATCTGTTCTCTTCCTGCAGAAACTTTTCAACACATCATAGTTAAGTCTGGATCAGCTAAATCCAGCCAAAAGGCTACGGATTTCTGAAGAAGTGGGGAAAAAAGGGAAAATATTGATCCACATCTGAGTTTTTAGCATATAACTATTCATTCCATTGGTCTGTAGCTGTCTAATTCTCAAACTGAACTCATTAAACCAGTCCAGAATAGTAAAACCTTGGCAACCTTTTTTTCAGCCTAACTCTGAGCACATTTAATATTTGGTGTCCTACTACCCTAACTGTCTTATCTCCCAGACAAATGCTATGATGATCAGGGACTTCTGAGAGCCTGCATGCAAATCTTAGTTGGAAGGAAAAATGAGAAAATCTTGTTTAGGAGAGAAGTGATGGTGACATGGAAAGACTTCCATGACAGAAGGAATTCCATATAACCTATAGCAGAAAGGTAAGTAAGGAACACACAAAACCCCTCTAACACACATCCAGAATCTCATTTTGAACTGGGGCAGACAGACAATCCCAACAGGGAATTTGAAGTCAGCATGGACAGAAGATGAGAAACTTGCTAAGCAAAGGCAGAACAGTGATTGAAGAGAGTGATGAAGAGACAAAACTGAGTTAAACGAAGTTTTTAAGTATAAGAAGTGAGCAGAGAGATGGGAACTCAGAATTTCTAATGGGGTGATTGTGGAGGAGTTTGCTATTTGAGATGAACAGTACAGCAACCTAGGCTTTTGCAGAGCTGCAGATAATGTATTTAACTTTAGGTTACGTTACTGCCATGTTAGAAACATGCATAATACATAGTGCTACACCAATGACAATCTCCACTTAATATACATAAAAGCCAAGTTTGCTTTTTAGCTTAACTACCATTTCAGAGGAGGAAAAAGCATATTGCAATGCCTGCATACATTTCATAGTTGTTAAATAAATCAAGTGCAAAATGCTGTGTTGCCTATTTTACTGTATAAAGACAGATGCCACAGCTGAATATCAAAAGATCCATGAAGAACTAAAACAGTGCTTGTGAACATTTCATACTTTTTCTCAGTATTTTATTGACTCAAGCTATTCTGTTTGCAGTTACTCATTCCTCTGGAAACTACCTCTGAACATTGGAATTTTCCTTACCATCAGCTCTAGGAATGCTCAAGAAGGCATGCTAACATGGGTGTCTAGTTTCTAAAAAAAATTCTTGGCTTTTCAACAAAAATCATCTCTATTTCTTCAGAAACTCTGTGAGCACTGCTTACAGCAAAGCCTGCTGAGCAGGGAATACTATTAAACTGATTTCTTAGTGCAAGATCACTCCCAGTTCTGCTGAAACAGAAAAACTCAAGGGGTAGAACATCTGACTGTAACTGAGCACCTGATAGCAAATCTTTGGCCCCTGCTCTGATAAAATGTTAGAATCACAGAAAAGTAGAGTTGTTTAGGCTGGAAAAGACCTCTAAGATCATTAAATCCAAACATTTATCCAGCACAACCAAGTCCTCCACTAAACAAAGTGCCCAAGTTCAACATCTACATGTCTTTTAAATACCTCCAGGGATGGGCACTCCACCATTCCCCTGGGCAGCCTGTTCCAGTGCTTGATAACCTTCTTGTTGAAAAAAAATTTCCTAATACCCAACCTAAAATTCTCCTGGTGTAACTTGAGGCCAATTTCCTCTTTCCTATCACTTGTTACCTGTGAGAAGGAGCTGATGCCCACCTGGCTACAGCCTCCTTACAGGTGGTTAAGAGAGTGATAAGGTCACTCCTGAGCCTCTTTTTCTCCAGGCTAAACACCCCCAGCTCCCTCAGCTGCATCTTGTAAGACTTGTGCTTCAGACCCTTCACCAATTTTGTTGCCCTAGTTTGAACATGCACTGCAATTGCTGTTTTATTCAACTTTTCCCCAATTACATTAAAAGAAGGGGTAGTAGGTCTTCCCGCTTTCCTGGGAAGAGCAACAATAATGACAGAATTATGAAGTGTCTCAGGGCTACAGTGGGGGAAGGGACATATAAACATAAAAAACTGACATTGAAGATGATGGTGTGCCCAAATGATGTTTAACAACTGAAGGAAATCACAGTAACTTGTGGGCATGCTGAGGACTTTCCTCCCCAAGAATTAATATTCCAAATAGTTGTGGGAACACCAACAGGATTTCACACTGAAATGACATTGTACCAATACTGGTAGTTCGTTTAAACTGCAAAAGAATTGTAGAAACAGCTTTAGGGATTTCAGTAAGTTGCAATTAAACTCTGGCATTAATAGCGATCATGAGCTGCTGAGCATTTTCTGCTCCCTCACACTGTGTCAAGCTGTTACAGTTGTCAAGCACTCAGAGGGACAGGCAGCTTGCAGAGAAAAGGAGATGAAGATCAACAGCAGCAGGTAGGACAGAATCACCCACGCATCACTGCTATGCTCTTCGTAGTGGAAAGCATAAGCTTGACAATGAATTATGAACTAATCTGACAAGTGATTTTTACTCTTATGCAGGGTAAATTTTAGGATACTCAAGATGCCGTGATGATAATTGTTTCTTATGTAAGTAAGATTGTTTCTGGAGCTCTGGACTTTCTATAAGCATAAAAAAGGTACAAAAATAATAATAATAATAAAGATTGAAAAGTGCTCTCGTGATTTTTTTTTATTTAATGAAACATCTTTAAAGTGTTAATTAGAGCTAAATAAACAAGAAAAGAGAAAAATTTTAGAATATACCCAGCTTCCCGTATTTCTCAAATCACTTACAAAGCTGTTATGGAAATGATCAGTTTCTGTGAAATGGAAATGCATGGTTAGATTTAATGTATAAACTACATCAGTGTAGATTATCACTTACTCTGCTATAAATACACCATACCATCATGACTGCATGGACACTGATTGACATATGGAAAGTGAAAGATGTGAAAACATTCATTTTTAGGAATGATGGCTCAATAAGTTGAAATTAGTGTGACTCAGCAGTTTGCATGATCACAGGACCTGGATTTTAATCAATATAAAATATTTTATCTTGACTTCCATTATTTTCAAAAAACTTGTTTGTAAAAAGAAAATTTCACAGCAGGATAATAAATGGAGAAATTAAAGAATAAGCAGATGGTAATGAAGAGAAAAGGAGAGTCATAAATAATGAAATAAAGGGAAAAGACATAAAAGAAAAAGCTTTTACTTTTTAAAATGAGCCAGACTCAGCTGAAGTTATTCCTTAGAGGAATGGGGTAACCCTCTAAGAAGACAATTCTCTTTTGAGATCTAGCTTAGAATTTCTCACCAGCATATGGAAAATTGAATTTTCTTTCAGTTTATATTTAGAATTCACATGGTCCAGTGAATCTCCATCTCTGGTGTGAGCAGAAAAGAGAAGCAAAATAAGCATGAATGGGGCCATCTTTCCCTACAAAAAGAGCATCCCCATGGAAGACAGCATGACTAGCCAGCTCTGGGACATGTTGTAGTATATGGTGGTTTAAAGTCTGGCAAGAGCATATACATGACATGATGGGGTGATAACTTATTAATGAAAATGTTAGGGAATCAGGATAAGGCAATTTTTTCTCTCGCCTTCTCCATCAATACTTGGACTCTATCTTCCCCTTGTTTGCTGTAACATCTCCTGCATCCCTATATGTTTTCCACAGCCTAAACATTTTGATCTCCAATATCTAGCTTTTTCCTCATTTTGAAAACACACTTCTAGCACTTAGTAATTTTAACTGCAAGGATTTGCAAGGATTATCACTATAACTCCCATTTGTTACTAGTTCTCCTGGAAAACTTTTTACTGATATTTTTTCTTATGTAGTACAAGAAACATAAGAATGGATGATCTTTAAGCTTCTTGCTCTGCAAAGAAACTGACTGTGAAAGAGATCAGTCTGACTTAGGAGATGACTTGCAGTTGAGTCATCTCCCTTTTCTGTCACAGCTCTTTGGCAAGTGACTATCATTGGCTATTGGCTGTCTTGCAATTTTTGTTAGTCTGCACTGCTTGTATCAGACCCACAGTAGGTATTGGTGCACTGCAGTTTTAATATACAAATGGTGTTCAGTGGACTTTGTAGTGAAATGGTGTCTTGGATTGATTTTGTGCCAATTCTGTTATGTATTCTTATCCCCGTTGGCTTGTAATGCCCAAAAGGTGCCTGTGCCTTTCACCCCGACTCGGAAGAAGGAGCAGGAGCTGCTGGGAAGGCGGCGCGGGCAGTTTAAAAGCCGGCGCTGCCGCGCAGCCGGAGCTTTTGGAGCTCTGCTCGTTTGCTTTTGCAGCGGCGCTGCGGGAGTCCTTGTTCGCTGTGTGCAGCAGAGTTACATTGTTGCTGTTTTAGCTAGCTCGGGATTGTTAGCTCCGGCAGCTCTCTGTGGACAGACCCCCTCTGCGGCTCCTGCAATTCTGCTCCTGGAAGCAATTCAGTGACCGGTGAGGAGAAGCCGCGCGGCTCCATCTCGTCTGGGATTCCAGAAGCCAAGCCGGCAACAAAAACACACCGAGCCCTCCATTCCATCCACAGTGAAGAAAGGACTGTAATCCAGTTTTTTTGGTTTTCTTTTTGCCTCTGTTATGGGAGTGGCCACTGGGTTTCTSTTTTTGTTTCTTTTTTTTTCCGGGGACAGGAGCCATTTTGTCCGTGCCACCTGGCGAGCCGGAGGGGGCAGCGGCATTCCTGGGCTTTTAAATATCTAACGGTTACTTTTTATCTGTGTCCTGTGGGCACTGTGTTTTGTTAATAAACTACCTTTTTTCTCTTCACTTTTTGCCTGGCATCTATTTCATATTGGTGGGGAAAAATTATCAATTTTTTTCACTTCAGAGGAAACATTTCTCTGTAACGTTTTTCTCTGAGAACATTGTCTCAAAACCGAGGCAAATTTTGGCGCACAACATTTGGGGCTTGAGAAAGTGAAAAATTATAATAATTGTATTTCGGTTCTAAATGCTTGATATTGGTTTACCTTTAGAAGTCACCATGCTGTTTCAAGTAATTATGTCATTCTGGTCTCTAGGTCTATTTGCCTATCCATATATAGGGGCAATTTTGTCCCTTGCATGGAAATTTTATAGATCAGGGACACAAATTCGTGTTGCTATATTTATAGGTGTGGTAGTGATGATTTATAAAAGTTTAAGAGAGGTACTGGGAGCTTTTGAAAATTGGTATGCTATGTTGTTTCTCTGTCCTAGTCTTAGTAACCTGTTTTGGGRTCTTTTTAGTAATTATAGCCAGTACAGAAAAAGTAGGGGATGATGTTTCCCAGCCCTTCATCTCCTTTTTCCCCTTCAAATCTGGCACATTACCTTTTGACAATGTTCAGTTTCCCCTAGGTGTTAAAGGTGCCACTTTCCTGGTGTTTTATCTGGTAGGAATGTTCTATATGGTCTGCAGCATGTCTATAATGAGGGCTGAGTTTTCCAGGGGGGCTACCCAGACACCTCACCCATGTGTGGAAAAGTCTGAGTGGTGTGGGATATGGGAAAATATAGGCCAAATACTGAAGGAATTCTCTGAACCAAGAGCTTTTAACTTCCCTCCTGAAAAAATTCAGAACCCAGATGAAGGGGAGAAATACCTGAAAGAGAARTGCAATGAGAACTGTAAGGTAAAGAAGCTCATTGTAATATGCTGGGCCCTGGCTAATGCTTATCGCACACTGCTCAATGCTGTAGCACAGGAGACAGAACCAGAGGGACCAAAGGACAAGTCAGCAGATACCCCAGTCACTCAGGCTGCAGCTAAACCAGACAGTGAGCCAAAGCCAGTAGCAGTTGCCTCTGTCCAGAGAAGGAAACACAAAACCAAATCCATTCGCCCAGTAGATGATGATGGGCAGTCAGTAACCTCACAGCCAGCAGGGGACTCTGAACCAGAAGTTATTGTTGAGTCTCTGACCCCAGAAAACATTTGTGGCCTAAGGGTAGATTACAAAAGACAGCTTAATGAATCGATATTGGGCTGGCTGGTCTGCGTCTGGGACGCCGCAGGTGATAATATGATGCTGGATGGTGGTGAAGTGATGCAGTTGGGATCCCTGTCAGGTGATGCAGCTATTGACCAAGGGATGGAAAGGGGATCTGAAGCTCTCAGTCTCTGGGCACAGCTTCTAAGAAGTGTGAGAGAAAGATACATGTGTCTAGAAGATCTCCAGATACATCAGACCTTGTGGAAGGGTTCTCCCCTATGTAGCCTACGAACCCCCCCATAGAACAAGGGATTAAATGCTTGAGAGAGCTGGCAGCATGGGAGATCATTTTCTCAAATGACCAAACAATCAGGAGCCCAGACATGGTAAAGTGCGCACCGCTGATGTGGCTAAAACTCGTGCGACTTGGGCCACAAGAATATGCCTCGTCTTTAGTAATGATGAAATGCAATGAAGGGCAGGAGACCGTGCTTGCTGTGGTGAAGAAGCTCCATGCATATGCAGATACTGTGCATGGCCCAACACATGCCAGAATCTCAGCTGTAGAAACAAGCCTGTCAGAGCGCATGCAGAAAATAGAAAACAAGATGGAGGAGAATCATCAGAACCTCAGGAGAGAGATTAAAGTGAGCCTTCTACAAGTCACATCCATTCAGACCAGAAGCCCTGTCACCAGGAGCAGACGTCCCCCAGACAACCAAAGAGAATACACTCCACGAGCAAACCTCTGGTACTTCCTGCGTGAGCATGGGGAAAACATGAGAAGGTGGGATGGAAAACCAACCTCTGCCCTGGCAGCACGGGTGCGTGAATTGAAGAATGGCAATGGCAGAGAGGAAGCTTCACCAGAAGAGAAGTAGCTCCGGTTTCCCATAACCAAGCTGCCCAGCATAACAGAAGGCAGAATGACATGTTCAACCCCCTGGAAGGAGCCTGTGCAATGTATGCCCAGAGAAGGAATGACAACTAGTATTAGAGGGACCTTGCCTCTAGCCAGGTAGAGGCAAGGGAGAACCGTGCCCTTTGGACTGTGTGGATTCATTGGCCTGGCACAGCAGAACCACATAAATATGAGGCTTTGGTTGACACTGGTGCGCAGTGCACGCTCATTCCTTCGCGACATGTTGGGACAGAATCTGTTTCTATTGCTGGCGTGACAGGAGGATCACAAGACCTGACTCTGGTGGAAGCTGAAGTGAGCCTGACTGGAAAGGAGTGGAGGAAACATCCTATTGTGACTGGTCCAGAGGCCCCATGTATCCTGGGAATAGAATTCCTCTGAAGTGTGTATTTCAAAGACCCAAAGGGATTCAAGTGGGCCTTTGGAATAGCTGTTGTAGAGACTGAGGGCATCAAGCAATTAAACACCTTGCCTGGATTGTCTGAAAATCCTTCTGCAGTTGGATTCCTGAAGGTGGAAAGTGGCACGTTCCAGTCGCAACGTCAACAGTGCATTGCCGGCAGTACAGAACAAACCGAGATGCTGTGATTCCCATCCATAAGATGATCCGAGAGCTGGAGAGCCAAGGGGTGGTCAGCAAGGCCCACTCACCCTTCAACAGCCCCATCTGGCCTGTGTGCAAGTCTGAAGGAGAATGGAGATTGACTGTGGACTATCGTGCTTTGAATGAAGTGACTCCACCGCTGAGCGCTGCCATGCCGGACATGCTGGAGCTCCAGCACGAGCTGGAGTCAAAAGCGGTACGCCACCACTGACATTGCCAATGCCTTCTTCTCCATTCCTCTGGCAGCAGAGTGCAGGCCTCAGTTTGTTTTCACCTGGAGGAGTGTGCAGTACACCTGGAACCGGCTGCCCCAGGGATGGAAGTACAGCCCCACCATCTGCCATGGGTTGATCCAGGCTGCCCTGGAAAAGGGTGAGGCTCCGGAACACCTTCAGTATATTGATATCRTTGTGTGGGGGAACACAGCAGCAAAAGTATTTGAAAAAGGAAAAAAGATCATCCAGATTCTCATGAAAGCCGGTTTTGCAATAAAAAGGAACAAAGGGAAGGGACCTGCTCAAGAGATCCAGTTCCTTGGGGTAAAGTGGCAAGATGGATGGCGTCAGATCCCCACTGTCATGTCAATGTCTCAACCGACCAGCAAAAAGGAGACACAAGCTTTCCTGGGTGCCACAGGCTTTTGGAGGCTGCACATCCCCGAATACAGCCAGATTGTGAACCCACTCTACCTGGTGACCCACAAGAAGAACGATTTCCACCAGGCCCTGAACAGCAGCAAGCCTTCACCCAGATCAAGCAGGAAATCGGTCATGCAGTAGCCCTTGGCCCAGTCAGGACAGGACCAGAAGTGAAGAACGTGCTCTACTCTGCAGCTGGGAGCAATGGTCTGTCCTGGAGCCTTCGGCAGAAGGTGTCTGGTGAGACTCGAGGCCGGCCACTAGGATTCTGGAGCTGAAGYTACCGAGGGTCTGAAGCCAACTACACTCTAACAGAGAGGGAGACCTTGACAGCCTATGAGGGAGTCCAAGCTGCTTCAGAAGTGATAGGCACTGAAGCCCAACTCCTCCTGGCACCCTGAATACCAGTGCTGGGATGGATGTTCAAAGCTATGGTTCCCTCCACCCACCATGCCACCGATGCTACCTGGAGCAAATGGATCTCTCTCATTACTCAGCGTACCCGTATAGGAAACCCGAATCGCCCTGGGATTCTGGAAATAATTACAAATTGGCCTGAAGGTGAAGACTTTGGTCTTGCTGATGAGGAGGAACAAGAACAAGTGACACGTGCTGAGGAAGCTCCACTACACAACCAACTGCCAGCAGAGGACAGAGGCTATGCACTCCTCACTGATGGTTCCTGTTGCATTGTCGGGATGAACTGAAAGTGGAAAGCAGCCGTGTGGAGCCCCACACGACAGGTAGCACAGGCCACAGAAGGAGAAGGTGGATCGAGTCAATTTGCTGAACTCAAAGCCATCCAGCTGGCCCTGGACATTGCTGAGAGGGAAAAGTGGCCAAAGCTCTACCTTTACACCGATTTATGGATGGTAGCCAATGCCCTGTGGGGGTGGCTGGACAGATGGAAAAAGGCCAATTGGCTACGTAGGGGAAAACCAATCTGGGCTGCTGAAGAGTGGAAAGACATTGCTGCCCGGGTGGAGAAGTTACCCGTGAAAGTCCGCCATGTAGATGCCCATATTCCCAAGAGCCGAGCTAATGAGGAGCACCAGAACAACAAGCAGGTAGATCGAGCTGCAAAGATAGAGGTTTCCCAGATTGATCTGGATTGGCAACACAAGGGTGAGTTGTTCCTAGCTTGATGGGCCCATGATGCCTCAGGCAATCAGAGATGCCACTTATAAGTGGGCACGAGACCGAGGGGTGGATCTAACCATGGACAGTATTTCCCAAGTTATCCATGACTGTGAGACATGAGCTGCCATCAAGCAGGCCAAACGGGTGAAGCCCCTATGGTATGGGGGAAGATGGGACACGTACAAGTACAGAGAGGCCTGGCAGGTTGATTACATCACGCTGCCCCAGACCCGTCACAGCAAGCACTATGTACTCACAATGGTAGAAGCCACCACTGGATGGTTGGAGACCTACCTGTGCCTCATGCCACTGCCCGTAGCACCATCTTGGGCCTTGAAACACAGGTCCTTTGGAGGCATGGTACCCCAGAGAGAATTGAGTCTGACAGCGGGACTCATTTCAASAACAGCCTTATAAACACCTGGGCTAGGGAACATGGCATTGAGTGGGTGTACCATATCCCTTACCATGCACCAGTAAGGGATGCACTTTGCTGCCGGCAAAGTGGAACGGTGCAATGGGCTCCTGAAAACCACCTTGAAGGCACTGGGCCGAGGTACTTTCAAAAACTGGGAATAGCACCTAGCAAAGGCTACCTGGATGGTAAACACCAGAGGCTCTACCAACTGAGCAGGCCCTGCCCAATCTGAACCCCTGCATAAAGTAGATGGAGACAGGGTCCCAGCAGTACATCTCAATGGCCTGTTAGGAAAGAATGTCTGGATTAATTCTGCCTCTAGCAAAGACAAACCCATCCGTGGGGTTGCTTTTGCTCAGGAGCTAGGTTGTACATGATGGATAATGCAGGAGGACTCATGTATTCAGGGGGATTTGATTTTGAGTGAAAACCGCTTGTAATGTTTGCTGAATGTCATTATTTTGTATATATGTATATATGTATATATGTATATATTTATGTGTGTCTTTAGAGTTAGAATGTATTAGTTTGAGCTTAAAAGCCAACGGATATGGAACAAGGGGTGAAATGTCTTGGGTTGATTTTGTGCCAATTCTGTTTATGTATTCTTATCCCCGTTGGCTTGTAATGCCCAAAAGGTGCCTGTGCCTTTCACCCCGACTCGGAAGAAGGAGCAGGAGCTGCTGGGAAGGCGGCGCGGSCAGTTTAAAAGCCGGCGCTGCCGCGCAGCCGGAGCTTTTGGAGCTCTGCTCGTTTGCTTTTGCAGCGGCGCTGCGGGAGTCCTTGTTCGCTGTGTGCAGCAGAGTTACATTGTTGCTGTTTTAGCTAGCTCGGGATTGTTAGCTCCGGCAGCTCTCTGTGGACAGACCCCCTCTGCGGCTCCTGCAATTCTGCTCCTGGAAGCAATTCAGTGACCGGTGAGGAGAAGCCGCGCGGCTCCATCTCGTCTGGGATTCCGGAAGCCAAGCCGGCAACAAAAACACACCGAGCCCTCCGTTCCATCCACAGTGAAGAAAGGACTGTAATCCAGTTTTTTTGGTTTTCTTTTTGCCTCTGTTATGGGAGAGGCCACTGGGTTTCTSTTTTTGTTTCTTTTTTTTTCCGGGGACAGGAGCCATTTTGTCCGTGCCACCTGGCGAGCCGGAGGGGGCAGCGGCATTCCTGGGCTTTTAAATATCTAACGGTTACTTTTTATCTGTGTCCTGTGGGCACTGTGTTTTGTTAATAAACTACCTTTTTTCTCTTCACTTTTTGCCTGGCATCTATTTCATATTGGTGGGGAAAAATTATCAAATTTTTTCACTTCAGAGGAAACATTTCTCTGTAACGCTTTTCTCTGAAAACATTGTCTCAAAATCAAGACAAATGGATAAAGCATTTTTTATTAAATACTAAAATAATACACGTGTAGGAGTTACTGGCAATTTAAGCAGCTACAGAAAGTCTTCAGACTTTTCTTCAGCTGACATGATTTGCTAAACCTGGAAAATGCAGTTCAATTCCTACATGTTTCTCCTAATTAGTTAATTAATTAACTGATTATATTTCTGTGAGAATAATTTTKAACTGCTCAGAATGTGTGACAGTCATGGAAGAAAAAGTAGGTCTGACCTATGCCTCCCATAAGTTTTCCAAAACCCATGACATCTAAGAATTTTGTGCTACACATGATCATCTCCTGAACGTCCAGGAAAGCATAGAGGTAGATGGGTCAGCTTTGCCTATTTGTAGGCATCTGTTTTATCTGTCCTCCCTTGAATTTCTGAACTCTTTGGCACTCTGGTGCTATAGATGGAAAGAAGCAGGGATAAAGGCCCTCTCTCAGTTCTTTTGGCATATGTATTGTTAGATTCCCTTCTGAATGCAAATTAGCTGACAAAGAAGGCATGCTATCTGAGCATCCAACGTGCTATTAGCTTATTAAGAGGAGAAAAACAGAAAAAGTTACACAGATCACAGAAGAGCGAAATATGGATATGAGAAACTACCACTGGTGTTCAACCTCTGCGATCCATTTTGTATGTTCATTACCAGCCTGACTCTTGTCTGATCTGGGACTACTCCATCTATTTCTTCATACCTTTCCACAAACACCACAAAGTCTCCTCTGTTACTTTCTTGTCTTTCTTGATCAATTCTGCCTTTGTCCAGACACTTCTATGTGCAAATTATTTTATTCTGAAAACATATTCTGTACATAATTTGAGAACTTTCAGAAGGTGCTGTAACATATATTCCTGTTCCCAGAGAGAATTACATCTTCTGATTGAAGCCGAGCATGATAAATTTATGATAAATGAATTCATCATCATCAGATTCATGATAAATGAATCTTGCCCCACTCAGCTGTATGGCAAATGACATTTACTTCAGGCATCACAAGGCTGCATGTAGACTGAACAGACTGTCGCATGTGTGATTGCCTTCATCTCATCCTTGCTCAGATCAAATCCAAGGCACAAGGCAGAACTGGCTCTGCTGTAACCTTTCCCTTTGCCTTGATAAGAGATAACGGTATGTGCAGGCTACTCAGGCTTGGAAGGCTGCATGAGTCCTTTGCTTTAGAAAACATTTAAACTGCATGACCTGACCATGTTACATTCTCAGTCTGTTATGTTTGTGATAAATCGGGCTATTACACTGATTTCCTTCAGGACTGTAGTACAGCAGACATGACCCGCTACTTAAAACCTCCCTTACTCAAGAAAATGCTGTAATTTTGTCTTCTCATTGATACAAATGAGGATCTAGATTTATTTTTCAGTTTACACATCCATTATGTCCAGAAAAGTTCTGGAGTATACTTACTCTTGTGTTGTTTCTTTCAGCTTTTAGCTCTGAAATCTCTTCCTCTTTTTCAAGCAGCTGTTCCCTGCATGCATTTAATTCTTTTGTCAGTGCAGCAAATTCCTGTAGAATAAAATTATACATTAAGTTACTCAAGATGTAAGCACTAGGATAATCAAATCCATATGCATCCTAGAGTTTGAGGATTTAAATATTTAGAAATCACAAACTAAAATAGCATATTTAAGCTCCAGCATCTACCAAAATTTCAAGTTTAGACATAGATAATAAAAAGTGACTATTGATTTAAGTTCAGAAAAAAAAGAAGATTCAAAATTATGGTAACATCTCCCATACATAAACTGCCAGAACCACACCAGAAGAACAGAACCGACCAATTTCATAGCAACAGAGACACCACATTTCACACAAAAGGAGGTCCAACTCAACATACTCACTTAGAAGCATTCTTGCCACTCTGTAAGGCAACCTTTGCAATATGGCACGTGAGAAAAAAGGTATCCACTAATCAAAATCTATATATCTAAGTAATATATGTGTTGTGAAAAAAATACTTGGTATTGAACTTAAATATTAAAATGTATTTTGGCATTATAGTAAAAGGCTGTGATGACTCAGAACAATATTTTTTTTAGCTGGAATGAGTTTCCTATGAATTAAGAACATAAAAGGAAATTGGATTTTAAGTTGCTCCTGATGTTAAGTTTAAGCATACAACTAATAGATATTCTGAAAAATGTATTTTGTCAAAATTTCTAATAAAATGTCTTGAATTTACCATTGCTTTAACTCTTCAACAATACACATTAATTTTTGTCTACACAAAGGGCAGTCACAGAGTTGTGATTAATTTCAGTAAGGAAAACGTTTTGCTCCACATATATATATTTTTGACAGGCATAAGATATACTAAACTGCAGTGATTAATTTTACCTTTCTAGCAAAAAATGTTACATGTCTAACAAAAACAATAAGGTAAAGGATGAAAAGATTTAAGATTTGTGATCAAGTTTTAAGAAAAAAAAAAGTCTTGAACAGCATTGCTGTTTAACAAAGATGTATACATATTTTAAAATACTAAGTTAATTTTAGTTTGACCAAAACAGTCAGTGCTTAAGAGCCCACCAGCCCAGAAGCAGGCAGTTAGACTGCACTCCAAGAGAAAGCAATTCAAGGTAAAAACATGTCCAGCTGGCCTATCTTATCAGSCAGTTGGATGAAGCTGAGACTAAATGTACTTATTTAAGACCAAAGCTAGCAATGATCTCAAAAGGGCTTGGTTTGCTGCTTCTTGTCAAGCTGCAGAAAGCAGCTTTATCTGAGTTAAATAGCCATTCAACGGGAGTTTGGTGCATATTCCTAGTCTCATTCTATTTTAGTCAAGCTTTTATATAGTTAAAAGTATATGGTATTATATATTAAATATTACTCATATAAATTTCAAGCAATATTCTGACAGCATGTAACTAAGGATGCATTTTTTTTCATTTTTCAGTTGCTGGAACTGGAGGCACAGTAAATGCCCTTGCAAATTTCATGGTTAAGAAAGAAAATGTTGTCCTGATGCCCTCAAAGGATTTTGTTTTAGACACTGGCTATTGATCACATGAACCACATAAAGATGTTTTGTGCCATCGGTCCTAATCAGTATTTACTTTTTACATCCTATTGCTCAGGTACATTTAAGGCTACACAGCATACTTTGATGTGAAAACCCTTAGCTTTGCTTTGACAGTGAGATTTATATTGTAAAACTCTCCCCTCACTTTTCAAGTGTCATTAAAACTTCTGCCTGCAGGTCTTAAACTAGGATTCAGAAACTGCCAGTCCAGCAGTGTTATTCCGTTCAGAATTTTTTTTTTAAATGTCCAGTCCTTAAGGCTGTAAGTAATGTTACATACTGAATGAAAATATTATCGTAATAGAAAGGTAATGATCTCAAGTCACACTGAATCAGAATTTTGAAGCACAAAAGCACACATATACACATATTTCTCTACAGCCAACTGGGTGGAGCCCTTGTTACTAAATTCCATATGTTTTATACATGTGGATTAGTGTCTATAATACTTTCAGTCTCTCAGAATAAACGTTCAGTGTAATCTATGTAGTATGTTTCTGTTGTTTATGTTTCTCAATTCTTTGTATTGTTTCAGCAGGAATTAAAATATACATTTTGGCATATGCTGGAGCACCTGGATGGGTGACAGGCGGTGGAAAGGATAACGTGTCATCTGGTGACTTACAGCTTGAGTTCTGAACTACAGTAAGGCAAAGTAGCCTAGTTACACACATTTGTTGCTTTCCTTGGAAATGGAAAAAGACACATTTATCAAATTGCACATCTTTGTTGTGCCAAGTCAAGCCTACTATCACCACTGTCCCTAGAGCTTTGGTCAGTATAATCTCATATAACAAAGGAATGAAGTTCCTACTACTATGCTGAGCAGAGCTGAGTTAATTCTTCAGAAAATTTTGTCTGGCCATAAGTGCAAGTTTTTATTTGCTTTTAAGCAAATCATTACTCAAACTCCTGCTCCCAGAAAGTCCCATACCWAACGTAATGTTGTTTCAGCCTCAAAATATTTTCAGCTTATATTCATAGTATCTATTGTTATCTGCCTTAGCTGAGACACCCGTGTCTAGTGTTTTAGACCTTGTTACTTGAGTGGCCAACATTGTCCTTTCAAGCCTATTAATTATTCATTTGATGGTGTTCTCTAAAATTTCACTGTGCTTTTATCATACCTGATGTACAAATAATTACAGCAAGCAGTCACCTCTTCATATGTCTGGAGCTCAAGTGGCCAACTACACCTGAGGTACTAGAGACTGCTCGTTCAAGAGATGGGAATTCTCTGAACTGAATGATGACAGAAAGAGGGCTTTGTTCCTTGTGTTTATATCATAAGCCTTTTACAGGCAAAGTCTCAAAGTAAATTGAGTTTTCCCTACGCTTTACAAATTATTATTTCTGTGACATCTGTTTTGATAAATTAATAACTAGGATAACACCTCCCAACTTGTTCTTGAACTAATACTTCAAACACTCAATGAAAAACTTATTTTAAATACAATCTTTTGATCCAAGATATCCGTGTGACCAATACTCCAGGAGACATGTTTTTTCCCACAGTTTCTATGCTAAGCAAAGCATAATTTTGTTTCAACATAACACCCAGTTATGTAATAAGTAACATGTGATGATAATGACCTCTGCTCATGCAATTCCCTCATATAGATATACAGGGATCAAGGGAATACTGTCATCTGGAATTACTGTTTGCAGCAGGAATCTTGCATGGTCAGTGACCACGACATCAGGCCTACTTTGGGAGCCCTGAAGGTAAGATCTGTTGCATAACTAATATGAGTTGACAGACACAACTGCACTCTTAAAGCTCATATAGAAGTTGTGTGGCCACACAAGCTAATTAAGAACTGAAGTGAATTAAAACTCTATGAAAATGATTCAGTTGATTGCACTGGTTTTATACTGTACCATGACATCAAGATGTTAGCAATTTTTTTCACTATAAACAACCTGAGAAAGAGCATCATTTTCCCCATCTCAATAAACACAATCTCAGAGTCTATCTAAACTGCTAATTCTCTTTTTCTCTTAATACTTGGCATATGAAAACAAGTCTTGAAAACCAATTCAACAGAAATCTGTAGCAACCAAAAGGACTACTTGCAGTTACCAATAAGCAAAATTTAAGGACTTGCCCCGGTGAAGCACCTGAAATGCAGTTGGAGCAGAGGCCGGAGGGTGCCTGAGAGAGTGGGATGCTATCGGGACAGGAAGGCTGCGAGCACTGCCAGATGTGCTGGAAGCAGGACTGGGCAGGGGAGGCATACTACAGCACTCTTACCATTACATTTCTGCCTCTAGAAATGCTCAAGAAMTGCTGCTTTCTTTGTTGTTCCCAGGAAAAGACTGCAAGGTTTAATTTTTTATGACCAAATATGCATAAAACATACATAACTACTCTCCAAGTTGAGGGTACGCCACAGAAATTATGAGATCTCATATCTCTGATGAGCAGCTGTTCAGAATAAGACCCACTCCAAATTAAGCTGAAATGAAAACACAGTCTCTCATCATCCCCACAAAAATACTGAAATAAAGAAGAAATTCTGTAATAGTAATAATAAAACCTAAATTAAAAACACATTCAATTTTGGAGATAATGAGGAGATTCAGCTTAAAGTCTCCTTCTCTGGATTTTCCATCATTGAACCACAATTCATTTCAGGAATGAGTGAATGAACTAATATCTGCATGGAAAAAGAATGGTAGGGGGTTATAATTTCTATTTTACATTCAACASAAGCTCTGTTAACCAGTTTGTTTTCCTACAAATTTAGCTGTAATTCATTTAACGCAGGAAACCACTATCTACTAGAATCCCTCAGAGTTTTAACCTTTTATTTATTATGTTTTCACCCAATCCAATTGTATGTGGGCAGGGGAAAAAAGGTATCTTCTTTCTTTTTTCATTATTCCTTCACTGGAAATGTTCTTGGAAATTCTCCATGCCTCTTRAATGATTGAGGATTTATTTTGGCAATTTTGTTAGAACACAGACTTCAACAGGACAAAAAAATTCTGAACGTAATTCACTAAGCATTTTCTTGCTTACAGAGAACTCATATTATTATTCTTTGATTCTAAACTAGGTTGAATGCAAGATTCTCCGCATCCCTGGCAGTGTTCAAGGCCAGGGATGGGGCTTAGAGCAGCCAGTTCTAGTGAAAGGTGTCCTGCCCATGGTAGGAGGGGTGGAATTAAATGATCTTTAAGGTCTCTTCCTGTTCAGAGCATGATTTTGAACTAAGTTTTCCAAATATCTATTTATTCAGCCAGCCCCTTCTGGGTAGAAGGAATCCTCTGAGGCTAATGGGGCCTTTCTGTAGATGGCCTGCTACTGTGATTGAGTAATTTACCATGATGACTGTGGTCCAAGAATAAGAGAGATGTAACTTTTTTTTTTTTTAGTAAATAGAAAAACACTTGAATACCCTTTCAGTACCTGAAAAAAAACCCCCAAAGWCATACACAAAAAGCGAAAAAAACTTGCTTCTAGAAAACAGCCCAAAATAACCATAGAGGACTGAGTATTATATTAAACAAACTTTACGTATCTGATTAAGGTCATTCAAACATATTGAATAGATATGGATATACATATTTTGGTGTAGTTTTGTGACATACGTAACCTAACTTTTATAGAAAACAGTTTCACCAGCTGTATCATGTTACTTTCACGATTTTGATTTTTCAGAACAAGAGCACCACAGTATTCAAAATTATATTTCAAATTCAGTCAGAAAGAAGCTTTAAATGCATCTGTTTACACATTAGTTGATGTGACAGCCATTCTAGATAAATTCAAAGATAATGGGAAGAACAAACCACTGTCAGGACTTACGATGTAATCTGSCTAATTTTGCTAGCACACATTTGCCATGTAAAGATCAATTCSCCCAGATTTTTGAAGTCAAAGAGAATCTTCACAGGAATATGAGTATTATGGCAATGGCTTGGTTTCTGGCAATGATTTTCTCACACAGGATTACTTCAGGAAGAAATCTGACACTACAGACAGAAGATATAGGCACAAATATTCCATGGTAGTTCTCACTTGAATCTAGGGCAACAATAATATTAATATAATTCATATGGTTTTAGCAATATAACCACAAGCAATGATCCACATATAACTCTCTCACAAGTGCCAAACAGCCAAACACAAATCTCTTTTCCATTATTTCCAAAATTAGCTTCAAAAATTATCATGTAAAAGTGCAAATTTTTCATGACATCAGCTGAAAAGTGCTCAGTTGCATTCCTGGCCTTTTCACAGACAAATAATTTTGACGAAAAACTGCTAAATAAAGTATGCAATCTGCTGACTTATTACTATTTTCCCACTTCCTCTATTTAAATAGTTTAGTTTTGGTGCTCTGTATTATCTGTTGTGTACTGATTCTTAAAATTTACACTTTCTGAAGAATAATATAAAAATACCCAGAAGGTATTTATTACAGAAACAATAAACCAGAAGGAAAGGGGNGGTATGACAGAATTAAGAGCAGATTTTTCTTCTTTTTGAATCTCAAATTTCCTGTGTTCTGTGAGACTCTTCAGATTATGACAAAAGATGTGA
Organism: Malurus melanocephalus; assembly: GCF_030028575.1. Lineage (NCBI taxonomy): Eukaryota > Metazoa > Chordata > Aves > Passeriformes > Maluridae > Malurus > Malurus melanocephalus. The sequence goes on from NW_026623533.1 coordinate 655,035, forward strand.
GTTTACAAAAGCTTAAAAAAATATCTCAGACACAAAACTTCACATTACTTATGTGTAATCTTTAGTATGAGGCTATAAAGCTTGAGGCATCACAGGACTTGACGGCCTCTATCCCTTTAAAAAAGCAGAAATTTTAGTAATTATAAAAATATAGCTTACTTGTCAATATTTTTAATGTCATTTAGCCAATCCAATTATACCAAACAAGTCATTCTCCCGTTTATGGACTTCTCTTGTCCATTTATGGACACAAATGAATCACCCATATAAGCACCTGTAAAATATAATAAAGCTGAATTTGTAAATTCAAGTGTGTGAGCTTTTAAAAAGCTCATAATATTACGTACAGTGTGGGATGGAACTGCACGCTGGTTTACAATGTGCATTCAGAATGTTTCCCTATAGATGTTGAACTGGTTTTTGTGGAAGTATCGCTCCTGTGCAACACTATGGCAGCACACTTTGCTGAAGTGTGATGAAATTTAGTTGTGATTGTGGGGATTTTTTCTTAAAATCATACTAGTGTAGTGTGGAAGTGAGTCAGCTATATAATAAAAGCAATTATACCATCTTTTCCCCATATAATTAATTCCTTTTACAGATATTCAAATGCACTTTTTCTAAAAGTATATAAATAATTTGCAGATACAACTATGTTGCAGACTACTGCATATTGTGATGTTTGACATCTTTTAACATAGATGATATTTATACCAATATGCCTTGATTGATCAAATACTGTACTGCATAAAAACTGATGACAATTTACTCCTCCACTACTCCTCCAGTTTTCCAGTTGGAAATTCTTTTCATCTATCAATAAATAAAGACAGTAAAATATGGTCTAAAATGACAGACTATGACTAATTTTAAAAATAATTTTATGGAAAATGAGACTGATTCTGTTCCAATTAATCAGTTATATATTTTCCCAGCTATTTAATTATTAAAGATATGAAATGGTTGTAGAGCAGTAGCATATATACAAAATAAATTACTGCATTGAAATACAAGACTACAACCTCYCACCGCCAGTACATTATTGAAGTGCTTTACAGACTGTACAATGGCTTCAGCACACCAATGCACACATACAACCCTCGTTATAAGGCAGATTGAGGTCAGTACGTGGCCCTAAGAAATAACCTAAAATTAATTCTGACAGAGAGGATATATGAAGGGTGACTCTAAGAAGCAACATATACTTACCAGTAAACAGAACAGGTTTTCTTTTATAATGTTGGATAAGGAATGTGCAGCTTATTTTGGTGCTAATTCCAGCTTCCTAGCCTAGTTGATTTTTAACATCCCTGACTCCCTTTCCAAACCCTTTACTTTCCTAGTATCAATTTGCTTCCCCGCAGAGTAACTTCTTGTTTTCTTCCAGGCAAACTTGACAAAATACAGCATGACCTTTTCTTCTCCCTCATTTTGTGTAACTGTCCTGACACTTGTCTCCTTCTCTGCTTTCTCAGCATTGTCTCAGGGTAAATTTATCCATGACCACACATTCAGTTATTATTAATAGGTAAACAAGTGTTGGGTCAGACCCAATACAACAAGTCTCCTGTTCTGATTCATAACATATACTTCTTTGCACAGTAAAATCATATTTTTTACTCTTTCAGAATTTTATACTAAACAACCAACACTAAATAATTTAATATTCTTAATTTATTTAAATTTTTCCCCCAGATTTTTGCTGTTTTCCAGTTTCTATTTTTCTTTTTCATTAATTTACTCAGTGTAAAATGACAGAAAAATGAGGAGCATGAAGGAAATGCAAACATGTTTAATTCTACAATTTTGAAAAACTTCCAAAGTTCAGAATACTAATCTGTCTTGGTTTGATGTTGTGCCAATCCTGTAATCCTATATTCTATCATCTTGTAGGCCCAAAGGTGTCTGTGCCTTTAAATCCAACTCAGAAGAAGAGGCAGTTTAAAAGCTGGGGCTGCCGTGCAGCTGTGGGTTTCTCACTGTGTGCAGCAGTGAGACCACAACCCCTTTTCTCCGACTCGTGTGGTTTTTTTTTTTCTTCTGGAGCAATTCCGCGGCCGGCGGGGTCAAGCTGTGCTGCTCCGCTCATCCCAGATTCCAGACAAAGCCAAGCCAGTGACAGAAAAAGCACACCGTGCCCTCTGTTTCATCCGCAGAGAGGACTATCATCAGGTTTTTTCCACTGTTGCCAGAGCGGCCACGTGGACTTTTTTCCTTTTGTTTCTTTTTTCCCAGGGACAGGAGCCGCCATCTTTTCTCTGCACCACATGGCCTAGCGGCTGTGGGAGAGGGAGCGGCGTGTGTGCCTGGACTTTTAAATATCTAACAGTTACTTTTTATCTGTGTTCTGTGGGCACTGTGTTTTGTTAAGAAACTATCTTTTTTCTCTCTTCACTTTTGCCCAAACATCTGTTTCATATTGGTGGGAAAAAATTATCAAATTTGTCACTTCAGAGGAAACATTTACTCTGTAACATTTTTCTCGGAAAACATTGTCTCAAACTGAGACATAATCACATTAGAGTCTAATGAAAAATCATAAAGTGAAAGAGCTGGWGGTTTTTTTTGTTTGTTTTTTTTCTAGAGAAAGTTTTGTATAGAATCGAATCTACTAACTGACTTTATCCACCAACACTCTCTTTGCACAAACTACATTTGATCTTTTCCTGGCAAGAATAATTGTTAATAGATCCTTGAGGATGCAAGCATTACATGTCCTTTATCCAAGCTAGTCACTCAAGAGCAGCAGAAGTGAATAAATGTACTTTTAGGATGTGATTGATTTACCATGGCTCCATTTATAACTTTTGGGTTGAAAGAAACTTCCTATTTCTTCTATAGAAGGTTTCTATGAAGAAAATTGAAAAAGCTACCTCTTCTGCACTGGAGATAATTTAGGCCATGGATTTCACTAATTTGCTTTCTGTTCAATAACTAAAAACATGTGAACATTTCTTCATATGTTGACTTGATCTCTTTCCATTTAGCCTAGTTAGGAGTTAGCTAATATTCACAAAGAACAAATATCTACCTCATGAAGGAATCCCAATTTTGCTTCTTCCAGCACTCTAATAGAACATTTGGCTTTTTTTGGTACAATGGAAGTAACATTAAAATTTTCTCAAACCTTTTATATGCTGAAACGGTTAACAGCAATATTTCATTTTGTCTATACTATTGCAATGAAATTGAAAAACTTTGGTGGTGAAAACAAGCTAATTAGTGGCAGATGTTCTTCATCAGGTAGTATGCTGAATTGGTAATTACTAGCATAGACTTTGTCCTGAGGAAAAATATACAATGTAGTTACAAGAAAACCAAATCAAGAAATGGTGTATTCTGTACTAGAAACTGCATAAGTAACACAGATTTTATTAACCTSTGTGCCTTTATTGAAAATAAAGGAATAATAAAACATCTTAAAATTATGTTAACATTCAGACATTATGGTCTTTTTTTTTAAATCCATAATGTAGTTGATATAAAACACTTCGAGGTTTTTCAACTCTCTCTCTGCTTTCCCCTTCTCCCCCTCCTATTTCTTTGTACCTCTCTCGCTCACATTTACTGTGAAATAAAATCTGTATTATTGACTTTAGCACCTGGTCCTGGTTTGCACTTCAATTTGAGCAGAGGTATCACTTAATAACTAGATTATAAGAAAGCAGTAGTTCAACACATTAGAAAAAATACTGTTAATCAAGAGCTTTGTAGGACTCCAGTGATTGTGTTCAATAAATAAGACATTTATATCAAAATGCAGCCTCATCAGCTACACATTCTTTAGCTGCCCACTGGACAGGTGGATGGTCCAGAGGCAGATTCTGCTCAGAGCCCAGGCAATTAATGCATCTTTGTCCACATCTTGTTATTTACTCCTTCAGGCATTGACAGTGCCTGTGCAATGCTGGAGAAGAGCATGACTTCCAGAAGAGCATTACCTTAAAATCGGGACCTAGTCCATGACTTCTAAGAAATGGAATTATCTGTTCTGATGACAAATGCTGCATGTTTTGCCAGACCTACTCATGTAGGTGTATGATCACTTCACATAAACACCACACAATATATGAACTACAAGTAAGTTTTGTTCATTTTTCACAGAATTTCACCTGACTCTTATCCATTTTTCTCCATAAAAAGGAAAAATCAGAAACTGGCAAACACAGAGATTTATTTGCTTTTCAAGGTTCTATTTAAAATATTTACTACAAGCCTGTGTCAGACAAAGGTTTGCTACCTAATCTTCACACACATACTTCAGAAACTGTTGGGCTTGTTTGAAGTGTGACTGCCACTTTGAAAACCAAATCAGATCTGCTGAGTAGGGTCTAATGCTCTAAACAAAAGATACCCTTCAAACAATGCCGGTTGCCTTTAAGGTGCTGCAGAGCTCCTGTTTCTGTTTGAAGTCCATTATCCTTACTACCAATTCAATGTTACATCTGTCCCCTTTTACTACATTGTGTCTAGTTAAAACTAAACACACATGATAATGTTCAGGACAGAGTATATGTGACAACTTTGAGCTCTTCTGTTCAGGAAAGCTCCATTTAGGATTGCAGCTACCACCAAAAGATACGATAGAGTCATATGAAGGGGAGAGAAAATAAAAATTATCTTTCTAAGGTAGTGTTTTACTGAAATTTATGCACAATCAAAAATGCACAGATACAGACTATTAAAAACATTCACCAGATATGTTTAAATCTCATAAAAATCTAGACTCAGGTTATAACAGTCAGATAAGCCCTGTAGAAAATGATACCTCAATAGTTCTCCCTTTTCTGGGAAATGTATGTGCTTTTACACTTGTAAAAAAAAAGCAGTGGGACTTAGTTAAGTGCAGTAAAGAAAACTACTAATTACAGCAATCAYGCTATACTTCAAAAACTTTGATTTAGAGACACAATCCTCTCAGTCTGAAGCCCTAAAATCCATGTCATCTCAAAAAATAATTGTTTAGAATGTATTCAGTATACAGCCATAAAAATATGTGGGATATAGCTGGTTCAGGCAGACATCTGGCTTTGTACTTGTAAATTTATATTGCTTGACAAAAGCTGTGACAAGGAGAAATGAAAGAATCCCAGGAATAAAAAATAAAGTAGTGTCTGGGGAAGACTCCAGAGAGTCTTGTTTCCACCCAACATCTGCATCCCAGCTGCCCAGAGAACACTGTCTCAGCTGCAGCCATGCACCTGCAACTCAGCCCACCTTCAGCTCTCTCACACATGCCACAGCTGTCTCACAGTTTGTCTGTAAACAGTCTCTGGGTAATCTGGCAGGAAAAATCCCTCCCTGGGTGCTAAACCAGTTTGGAAATGTAATGAATGCTTCAATAAACTTGGGCAGAGCACCCTGTAGTGTCTCGACCTGCTTGATGAACTGGAAATCTGACTTTGTCTGCCAAAAGTCTTGCTGCCTGAGCTATATTTAGCATATAACCATCATAATAATAAAAGTCTTGGAGATATTTATGCAGGTGGTCATCTATTTTAGCACGGCTGGCATGCAAGAAATTCAGTTCACATTACAGAACTGAAGATAACACCTCTCAGCACCTCTTTTCCTTCTCAACTTTTCTTGAATCAATTGGTTTTCAATATTCTGTACAGCTGTGTCTTGTTAAAAATTTCCATTTCCAATCTTTATTTTTCAAAATATTATTACCAATGTTGTGAGTAATTTTTATTTAAAGGGAAGTACATCTAAAGAAAGCAATGTATTCTATGTATTTAAGTTCTTTAAATTTTGGGTTTATTTTTCAGCTGCATTCAGTGGCCAAAACAAAAAAAAAAAAAAAACCACCCACTGACACTGAAATAATTAAAATGCAGTGACAGCATTTCAGAGTTCATTACTCCCTTTTAGACCTTTATGAAAAATCCACCCACCTCCCCTGACCTCCCCCAAACTCCAAACAAACCAAAGCCCCAAGCATTGCAATCATATCAAAATACTTTCTCAGATGGAAAAAAAATCAGGCATGGGAACTGAATGAGGAAATTTGGCAAAAAATAGAGGGGAAAAAAAGGCTATCCATCTTTGCACTTTATATACACAGACAAGCAAGCCCACAACTACTGATACAGAGGTATTTGAAAATATCCTTACCCTCTGATCATGTTGAGCTTTGCATAAAGTTTTGTCTTCTCTTTTGCTGCAGGAAGCTATTTAAATTGATTTGCATTTTTTCTACAAATTATGTAGAGATTAAAAAAAATTTATTTGTCTGTTATTGTGTAGCTTATGTGAAACTGTATGAACATATGTGCATGCAGTCTTCACTAGATCTTCAAACATTATGCCTAGGACTTTACATATATCTTAATTTTTAAATATACATTAAAAGCTTACTTTTACATTATTCTCTAAAGACCTCCTTTGTAATCACTGGATAGCACTACATGGATATCTTTGTAAAACATTTAAAAACAAATTTTTGTTTTTGTTATCAGGGAACTAATGATGTAATGGATGGAATTATTCATATGACTGATGCCTTCTTCACCTTTTCTCTGTGCAGTATCATAATTTTGTTTATATACTGATAAAATTTCCATAATAGGTCTTCCGTATTTCAGAAGACTTGACCAAAGCCATGAATTTGAGAAACTTAAGCTTTATTATCTGAATGTGGTTCACTGGACTCATTAAGGAATGAGTCCATACAAAAATTGATTAACATGTCATTTTTGTTCTTCCAAGAATAATTGCTGTAATTTGCAGTATTTCTGATTCTATGTGATCCATCAATGAACCTCTACTGTAAAATAAAGCTCAGAGAAGACAGACAAGGATGATATACCCAAGAAGCTCAGAAAAGAATTCTGGAAGTAGCCACAGCTATCACAGAGGAAGCTGAATTTACCTCAGCAGCAAGGGAACCACTGGGTGGCCTTTATTGTAGATAAATGGCTGTGTCACTTGAGGGTCAACTGGTTACGTGAATGGATGTCTCCAAAATAATCAATAGAAAGTTTTATCTTCTCAAGCCAGACAGACCAGCGGGGGGATCTGTACATGTGGCTCAACCCAACAAGGACAAATACTGAGCAAACAGCAAAAGTGACTTYGAAGAGAGCAACAAGTTTGAGCTGACTTCAACCTATGTATTCCACTCCAGCAGCCAGGAACGCCCCATGCAATGACAGCGTATAGAGAATGGCAATGGGAATTATGTTCATGATGTGATTTCCCTGCACATTGTGATCAATATATTGTGCTTGCATTGTGATTTCAGACTATTGCTGTATCACTTTTCCAAATTATAATCCCAAATAATATCAAATATCTTCCAAAAAAGTAAATTTGGTACTAAACGTTAAACCTTCCTCATATTCAGTATCTAAAAGAACCTGATTCTGATATTCTGCAAACAGCAGTAGAAATTCAACAGTTCTCTAATTTCTTCACTCATGATAATATGTAGACATGTGGTGTGGAGAATGTTGGTTTATGCTGGATCTTTATTAAAATGACAGAAAATGGGATCATATTGTGGATACCATCTCAGTTTCAAAGTATGTGAGTAAAACTACTGCTCTGAGGGACTGAGAAATGTTCTCAGAAGTCCCAGCTGCATCAGTAAACCTCTTAGGAGTAGGAACGTATGAATGATTCAGACTTAAAAGCTTTTTCCATGAACTGAATCTAAGTTGTTCATCTAAGATGAAAAACACCTCTATAGGAGCAGTAATGTCATAAATTATTCCCCACAGTTTACAAATACCAGGTGGCAACGCCTCTAGCACCTACTGCACTATTTTCAATCAGGAAAAAAAATCACACTGAGACTCACATGAGAAATGTTCATCATACTTTCCATCAGACCTGCTATGTGTCAAGGCTAACCATGCCAGAAAGTTAGCCTCTTGCAGAAAATTTTGCGAAACTAGATACAAAGAATTTTAATTCCAGTAAGTATTCTGCATCTTGATACTTAAATACACAGAGATTCCTCCCCCAGGAGGAAACCAACAATTTATATAGCTGGGATTCCTCTATTTTGAATTTGGAGTCTGACTTCAGATGTCTCTTTCAAAAGTCAGTCCAGCTTAGAAGTTCACTAGCAAACTTCTTTTGAAGGGAAAAGAACTAAACTGTCAAAACTTGACAAAAAATTACTATGTTCATGTAATTTTAAAATATTAATCAACTTAAGGATATCATCCCATGCCTACAGAGCTTTGGAAAGTTTTGCCATCAACAGTACAATAATTGGAMACACTTTCTCATTGAGGTCAAATACACGGAGCATTGTCTCAGGCTGATCCAAATGAAACTAATAAACCTTTCTTTCAGTTCTTATACTATAACACTTCATGTAAAGGGAAAATTTATTTTGTATTCATTTTTATAAATTTGCACTAGAAAACCTACCTCAAGGCCTAATATTTCATCCTACTGYGTGAAAGCACAAAAAGGTATGTTTCCTTTCCAAAGGAAGTTACAAACTAAGTATAAAAAAAGAAGCAGTAAATTGGAGGGACAAGTCAGAGACAACATGACAGATAATTGGCTTCAGTTGCATAATGCATAATCAATTTTCCTGATAAATCAACTGGAATGGGAAAAGACAGACATCACAGCCACCTGGGCTGACAAACAACTAGCAATCCTTGTGGAGAGCTGAATGCTACACTTTCATACAGCAGTATTGTAGCCCGCTGAAGCCGGCGCAGGAAAAACACACGAGAAGCAGGTCCAGTTTCTTCTTTATTAATCTTCGGATTTCAGCTCTTTCTTCTTAGTGATTTCAGCTCTCTCTTCTGTAGTGAATTCAGCTCTCCCTCTCACTGCTACTAGCATGCTTTTTTATACACTTTCTTATCTCCCGGGTTTCCAAAATACACCAATCCCCAAGCCCTAGAAAGATTACATAACCAGATATTCTCCAATGTCCATGTAGCATGTTCTAGTCTGTGATTGGTAAAAAGTTTCATCTGTCCAATCCCATTCATCTCCATGGCTGGCTGCGTCAGCCCAGCTCGAGTCTGCGCTGTTTTGTCCATGTCTGAGTCCAGGCTGTTTCCAAGCCCAATCCCCACACATAGCTCTAAAACAGCAATGGCCACGGCACAGCAGATCTATAGTTTGCAGGGTCTGTATTCTGTATTGTGTGTGCTCTCCTCCCGTGCTTTGATTGCTACCTCTTTCTTTACAGAGTTTTGGACCAGCAACATGGACCATGCTCATTTTTATGTCAAAATATCATTTTGACTATAAACAAAGGAAATGAATTCCTCTTTTTTCTGATTAATAAAATTAGTAAAGTCTTCTCTCCAGCAAAAAGAAGCAGCTTTGAAAAGTGCATTGAACTGCAAGCAGGAAAGCAAGCAAACAAAATAATGGCAGAGACATGAACAGTAACTGAAACCTATGGGAATAAAACTAAAATATGCAAACAGTAGCTAGCAGCCTGTAATTCCCAAGTTGCAGCAGGAGCTGTCCGTACATCCATACAATGAAAAAAAAAAAAAAAAACTACTCTGCAGAGGGCTGTTTTAACATCTGGCTGATATTTAAAAAATGTCCTGCAGTGGCTCCCCGTCCCCGGCTCCCTGCTAGGAATTCCTAAGTGTTTGCTATAGCGTTACCCCTTACCCTGCCTTCCTTGTTCTGATCTTGGTCAAATGCTTCTTCTTGGGCCAAAAAGTTCATTTATACAATCAGAACAACTTCATCTGCTCTGCTTACAGCTGGAGAGTGCATGATATCATGGACTGTGACAGGGATAGTCTAAAGAAGACCTCATCCTTAGTTTCCTCTCTAGAGCAAAGAATGAAAGCACAGTTTGCTATAGGCCAGTTGTTCGTAAAAAAAAAAAAAGGTAACTTTCCTAAAACTCTGTATAAATCCTTTCTGTTCCACAGACACACTGATAAATGAAAAACAACAAAAATATCACAATTTTTGTCATGTGAGAATACAAAATTTCAAGGAGAATCCATGAAGAGGAGAGAATGACATGCCTTCTGGGATACTCCTGGAGTATTTTGGACTAGCTAAAAAATATAAATACAGTTCACACATCTACAGTTACTAAAAAGGAATTATGCCACAAGATAGCTCCTGAAAACCTGTCTCCTTACCCTGGAAGGCACATTTTCTTTGTAGAAATAACTAAATCTTTTGAATGATGATACTGCCCCTAGGTGCATGTCATCTGTAGAGCTAGTCCTGGAGTTAAAGGAGATCTTCAAACTCTACCACTAACAGCTCAATCTTGTCTTCAAAGAGACAAGGAAAATTTCCTGTAAGAACWGGAAAATTAACAGGGATGTTATATTGTTTTTGGGCAGGAGGTCATGAGACCAGACTGACAATGTCATGGAGATCACATCTTTAATCTCAATTTAGAAATACTAAACAGATTCTGACCACTTAATCTTAATTTTACCTTTCATCTGCTTTTACCAGTTTCATTTGGATTTGGGTTCTGAGTCAAAACAGATGTAAGTGTGTGAGAAAAGAAAAATGACAAAAGATTACCAGGTGACTGCACAGCCTTGTGACAGATTTTCCAGATACAGTCCATGTAATTTATGACAAACTCTTGCTCTTTTAAACAGCCAGGCAGGCAATTCACATATTGATTAGCTGGACCAAATAGCAAAAAATACACACTGAAAAGCTCTCAAATAAAGCTATCAATCAAAATTGATTCCCTTCCAAGATAAATATTGATGTTTACCTAATATTTTAAAATAAATTGAGTTGAAGAAGTGGCTAATCTGTATCTATGTGTATCTGCTTTAAGAGAAATATCAAAGACATTGTTTATGGAACAAACTAAAACATATTATGAAATTTGAGGATGATATTTTAAAAAGAAAACTATTTTGAATGTTACAATTCCCAATAAAGCTGCAGTAATGATCTAGTCTAGAAGAAAAAGTCAAAAATTCTCCTGAAACTAAATGAGAATGTAAAACTCCTTTTGCATGACTGCAAGAAGAAATAGATTTTCCAATTATTTTGCTTTTTTAAAATAGTGGGTCAAAGTGACTCAGGTCAAAATTTTCATCTGATGAAAATGAGCAAAATATATTGAAATCAATACTAAAGCACTTACGTAATTCACCAGGAAGAAAAGTAGACCATTTTAGAGCTACTTCTCTTACTTTTGAAATCCAGTAAGACTTTTCGGCAATGCACAGAAGCTATTTTTATTTCTTTGATAATTTTGCAAAGTGGAAACAGTTCTGCTTCTATGCTTATAACCTTGTCACATTCTTGCTTTCCTTCCCCTCTCCCTAGCAGGGATCATATCCTTCAAGGGGAAGCACAGAATCATCTCATGACAAGAAGATATCAAGGACGTATGAAAGCAAACCAGCCTCCCTGCACATGCTCTGCATCTAAATCTAAGTTGGCATCCATGCTTTGAAGTATCATAACTGACTCAATTCTTCAAAATCAATCTATCTATTCCTCAAGCGCAGTACTAGCTGAATCCATAAACCACGGCAAAATTTAAAAACTGCTTTTGATCCTCACCTAGAGGATCTGGCCATGGAGAGAACAGAAGAAATGAAATAAGGTTACTTCTTCAAAGATTTTTTTTCAAATTAGCATTTAGATATGGAGACACTAATTGCTTCATGTAAAATTTCTCATACGTACTATCCAGTTTTCAGAATGATATTAATACTACTCTGAAACCAGAAATTTAGACAGAGATAAACTAATCCTGAGAAATTTTTACAACTAAGATCTGAAAAAAGTATTTTTTCATTTGAGTAAAATTTGCAGTATGTCCAATTGCAAAAATAACAAAGACAAGAGCAGAATGTGCATGAAAATTAGGAAGTGGTAGTAAGATTAATGCACTATTTGTCTCAGAAATAATCTATTCATACTGAAAAGTATATATTTAAGAGAAAGTTTAGCAGATCACAGGATGCTTTGCTAGAAGTATCTTCAGTAGGTTTCTTTCTGCTCACTTGCCCTAAAAYATATTTCTTTTTGTTCTGTTTCATTGTTAAATATTTATCTTATTTGAAATCATCTGGCTCTTCACACTTCCCTCTTACCCTATAATTATGCCTTACTTTGCAATTATGCCTTTTCCTACATAAAATGCAAGACAGGGAGTAATGGAATAAGAAGCCAGTTGATTCCAGGGTCTAAAACGCTAATCGGAGGGATGGAGATATCAACATCAAAAATAAATAGTTCACATAATAAATACAATAATTAGATATAAGAAAGATCGGACAAGCATAACTGATGGATGATAACCTTTCCTAAATTTGTTGTTGTTGTTGTTGTTGTTGTTGTTTCTGTGTGTTTTGTTTTTTGGGAATTTTTTTTCCTGCCTGGGCTTGTTTTATTTACCTTGATTAAATGGCATGTACAATTTAACCAGGAAAAGAAGAGATGCAAAATTCATTGTATCACTGCCCAGGTAACCTTTACCAGGCTTACTACATATGAATGAAATAACAATGACACCATTCAAAGGTCAGGTGAAATTCAAACTCAGAATCAGATCATATTCCCATTTCTCTCTTTTTGCAAACATAAACTACTTCCCATTGTAGCAGTATGAGAATACAAATGTACCATTGGAAGGAGAGTTTCTCTTAATTTCTTTTAATGGGCTGTCATTAATACTCAAAGAAAATGAATATGAAGTATTTTAGATATACTGTCTAGAGTTCTCACAATATAGACTTTTTCCCAGGCATTTCCTTTGGGAAACAGTAATGAAGTTTAATCCTTCCTTAGTATTATATTCCTTCATTATTGTATAATTGTGCATTTTCAAGCCAGTCACTTCCTTGAGGCACCAAGGAAACTCAGAACACAATCTTTGGTGCAAGCTTTTTCCTCTGGTCTGTCACTTGTAATATCAGTATGTTTTCCAATTACTTCTAATTTGTCTGCTGTAAGCATGAAACAAGTGTGAAAGTAATGCTGACCTTTGGAATAATTCTTTTTCTTTCTTTTCTCAGGGCATGTTTGTTTCTCCTTCTAGAAGACCATTATTGGCAATTTAATAAACCTGAACTATTGGCTGAGAAAATAATTACAACAAAATTTCCATCTTGCCGCTCCAAATGTAAGATATTGCTATGTATATACAATTACAGTAAAAGGGCTACATTGGAAAAGTGTTATTGAAGTGCCAGTATCAGGATTACTGTTGCCTACAAGCTCAGCTCTTACCAGTTTGAGTGGCTGAACTAGCAGTAAGGGCCTCTCCAAATATTTAATGAAATGCAATATATATCTTGGTGCAACATTGATTACTTCACTGACTTGGAACTAATCCATGAGGCTAAGGAGTTCACAAGTATATTTGGTAATACAACCTCTATAAATTCCCAAAGTGGAATGAATAATTTTCTCATTAACATGTTAGATAAGCCTCATATACAGCATCAAATCTGAGCTGAGCAGAGAACTAGAAGTAGAAATGCCCAGACCACATCACAAGTGCCACCTATTACACCATCATTCATAGTTTTGTCAGCTGGAAATCAAGATTGCTTATGAAGGGGCACCTCTCTCCCACTTTAAGCCTCCCCGAGACATATTTCCTATAAAATGTCTCATTTTCATGAAAAAAAAAAAAAATCTGCCTTTTCCATTTGGAGAACTGTGCCACTGAAACATCCTTCTCTACCCTTCTCCGCCATCTCAGATCACAATCCACCCCCACAGCCACCAGCCCATTCCCTCTGGTGTCTCTGATCCCTACCCCTGCTTCCAGACGCCATGCTTAATGACTCACAATTATTTTCCCCTTCCAATCCATGGCTCCCCTTTTCAATTTAATTGTTAGTTTATTCTAGTCCAAAACTTTTCCCCTTTGCATGGGAGAGTTTCCTGCTCTGCCTCCCCTTGGTTCCAGCAACATCACAGCCGCAAGAAAGGTTCCCAGCTTCACTAAGCAAAAGCAGTACACTATAAACACAGAATATTTCTAAACACAGAAATAACCTGAATCTGAAATGATTGATTTTTCACATGTCTTGGGATGGATGGCATTCTTTTATTCAGTCAAAGGAGTGTGCCAACTGCCTCTTGCCAAAGAAATTATTTCCACCTCTATTCTGGTGATAAGGCTAAGATTTTTCTCACTAATAATCCAAAGGAAAAATGTAACCAAAACGAGAATCTGCTCTTCTCCCCAAAGCATAGTTCTTTCCAAATCTAGATCTTCCCTCTGTGGCTCTAGCGAGCTGTGGCTCCCTGCATAAGATGTATCTCAGAAGCAGGGAGGGAAACAAAACAAACAAACAAACAAAAAAAAAAAAAAAGAGAAAACCAGTGGCAAGTTCTGGCAAGAAGAAAACATAAGATGAAAAAATAAAATTAAAAAGGTGTGGACCAACTTAGAGATCATCTGAGAACTGTTTCTTGCAAATCCTTGCAAATGCTGCTACAATTCCAAATTCCTGATTTCCATTTCGCAATTTTCAGTCTCTCAAATCTGAGATGCCATGGGAAGTCTGAATGCCATGGGAAAGAGTTGGAGTGTTTGCAAAGCTGTGCCAGGCCACTGATGCCGTGCATGTAACAGTAGTACCAGGAGTGTGCTGCCACACACTCGAGGACCAGGGCACCCTACTGTTGCCAAGGGACACATTTGCCAGTGATACATCTCCCCAGTTGCAAAGCATTGCTGCTATCTCTTTCTACTTCATGATTTAACACACTTGGCACAGCTGGCTGGGCAGCAGATCTACCAGTTTGCTGCCTGCCATGAGATCTGGAGCAGAGGCAGAACTGTTGGGCTGCACAGTGAGATTTGCCGGCCCTGTGGCAGGGAAATGAGAAATGAGGGCCAGAGATTAGTGTCATGCTGAACATACAGAGCTGCACAATCACTGTCAGTGAGAATGTATCAAAATTACTTTGCAAGTTTATTTGTGAATGAAGCAACTCCTGAAGACTTTGAACTATGGAGTTTGCAGAAAGCTTGAGAAAAGAATCCTCCCTGCATTTTTTTTTTCTTCCATGGACATAAGTAAGGTGCCTACGTGTCAAGAAAGTGCCAGGTGATCACCATAAAATGGGTTTGCAGCTTCAAGCAGTATGTCACTCTTCAGTAAATCTGTGATTTTTATAAAGGTTGAAAATGAGCTGAAGGAGTTGAGCTGAAAGCTCAGGGTGCTTTCACAACAACCTGGGAAGGGTTGGTTTTTCTTCCTCTGTTTAGCAGCTCTGGAGTACTTTTTCCTCTTGATCTCAGAAATGCTCCCAACATGGAAAAAAATTATCTCTGCTTTGGAATAAAGGCATTTGGCATAAATTTAAAGAAAATACATGCTCAACTTATTAATGTGAACAAGTTTATGAAAATAAGCAGGATTTAATCTTTGATTAAAATAAACCTTGGAGGTACAGTTTTATTGCCATATCAGGGAAAAACAAATATGCTGATATTTTAAGGCATCTGTGTATTACCAAAGCTTTCTCTCTCTGTCCCCTTCTTACTTGTAACCCTCTCAAAACACCTTTTGAAATAGTGTAAAGAGCTAAGATTGTTGACAAATGAAAACCGGCAATTTTATAAGATGCTGCATAACTGCTGAATTTGACACAATATTCACCAAGTGCTGTTTTCCTACAGAGCTCCTGTAGAAAATTTCTATAGATATGCTCTATATCTTGTCTAAAGCCATAAAATAATAAAAGAAATAAAGATCTTAAAAATTTAAGTACCTTAAGCTTTGTAATTAATAATAGCAACTATCCAGAGAAAACAATCTGAATCACCTATGCTAGAATTCAAAAGACCCTGCTTTTCTAAGCACTTACTCTAACACTTCTGCCTAGCTCAAAGAATTCCTGAAGGTATATATCCCTTTAGACAAAACAAACGTTGCTTTTTCATGAAAGAGGAGTATTTTAGCTGATGGTTCAATAACAAAATGCATTGTGCTTGCACTTGATTAAAACTAAATCGTTTTCTTCTTGGTTATATGCAATGAAGTATGTTTTCATTTATTATATAGCTCAATAGTGTTTTACAATAACACAGGTCCAAGTTCTGTTTTGAATGAAGAAAACACCATGTTTAATATCTATCAGCATTTTCTTTTGTCTTTTGCTGTTTACATTTTCACTGTGGACCATAAAGAGCTGTAAAGAAAAGAAGTACTAATGCTACAATTTTGCAGAAGCTCAAGGTCATACAGCCGCAACAACTGGATWTGCATACAAAGTGTCCTGTCTTTGTCTTTGCACTGCTTCCCATCATCAAGTAATGGCATTGAGATATCACAGTATGATAGACTGTCCTGTCTAAATGACTCTACCCATCAATAATGCTCATGCAGCCATTCTATAATGTATGTGTATTTTAAGCTTACATTTACAGATATTCTTATCTAGCAACAGTGTTTACAAAGTAAACAGCTAGTAGTTTAAAAACCAATTAACTGAAAAACACAGATAGATAGATAGATAGATAGATAGATAGATAGATAGATAGATAGATAGATAGATAGATAGATAGATATAGATAGATAGACAGACAGAATCATGATTTGGGATATTTTGCATGAAAGACAGCAAACCCAGCAGTTATTATCTCACTAAACAATACAGAAGAGAATAATCTGGAAAGTATATTATTATTGTATATGATACCCATTTTCTTCCCTCAGCTTCTGTGTGATATTAAAAATAAGTAGAAACCAGAAAATTTTTGTGGGAATAAAAGTAAATTGAAGCCTATGATGATGAAGGTRTAAACTACACAGAGCAATGGCATACAAATTAGAACTTTTTTTATGCAGGAACCTGTCCACAGTTGTACCTTGAAAATGACCATAATATATGAAATCTCAATTTTGAATATCTAGCAGTATCTTCTTGAGCTTCAGCTTTACTGCAAGCCTTGCACACTGTGTTTCCATTAAGCAAAATACATACTATACACCCTTTTGACCCAAAAACCTGTTTACATTTGTTATTGATAACATTAAGATATACTACTTGGGCTTAAGAAAGCCTTTTTTAATATATAAGCATATCTGCTTCATGAATAACCTATTCTATGTTTTCTTTATGGTTTTAGCATTTCAAGCACTGCTTCTAGGTGAATAGTTC
Source organism: Malurus melanocephalus (assembly GCF_030028575.1). Lineage (NCBI taxonomy): Eukaryota > Metazoa > Chordata > Aves > Passeriformes > Maluridae > Malurus > Malurus melanocephalus. Next base: position 672,111 of record NW_026623533.1, read on the forward strand.
AAGAAATATATTTTGGTTCTGAGATTAAGAGCCAGGAAAGTCAACACAAGTGTATTGCACCTTTCTGACTAAGTAACTGAGGTTCATAATTAATCACAACTTATAATTAATGCCATGTAATTAAAATGCTGGAAGGGTGCAATATGTACCGTAAAAATTTTACAGTTTTTAGGCTATCCTCTGTAATTATCCCTTTTACAACAAGCAGAAATACAAAGTTGTGCAATACACAGTAATTACAAGAAACCTTTCAGAATAATGTAGCCCAATAATTGAAAATTTACCTTGCATTCAAACGGTTTCAGATGCAAATTTGACAGTCTTAATGCCCACCATTAAAACTATGGGTCCCACAGATAATTGTGGGTTTGGCATTGAATAGAATAAAATTAATCATTTACTTAATTTTGTACTTGTGAAGCAGAACTGGCTTCCCTTCCTGTCCTCCCTGCAAGATGCATTGGGAAAGGCTGAGTGCAGATTTCCACTTTTTGTTCTTGCTCAAGTGCATTTGGATGTCAAATAGATGTTATTAGGGATTATATTCTATCTCTGAACAGGATTCTTTTATAACTAACAAGAATTTTGGTCATTATTAATTTAAAATTCAAAAATCATAGAACAACGTTTTGGGTTGGACAGGACCTTAAAATCATCTAGTTCCAACCCCCTGCCATAGGCCACGATGCTCAAAGTAAACTAAAAGATTGCAAACAATTTTGAAGTAATAGCATGGACTTCTATAACTAAATTGGAAACAGTGCATTTTTCCATGCTTATAATTTCTGCCATATTATTATCTTTCATATTACTATTTTCCATTAAAAGGGTACCATTTGCAGACTGTAATACTAAAATTGCACTGGAGAAATTAAAGTAATTTTGAAAATCCAGAAGAGACTCGAGATTAATCATATACTATGTATTGAGAAAGTGTTTTTCCTTTGCATAGAAGCAAGTCTCAAAATGGAATCAAACAGTACAAATCATAGCCAAGAATTCATAATATTGATGTATTCCAGGAATATATGCAGAAATCCACGATGATTCAGATGATCAGATGCACCATCTTCTAAGAACGCAGTGTAACAAATTTCCCTTAACAGTACAAACTTTCCAGAAAAAAAAGACTGGATTCTTTTCCCAGACAGGGTGAACGAATTCACTTATYAACAATATTAAATCACAGTATTTTTTCTTTTAGGTATTAGTTACTTTAACTAGATTGTGCTTGTTCTTTGATTATTTGATATATATTCAAAGAAGTTAAGGGGGTGGAAAAGTTTATTCAGAATTCCATCGGATAGTTCCCCTATAAATATGATAATCTTTAGTTGAAAAATAAATTGTTGAACACATTACATGCTAAAAAAAAGCTTCTGTAAATTCAGAGCCACAGTCTCATCCTAAGAGTACATCCCAATTTTCATTAGTATTTTTCCATTTATATAGAAGAATTCAATTTTGGCCCAATGACTTTACATCATCTGAATAGCTTTGGTCTAAAACAACAAATGACTTATTATACTACAAGTGAATGATTTGCCTCTTTTCTTAAGATATATCACTTATTCTAACTTTCATTAGCAATAATAACTCCTCCCTCCTTCTATTTTAAGTCATGGTATATATTTGCCTAGGCAAGAAAAATCAAATTACCTTCCTTCCACGTTTATTATTACACATCATCATATCAAAACAAAATTTAGAACAAGGTTAAGTAGAACAAATATAGCCTCTCATTGCTTTCCTCATTTGTCTATTGCTGTTCTACTGGTTTCAACTGACAGTAGCATTGAGCTGGCTGGGAAGCAAGGTAAATACAGAAGGAACTATGAATATATTATCATCATCTTTATTTAGCTGCACCATCAAACTGTATAGAAAGAAATTAAAGCAATTTGGGAATTTTGATAGGCTGAGACCTCACTTGTAGTACAATATTCATCAACCCTGAAATATATAATGTGAAATAACCTCGAGATACACAAGCTTCTGTGGGCAACAAAATGTAAAATTCACATAAGGAGGCTTCACATTTAAATTATGAAAAAAACCAAGATATTTCAAACATACATTAGGGCAGGATATGGTCCTTTGAATGTTATTCTCAATGCTTGTACCAGCAGCAACCGTCATCTGAAAAAGGGGGCAATAGAGATTCTGCTGAATGGAACACAATTTTGTACAGCACTACAGTATATTTAAATTACACCAAAATTACACTAGCAGATGTATGTTACCATTTAAACAAGCTTATCTAAGAGAACACTAATGTGGCTCAACTGAAATTCCCATAAAGAAATTGAAGGTATTGTTACATCTCCTGGCTCTTGAGGTACTGAGAACAACCAAATGGTAAATGACTCTTGTGTTCTCTATTGCGCTCTCTGAAGCACTGGCAAACAATCCAATTACTACAGAGAAATAATCACAACTCCTTGGCTGACTTTTACTTGAGGTCTCTACATAAAGCAAAATGTTTACCTTCTTGTCAGGTTTGAAGAAAGTAGGATCTTTTCCCCCACATTAAAACATCTTAAGGATGCAGAGGCATCAAAAGAAATTATAAGGTACAATTTACCTATTAATTTGGTAATTTTTTCATGCTGTCTCAGACTTACTTCTTGCATCAAACAATCATAAAAGTAGAAATATTGAAGGAAAGAAGTTCTGTGCATTTAAAAAATCTGGAAGTCCCTTCAGCTTGTGAAGAATGTATTTTAGCATTGAATGCTATTTTCCCTCCTTTTTTATCACTTTTTAATATGTAACATTCTTCTTTAGACAGATCTTGACCAGTAGGCAATCTGGCCAGATAGTATTTCTTCAAATTTAAAAATTTACTTCTGAAGAAATGAGCAACAGAAATTTTCGTTAAGTTCTATATGTAAAGAGCCCAACAGTTCTAGACTAAAACTTTAAGCAATTTCTTTCTACTGCTGAGAGCATATGTAACAATACATACAACGTTCATGCTAATTATAGTTGAGCTTCATCATTTCTCAAAGTAAATATTTACCTAAGCTTTATTTCTGTCACTATTTACTAACTCAGTAGTGTAAACCTGTTATTTAAAACAGACAAAAATACARTACTTTTGGATTCAAGTATTTTTGTCACATGGAAAAAACAACATACTGCAAGATGTGTTTTACAATGCATTTACAATGCATTTATAATTTGAGGAAGTTATGMCTGACTGTATTACCGCTTACTTTTGCAGTAAAAAATGTACATACTATCAATATATTTAACAACAGTCACAGGCATGTATCCATCTATCTACAAATCACATCTGTCTCACATTTTGACTTATAACAGGTTTTAAATATTTGAAATACTTTAAAACTTTCAATTCATTTAAAGGAGAATTAATCAGTCATATATAAAGGAGTAAATCTTGAATTTTAAGCAAAATTTTCTATATGTTGACAAGTTCTTAACATTTCTGTCAGATTTTCCTTCTTTAGATTTACAGCCTTAAATATTTGAAAACATTTTTTATAATACTAGTTTTTTACTTGAAGGATATTTAACTTCATACAGAGCAGTAACTTTTGAAAAGATAATTTCCATGTAAAGCAACTTCATGTACAATTCACATATCATGTTCAGATGTAGCTCTAACATCATTGTTGCTCCAGAATTTGATAAAGAATGCAGTACAAATTATATCATCATGGCACTGTTTTAAATAAACAATATTTCAGCACAATTAAACACACACTTTATACATTTTACCCATTCACAATCTCATGCATCTTTAGGTACTCATGGTTCAATGGTTCATCAATTAAATCTGTGTRTATATATATATAAATATATATATAAAACTATTCAAAAAATGTTGAAACAAATGCATTTGGATTAATGTGTATATAATTCAAGTTTTTGCACATTTTAATGTCCATATGACTGATATATGATTTTTTTTTCTGATAATTTTGCACTTAGTAGGTAGACCTACTGTATACTTTTGACTGCTGCATCTGAGCTCCGTTATCTAAGTTGTTCTTGCTGTTCTTCACTGTTAACAGCAATGCTCTCTGAGTAACTTTAGCATAATTTTACAAATTATCTTGTGAAGAGTTTTCCCCCTCTTTCCCCTTTTAAAACTGTGATGAAAGACCTACTGACAAAAGGTATAAAATGAATTCTGTTCAATTTAGTTCTAGCAGCTGATGGGTTTAAAGTCCAGTATTTAGACTATTCAAGCCAACTATAGGAAAATTAACATAGCTGGAAATGAGTGATCCCTGATACTTCAACGCTGTAAGGCTATTTGCTTATAGCCATAGTAATTTCCTATCCAACTGGAATTTAGTATCTAAAGTGTCAAGTATAAGAGAAGAAAAAGGAAAGAAAAATAGTCAATAAAAAATACAAAATTTTTGCATTAATTCTAAAATTGTCTTTCTTCAAACAACGTATGTTGAGGCAAATGCATCATCTTGAATCTTCTTTACTGGCAATCATTTGAGATCCAAAAATCTATGAAAGAGTTATGCATTGTAAGTAATGCAGCAATTACCATTCAGGCACATGGATAAAATATTTATTCCCTTCAGGAATGCATCTAACACATGCTCATTGAAGTAGCATTTTAAAGAGAAAATAAGGTTCAAATAAATTCGTTTACTTGTATCAAACTAACTGAGCTTTCTAATTATTCTTTGAATAATCCCTTTAAAAATATTTCAATAAAATTACCAGTAAAATTAGGATCTTACACTTACTATAAAATATTCACACTATTCTCATAGGAGATACTTATTACAGTGAATAAAGATCCAGAACAGTGATCACAGAAGCAGAATCTGAGTTTATATATCCATTAAAACATCTCAAGATCATGCCTTTGTGCTGTACAGAGGCACAGAAACAATTCAGGCATGTATTCCATCATTAAAATTTTAGTTAATAAAAAGAGTCTAAAAAGGAACTGTCTAAATAGTTCTTAGTCAAAAAAGAAAAATATTTCCTTGTCTTTCCTTCCTAATTGTCAGAATTTCCTCCACATAAAGTCTTTTCAGACTACAAGTATAGGGCTTTATTATTTTTTTTTTTTAATTACAAGAGCAGAAAACAAAGCACATGGTTCATTTCACAAAATCACAGAATCATCAAGGTTAAAAGACACTTTCAAGATCATCTAGTATGGCCATCAACACATGGCCACCATAATCACCCCTAAACCATATCCCCAAAGGCTGCACCCAGACGCCTCTCGAGCACTTCCAGAGACAAGGACCACTAGACCCCACTACCTACCTGGGCAACTTATTCCAATGCCTAACCACTCTTCCAGTGAAAAAAAAATTACCTGATATCTAAACTGAACCTCCTCAGGAATGGCATCTAAAGCCTTTTCCTGTCATCCTTTCACTTGAGATACTGCAGAAGAGATCGACCCCCCACCTGGCTGTAACATCCCTTCAAATAAATGTAAAGAAATATAAATTAACCCCTGTGCCTCCTTTTCTCTAAGCAAAGCAACTCCAGCTCCCTCCTCAGACTTGCACTTCAGATTCTTTGGCAGCTTTGCTGTCCTTCTTTGAAAACCCTCCAACACCTCATTGCCCTTTTTGAAATTCGATATTGTGTAAAAATACTAAACTATATGAACATTGCACAACAAGAATACAATACACATTTTTGGGTTACCCAGCACAATGTCATAGTGACTGCTTTTCACACCAGGTCTGTGGAAATCATGCTGACTACTCTTTAGTTCTGTCTAATGAAGCATGAAGTATCTGATATTTATGTTCCAGGTTCAGTTTCAAGTCATGATATTGATGTCTGGCATGGCATGGCATGGCATGACTCAGCAGGAAGAGAAGAGAAGAGGGGAGGGGAGGGGAGAAGGAAGGGGGTTAAAGTGAGTGAAAGAGAAAAATAAAATAATAAACCAATAACCCAAGACACCTACAGAGTTCTCCTGCACTCCCTGAAATCTTGCTCCTCTAATCCTGCCAGACCTGCCCCTAACCTACAGCACTAATCTCTCTTCTCTAGACTAGGGGGAAGGAAGATACAGCAGTTCACACACATGGACATGTTGCTGGGCAAAAAAGACAAGTATAGTTTAGGAAGATGAGCTAAGACGGATGTTAAACTGTGCACACAGCCCCTGGAGATCAGACCCGCTGACAGATCCAGGTTAGATGGAACTTGAGCACACCTCGGGAGCCCATCCATGTTTCAGAAATCTCATTGATCTTGTCAAAGAGAGAAATACCAAAAGCACAACATGGATTAACAGGGACTATCAGAGTTTTGTTAAAAACAAAACTAGGTCACAATTCTGAAAACAGTCAAAACACAGTGAAACATACTTACTCTAATATGTAAACCTTGTGTCCTGTAGTCTCATTCTTACTGTATGACCATAACAGACAGCAAGGCCAAAACCATGCCTAAATAATTTTCTACAGCAACGTATGACTTTGATTGCCCCATAAAGGCCAGGTGAAGCCTATTCAAAATCTGTTCCTGTTTCACTCCTCAGATTTCCATGTAAGGAAAAAACCAAGACAGTGAATCTCTTCTTTTACAGTAATGCATATTTCCCTCATTTTCCAGAGGCAAGTCCAGTTTCCTTCAGAGGGATAGTTTGCCCTCTAATCACCTGGAAACAGGGAAGCAGAAAGAAATGTGTCCTTGGGGGACTGCAGAATGCAGCACCTGAGAATTCTGCACTGCCTGGGCTGTGGAGGACTCTGGAACACAGATATTCTGTATGAGTGTGAGCAAACAAATAAGAGCAAGTGTTACCTCATTTAAAACTATAACGTCATTCTACATGCCCAGCAAACATGGCTAACTTCCCTTCACTGTTACACACAGTTTTTTCATTGTCTATCCCCTCAGAGAAAAACATGTATAGATACGTAGATATCTTCAGTCTGCAAAGTATTTTGGTGGAACTGTTCTTAGTTTGATTTTTTTTAATGTTTATCCTTCTAGACATGACTTTGCTGAAAAAATTCAGCTTGCTCTTGAAGATAGAAGTGGGACAGGCATAGATAATGTTAATTCCCTGGGGATTTAATGCTACTCTGTTGGGTCAACTTCCAAGCAATACGTTTCACAGGACACCCTAAACAGATCACAGCTATTACATTAACTCCTGCTGACTTACAGCAATTATTATTTAAAATAATCCATATTGTACCTTGCTGATAGCTTTGCTAGGCATTGTGCAAGTATACCTCCGAGAATATTTTTTCTATGAACAAGCTTGGGATTTTTTGAACCTACTTCACTGGGTTTGCTTTATTTGCTTTTTCATGTGAGTATAGAAGCCTAATCCACAGACTTCAGGAGCAGTATTTCCTTTTTTTTTTTTTTCATTTAAATATCTCCCTCCCAATTTTTTGAGATACAAAAAGACACTCCAATAGCAAACAAACATCCAGTAATGCAGTGTTATATTCTTGATTTACACACAGGAACTGAGAGTGATTATGATGCTGCCAAGCAGCAGAAAACACAAATTAATAAGATTTTGTTCTTCTTTTCTTGGCTGTTCATTATGCTCTGGGCAACCGCCAGATATCAGGAATCAGTTCAGCTTCACATTAATGTCATTTGACAAATGAGCAGCAACAGATGCAGGCAGCAAAATTACACCTTGGAAATAYAGCCCAGACGTGGAGGATATCAGTGGAGAGGAGGTGGAAGCACTTACACTGAAAATAAATAAGAAGTTGTAAGTAAGGAAGAGCCTAAGCAGAAGCCTCACTTTTACTATTGCCTGAAAGAATCTTAAAATTGGTGTATCTAAGGGATTGAAAACTATTATTTGCATTAGACCTTATATATAGTTTCACCTCTTTGCATTGCATCAGAGCAGGGAAATAATTTGTTCACCCAGAGTCCAAGGAGTTTAAAAAACCCAGACTCAAAAAAATCTACTCAATCAAAATAAAAAACCGAAGTCCATCTATTATTAAGGACACTACATCTGACAACTTGCCTAAGTGGGAGAAGGAGACAAGCCAGTCTTTCCAAAAACTTTCATGAGAAAAACTATTAAGAGGACATTCAAAAACTAAGAGAAAAGCTAATTGTAAAGGGAAGAAGATAAACAGAATTTAAATTAAGCATACAACTTTGCAAGTGAAGAAAGCAAACAGGACTGTTTGTCTTTATGCATTAAACCAGCATGTTTATCCCCAAAAGCTTTTAAAAACTCTTTTAAACTGTCACTTTTAATGCTGGTTTAAAACTCAATACTACACTGACTGAAAGCMTGAATTTAAAATGCTCCAAGAAGAAAATAAGCTTTGGAAACATTGTTTTTAAGTTGTTTATTTTCTCATATGCAATATTACCTCCAGCTAGCTGAAGCATAAATCAGACCAAATTTCCTAACAGGGTAAGTTGGAAGAGTTATGTCACTTTAATGAAAATAAACAGAAATTGCTCTTGAAAATATGTTGAAAATAATGACAAATGTCCTTGAAATTGCGTGCACCAGGCAACTTGAACAAAATGAGCAAGACAGCCGGGTATGTCCATGAGCCCAGTTTTCTTTGCCATGCTGCTGCTGGTCCCTGATGCTGCAGCAGGGACCAAGGAGTGGTCCAGGGAAGAAAAGGTTTCCTGACACCTATCACTCAAAAAGATGTTTTACCTAGCCAAGAACATGCTTTTTAAGAGTAGCAATAATTAATGTGCTCATATAAAACTAAGACGACAGCAGAGCTTAAAACACTAAATTCAAGAGCACCCACTTCACTGACTACAATGAAAAGAATGTAATAAAAAGTGTAAAATACTACCCTGGCAACACTTACTTAAACAGCCAAAGAACAAACATCAAAGCATCACTGGATAAATATTGGCTGTATTTTTTTCTATCTCATCTATACAGCAATACGAAACATTCCAGATCCAGACAAAAGCAAATTGCAGATATAGACAAGAGCATATTTTAAAAATACAGAATCTAGTTTGCAAAACTGAGGTATTTTGTTGATTAGTGTAAAAAATCCAAATTTAAACCATGAGGATCTGATAACACTACTAATAAAATTATCTAATTTTAATAAAATATAGAATTGTTTGACATTATCTGGGGCCTTAAAAAAAAAATAAAGCTTTCTGATATTTATTTTTAAAAAATCAAAATTTTACATCATATCATCACTGAAAAGTCAGCAAGTGTAACCACTTGTCATATGATTTAATCTGTATTTTATGTGTACTTCAAGTATTACTTTTATAATCTAGAAAGTGTTCAAAAAATATAGCACAAAAGAGAGAAGAAAGATATGAGCTAGTAGGTCCCAGAAGAATCCCCATAAAACATACTGCCAGCCATCATGGTGTAAGGAAGATCTGAGATTTGTTAGTAGGGCACCTATACTAACAGCTGAGAATAACTACCCACTGTGATAGAGAATCTGTATCAAAAAAGATGAAATTGAATGAGTTGCACACTTTCTCTAATTCTAATGTAATTCAGAGTACTTGAAGTTAAAAGCATAAGATTCCTGATCCTTGAGGGAGAAAAACAGGTTCTTTCAAAGGTGATTCAAAATCTGAGTAGATTACCTAAAATTAGACAGCTTGAATACAGCACTATCCTCTCTCTTAGGCAAAAAAAACACCGGGCCTTGCTTCCTAAGGAATGCCAAATATTGACAAGGCATTTTGTTATTTAATTGCATTTTTTCTTGGTAAAACAATACTTTGCTTTGAAAAGCTTTTCCTCAACATTGCAGCATCATTACTGCTCACTGACAAGCACAGGAAAGGAAAAYTTTAGCATGTGCTAAATAACAGTGGACTTTCTGGTTGATGCTAAAGATCACAGAATCCTGTAATGGCTTGGGTTGGAAGGGGCTTCAAAGATCATCTAGTTTCAACACCCTGCCACGGGCAGGGACACCTTCCACTGCACCATCTTGCTCAGATCTCCATTCAGCCAGGGATGGGGCATCTACAAATTCTCAGTGCAATCTGTTCCAGTGCCTCACCATCCTCACAGTCAAGAATTTCTTCCTAACAGCTAATCTAAACCTACTTTCAGTCTTAAGCCATTTCCCCTTGTCCTTCACTATGTGCTCATATAAAATGTCTCTCTCCACCTTTCTTGTAGTCTCCCTTCAGGCAACAGAAGCCTGCGATTAGGTCACTCCAAAGCCTTTTCTTTTCCTGTCTAAACAATACTAACTCTTTTAACGTTTCAGCATAGGAGAGGTGCTGCACCCTTCTAATAATCTTGGTGGTCTCTTCTCAACTCACTCCAACATGTCAATGTCCTTCCTCCGCTGGAGACCCACCACACTTCTGTCAGAGAGAAGTTCAGCCGAGGTTCCATTTCAAAATACAAATGAGTCGCTAACTATTCATAAAGGATACATTCAGATACCAAGAGAATGTCTAGACCTTCACCAGAGGACAGGTGACAGCAGCATTTTCCTTACAGTGTGTAAGAAATTTGTTATAAGTTTTAACTGTAGCAAATTTATTTCAGCTTGGAAACAATGCCCCCCACTCCACCCCCAATTCTTCTCAGTAATAAATCTTTCCACCACGACATTCTGTATTTCAGTAGCAAATGAAATTAAAAGGCTAACTGTAATGTAACCTGCAATATCACAGTTTCACATAAAGCACAAAGGAAAATAGGTCTCATAGGCCTTAAGATACCACCGAGAACAATTATAATTGCAAATATGCAGCTGACAGTAAATTTACCAAAAGAGATATTACAGACTGACTGCCAGCTCTTAGCCTGTGGAAAACACAAAGTAATTCAACTTCATGCAACCTGAAATTATTCAAGTAACTTTTTATTTCACTGTGGTCTAAACTAGTGCAGTTGCATTAGCTTGCACGTAGCAGCACTTAACAGTGTGCATTCACAGTCGGCCTGGTTAAGCAAACTCACAGGAATGTCTCAAAAGAAGTATCTTATAAGCACTGAAAACAGCTCATGCACTTGGTAAGGGTTAGGAGGAAGGGAAATAGAGATCATTCTCTTCCAGCTTCTGATCTCAATGGATGCACAGCTGCCAAGTCCACATCTTCGGGAAATCTGTAACAGGATGCTCCCAAAAGTGAAAAGTCAGAAGTGCCAAGGGGACAGTCACATTCCAAAATTTGCATATGCAAGTGCAAGTGTTTCCCTGGCAAGTTACCTCCGGTTATAAGAAAATATCTCCAAAGGTGACAGTTCCCTATAACCTGGAAGAGCTGAATTTTGAAGTTAATCTTGCTGGTATCAACAAGAAGGGTGTAGTGCAATAACGCATCTATTGTAACTAAAAAATATCTTGATAGGAGTTACTTCACTGCCTTTAAGATGTATTTCTCTAATCATGACAATTTTTGTGGATATGGAGGAGGTATTTTGTTAGGATGCACTGGGATTTTTTTCTCCTATCCATCCATCCATCCATCCATCCATCCATCCATCCATCCATCCATCCATCCATCCATCCATCCATCCATCCATGTGACTTTCAAAGTATGGTTAATTCCTGGCTTTTTTCCATTTATTTGTTGCTTTCATTTTGGTTCATGAGGGCTCATGACATTAATTAACATGGAACATTACAATTTCTGGAGTTAGAAACATAACTTAAAATTGTAGCAGTAGTCAGAGGAAATAAGTCCAGGAAGAACTGGCTACCAAAACGATGGTATCTAATCAATACTCTATAATTCAACTTAATGTTGCAATTGAATAAGCAGAGTTTTGAATACTCCACATTATTTTTCAATAACAGGGAAAAGCTATGAAGAATTTCACCATAGGTGATTTAACTAACACTCTCTCTAGACAATGGCTTGGCTTATGTACTTGTGTGCATCAAAGGAATATATGATCAACACTGGCAGAGGACATGGTCAACAATATGTGAGTCAGAAGGGCAGTGATTTTAATCATGAACACGACATGAGTTGTGGAACAAAGACACATCATAATACCAATACATGCACTCTTGTGATAGTCTCAGCTATGGCTATCATGTAACCATGCTTAATGGAAGTATTGCCTTTTTTAGCTCAGAATCCCACTCTTTTTGTCAATGGTTCCACCTCTTTTGATGTAATTTTAGCAGCTTAATCATTTTACTCATCCAGCTGTCTCAAACATGATGATGGATTTAATAATAAGCATCTATAAGAAAAAAAACCTACATTTTACAACCCTATGTGATACTGAATAATTCAACAGTATATAGTGAGAGAAATGCATCAGTGTTTCTACAATAATATAAGAATTTCAAGAAAACCATAGTTATGATTTCATGTCAATTTGTTTTGCAAACATACCATTGTCTTAATTAAATGGAAAATAAAACATTTTATGTGTAAATTTTTTTAAGAGAGTTTATGTGGTCATGCAGCTTCTTCATTTCCACAGAATGACACAACTATGCCCATAGTTTAGGTTTGCTGTTCAAGCATTTTGATACTTGAAATCCTGCTAGCAACTACTGAATTGCTATTAAAAAAAAAAAAAAAAAATTAGGTGCATGAAATTCCAGTGCAAATTTAGTTATCACTCAAGCATAAAAGCTGCCTGTCTCCTGAACTCCACTGTGACTCTGCAAGATAATCTCTTTTATTTCTGTCCTAATTATTAAAAGAATTTTCACTATAAGATTGTTGTCGTGGTTTGGACTGTGCTGAAAGCCAAAAGCACTGTACCCACGACATTCTCTCCCCTCCCCCCACCGAAGAGGAAGAAGGGAGAGCAAAAGCCCAACTAACAGGAAAATTTATGGCTTTCAGATAACATAACATAATTGAGAGAAAGATACGTATGTGCTCCAGAGAATGGTCASACAGGCTGAATAACTTAAGTTGCAAAATAGATTTATTACTACAAACTACTAAGAATACTACCGCACTGGGGAGGGGAACAAAGATAGGGAAAAATTTACAAGGAGAAGAAAAATAAAAACCGACATTTTAAGACACCCGTTATCCTTTCCGGGACCCATCCCTTTCCCAGGCCTTCCCTCTCCACCCCCCATGTCTTCCCRCACACACAGGGGACAGGAATGAMAGTCTAACATAGATCAAACCACTCATTACAGTTATTGTCCAGCATCATAGGAGGAGCATTCTTACAGCTCCAAGCTGTGGAAGATTTTTTTCTCAAGAAACAGCCAGTGTATAACTGCTGGTGGCAAGGGAGTTTTTCTTTACCTCGTAGGAGAAAGGAAAGAATGACCTTTAAGGCCAAACTGCGTTGTTTCGGCGGCGTAAGACCACTATCACAAATCTCCTGGCAGAACACAGCTTCTTCTAAGCATCCACTTACTTCAGACGTAGGGCGGGGACATCTCTCCCTCCCCGCAGAACTCATTTTCTTCTTAGCATCAACTCACTTCAAACGTCGTGGGGGGGCCAAGCCTCTTCCCCTTTTTTGGCTCCTGATAAGTTCAGTCCAGTCCTCAAAGACCAGKTTTTTTTCCTCAGAGCAAGGTCGCTCTCTTTTCTATACAGGTCTCTCACTGATGAAATAGTCCTTTCGAGAACAACTTATTTCCTCCATGTTCGAGAACCATATCAACAGCACAGCAACCCATCCTATGTTCTCCTTACTGTGCTCTTCGGACTCCATTTTTTTTCTTACATCTCCTCACCCTCCTGCTCTGTTTTTCCCCAGTGCATGATATTAAAACTACATACTAACAACCTAAAACTACATGGCGGCCGCCCCTATCTTGGTTTGAATTCTTCTTAAGTACACGTCATCACAGAGGTGTAACCAACCTGTGCAATTGGCCCAGGCCTGATGGGCAGTCTGTCCATCAACCTCAGAGCCATGATGGATTGGCTCTAAAAGAGGGCAGGGCTCCTTTTGCTGGAGAAGAAGGAGAAAGTTTCTAGAACTTCCTCACAGGAGCCATCTTTGTGGTTTCTTGGTCTGTYATGGTTTTGCTTGGTCCAATTTTTGGTGGTGGGGGGTGGGGATCAAGAAACCACAAAGATGGCTGCTGTGAGAAGTCCTAGGGGTGTCTTCTTCTTCGTCTTCTCCAGCAAAGAGAGAGCCCTGCCCCACTCCTGTGTTTTCAGAGCCAACCCATCATTGGTTCTGAGGTTGATGRACAGGCTGACCATCAGGCCTGGGCCAATTACACAGAATAGTTACACCTCTGTGATGACGTATTTTGTAGTATTTAAGAAAGAATTCATAACAAGATAG